>NC_064630.1:429930284-430241284 GCF_023864275.1 Schistocerca cancellata
ATTCGGCAAGTTTTTCTTTCTGTTTCGTGTGTGCCTGTTGACAACTCAACACTTCTGCTTTTCCGGCATGCGGTGATTGGTTGTGTTAATGTTGAGTTTACACCTGCAATGGGAGCAGTGCAACACAGGTGGCCAGAGGGAGAGTGGGGATTGTAGGCAGTACGGGCAGCTCTATGTGTTGTTTCTCTCTTTGCTCACTGACGTTTCTGATGCTGCTGTGGCTCATATTCACTGTAAACTACTTTCACTTACATGCACACAAGAAAGATGTTGCCTTCCTTTGCACCTAATCTACGAGGGACTTAAATGTGTGGTTGGGTGGAGGTTTCTCACAGGAAAGAAAGTAGTCTGGGTTACGAAATTTTTTAGTGGCTTTCTGTCTTCGTGATCTCTTACATACATCTTGCTATATTGTTTAGCTGTGATCCTATATAAATAATGCCTATATTAGCTTCGGCTTCACTCAAAGAACTGAAATTGTACATTCAGCGTTCGCTGGACTGAGGATCCAGAATTTTTGTGGTTCGCAGAACACACATCTGAGAAATTCTATTTTGAATACAAGCTGTGTGAAACAAGCTTCTCCCTCAGTAGTATGGGCAAGCAGGCCTTGTCCAGTCATACAAGGGGAAAGAAGCACACTTGGCTCGAGGCTGCTAGGAGGATGACATTGCCTTTATCCATGCTAACTGCCACAAACAGCCATTGCTCCAATCCTCCTGCATCATATGTAAGTTCTGCAATGCTGCCTGCCAGCGCTGGATGCACTTGACCAATTGTCTACTCTGATGATAAAAAGGGTAAAACAGATGTGGAAAATAAAATCCCCAATTTATATTAAGTTTGTGCATTTTTATTGCGTGTAATCCCATCAGTCAGGTCACACCTCAAGGCAGTCGCTTTGAGCATCAGGTACCTATTGCAGGAACTTATGGGAACAGTTAACTATGCTAGTTAATGTACAAAGGGAGGCCATTATGAAGGCAGAGATTTGTTTGCACCTGCTGTTGTGAGACACCAGTTTTCTCATGACACTTGCAGCCTTGTCAGTGTTCTACTGGATGTGTTTCCAGACAGTGTCATAGCCTCCAAAGTTCAACTTCAAGGGCCAAGAATAAATTACATCATTGTGTTTGTACTGGGGCCATTTTTTGCTTGACAACTACAGGATAATATTGCTGTATGTGACATGGTTGCAATTGTGTTTGATGAAGTTTTGAATAAGGTTAGCCAAAACAGCAGATGGATCTGTTTACATTTCTGTGATACTTCGTGAAGCTAAGTTTTGAGTAGGTATTTCACTTCAAATTGTTTTGGGAACTAGTGTAGCAAAATGTTTAGATGATGAATTTGTGGCTGTTAATCCCCATCTGAGGTAAATCTGGAAAGTTACTTTGTTTGGTGTCCATGGATGGCTGTAATGCTATTAAGGCATTCTTAAGAGAACCGAAAAGCAAGCATAAAGTTGAGGGTAATCCAGAGGATCCTGTGCTTTTGGACTCGGGACATGTGGCCAACATATAGTGCATTAAGCCGTTAAGACAGTGTACTAACATTAGTTTAAACCCTGTTCATTTTCTGAGAGGTTTTTTCTTGCCAATTTGATTTCACCACTATTGCAGGCACCTTTGTTTTTCCACAGGAAAGTTTTATGCTGTCAGGTTAGGTTGGTGGAAAATAAAATGGTTTTAGTCTGGGCTTGAAAAATATTAGTGAATGTTGAAACATACATGAAGGGTAAACTGAACATTAGGTCACTATTGGAATTCCTGTGAGTCATAGCTATCAAGTATCGTGCAAGTCTTTGAGGGACAAGATGTTGAGAGCTCAGCTTGTCTTTTAGATTATTGCTGCTCAGGTTGAGCCGTTTCGGACTATATTTCAGTCAGATACCCCTCTTAGTTCCTTTCTTCTATAGCTCCCTCCATTCTGCTGTGAGATAATTAACAATAAAATTCATCAGACCAGAAGTTTTGGAAAAACAGGCAATATTCAAAATAGATCTGAGTGACATAAATCTGCAGTGATCCTAGAAAGTGTACGTTGTGTATGAAATCAAAAATGGCCAGGGTCAGTGTGAGCTATAAGAGAAGATAACTTGGCATTCAGATTGGAGTGCCTTCCATTTATGAAGACTGTGTTACTCCTTTATGAAAGGGCATCACATATGTAGTAGTCCCAGTAGTGCCAGTTACTGTTGAGCTTGCGATTGGATGGTTAGGCATAGCAGGGACGCCATCTTACATTTTAAATTGCATTGGTTGTCATGAGGCTGATGCCATCGCCTATGATCTAGAGATCAGTTCAGTAAAGGAAATAGCCAAAGAATTTCATGAGGATCATGATTCTGTTGTTTGACTGTGGATGAAAATCATTGGGAATAGGAGTGGATGTGAAAATTTGAAGAGATTTATCAAGCTTGCTTGCGTTCTCTTCCATGGCAATGCCAGTCTTGAAAGAGATTTTTCTGACAGCTCCCCTATTCTGGTTGAAAATCTTCACTGAAGCCTCTGGCAAAAAGTAAACAATGGAAAATCCAGGATGAAATGTAACAATATTATGAAAAGGAAAATTGCCACTCACCATATGACGGAGATGCTGAGCTGCAGATAGATACAGGAAAAAACAACTCACAAATAAAGCTTTCGGCCCGTAAGACGTTCGACAAAAATAGACGATACACTCACTCACTCTCGTGCAAACTCAGCTCTCACAAACGACTGTAGTCTCAGGCATCTGCAGCCCACTCAGTTGCCTGAGATTGCAGTCGTGTGTGTGAGTTGCATTTGCATTAGTGTGTGTGTGTGTGTGTGTGTGTGTGTGTGTGTGTGTGTGTGTGTGTGTGTGTGTGTCATCTGTTTTTGACGAAGGCCTTACAGACTAAAAGTGACAGTCTTTTTGTTGTGCCTATCTGTGACTCAGCATCTTTGCTATACGGCGAGAGGCAACTTTCCTTTTCATAATATTGTGACTGAAGCCTCTGTCATATCCCTTTGTACCATTTATGGTGTGATCAGAGTCGCTGAGGGTGTTGGATTGGTACCCATCACAAAACAGTTAAGCCTAGTTTTGTAGACCTCTGAAATTGTCATATGAAGTGTGTACCAGAGTAACAGTGATCGTCAGTTATTTATTGGAGAAATTGCCTGAAAATAGAATATTTTATTATGAAATTGGACTCTCATGTACTAAACTCATTTTGTTTCATGTCTCTCGTGTACTTTTAAATCAGTATTAGTGTTAATGCATCCAAAATTTGAGAGTAAATAAAAACTGTCTGGGAAACTTTTCGTTGAAGATACTTGAAAATGATCTGGATCGAAAGATGGTATTCATTTAATGAAGTATATATATTACACAAATATTTTGAGGTGTTCTCAGTTATTGATAAATTTACAGGCTGTATATGCCTCGGGACAACTGGGAAATCTGGGAAAAACGTAGGAATTTTTTCGTCCTGTAGAAAACTGGGAAAAACCCGGGAATTATGTGGAATTCCAGGAGTTTTTCACAGTTTCAATTTTCAGTTTTTTTTATTTTTTATTTTTATTTATTTATTTATTTTTTTGACTGTTCAGAACTGATACTCTAACAAAGAATATTACTGTATCCGACTAAAGCGGAATAATACTGCAGCAGTAAAACATAAATGAGAGAAAAATACAAAAATTTACAACAACAGAACACCGTGCACCCACAAGCCTCTGTCAACAGCAAACTGTGTTGAAGGTCTTAGGACGAAGACTATGCAGCAGTACTTCTTAACAATATAGGCTGCTTCTGATGAGTGTGACGTCACAACTGTTTACATTAGGTTCGTTTGAGCAGTTGCCAGCTTGCTCATACACATGTGGAGTTCAATCGCATATGATGAGTACCTTCTCCTGCTTCTCTGGCTACTTGAAGCCACATGCCAGCCGGAAAAATTTTTTCTGGTGCGCCCAAGCTGCCAGATTCGTGCATGCTCAGAGCATTCTGAGCTGTAGTAGGAGGGGGTGGTCTCCACATGACCCTTGTTTACGTTTCGTGATTTTGCTATGTTCTCTTTGTGTACAGCTCCCATGTCAAATGAAAACAAAATGGATTTCTGTGGCTGGGAGCTATCAAATGAATTAAAATACATTCACGTAATTTCGGAAGGCTGAAATATATTATTAGTTTCAGTTTTCTGATTTTATTTCATTTTCATGTTTTTGGCAGTCAAGCAGTAACCACATGGCAGAGCAGTGAAGTTATTTTTGCTGATTTGCTAAGGAAGTTTGGCTTTTATTAAACTTTTCTGTTGAGGCAGTCCATTTATTTGAAACAAAGTGTTTCATTCCCCTACTGTTCGCTAAATTTCTAGTGCACATTTTCAACTTCTAGCACGTATGGCATTTTGCCATAATTAAGAACCAAACATGAGATAGTAGAGTATTGGTACTCCAAGAAAATTTACAGTGTACTTCAAGCTGAATTATACAAGTTATTATGGTTTACGAACTTCCGATGTTTATGAACCTCCGATGCTCTTGGAGTATCCTCTGATGTCCTCTTTCTTTTATAACATAATGTAAGACACCTTAATGCCTTATATGTACAAACATATGGGCTTTCTATGCTATTGTAGCTGCGCAAGTGCAGTTGTGCCTGCTTTCCGGCGCTCTCTGGCAACTGCTGAAATGAACCTATTTCCATTAGGTCTCAGGTGGTTTGAAAAGTGTTGAAAATGTAAATTTCCTTTTATGTTGAGTGTGAGAATGTGCATTAAGTTCTTAAACCACAGAGCATTTGACTCTCGTTTACAACTTAACATTTTGAGGTCTGGCCACTTAGAAGAATTTCAAGCCCAGAAGACCAGACATGCATTTCATTATTTTAAATTTTACTGGCACATTTGTGTGATGCACCTTACAGTGTAACATACACAGAAAAGATCAATATTACATGTGAAAGATTAACTTCTCTTGTAGCTTATTTTATAAGTGAAAGCTTAGTTTTTCTCGTAGCTACACTGTGTATATTAATTTAAACCATTAATTTTTCCTATTTGTGTGTTCGCACTACGTAACAGTGATGTTGTTATTGACTGACTACATCATGTGTCCTATGCTCTGAATATCTGCTGTCATTGGCTAGTGAGATCACTTGACATGAGCTATGATTGGCTTACGAAAGGGCATCGCAAACTCAGTTTCAATTCTTTGGGAACTAACGTGCTGTGTTTGGTGGAATTCGAATTTACACTTTCATAATCTAGTCAGAAAGTGTCAGTGGAAAGTTCTACTCCGATGATGTATAAAACGTTATCCATTCAAAGGATTGGTAAGTTTTCAGTTCCGAGGGAAAATATACTGTATCTTCATGCGGGGAAAAAGTGTGTTTTTTGTCCGGGAAATCCAGAAAAAATCCAGGATTTTTTTTTCCCTGGTCAATGTATACACCCTGATTCATTCATTATTACCACACTGTTGGAATAAAGACTACAATGTTATCAGCAGTAGGCCAGCCCCTTCTCTTACAGACAGCAAAGATCATTTGTACTGTGGACAACAGTAATTTCTTATTGCTGTATGAAGATTCGGCAGGCTACTCAGTTTCACCATTGTCCATATCTGCTGCTGGAGCATCAGCTTCAGAATTACTGTCATCATGAAAATCATCTATGTCATTTTCACGGTTGAGATCCACCAACTATGCTTCCCATATAGCTTGTTCCATTAGTAAAATATCATTCCCCACAAACCAGGTCCACATAAATGAACTTCATACTAAGTGACAGAACAGTTGCACAGTGTGTCAACACAGTGACTCTTAAAAAATATTTCTGTCCAATTAATTAAACAAAAATGTCTCACAACTACAAATGTTGTCCTCTACTAGATCTGACTCAATGTTGAATTTATATTGGTGACAGCAGGCTGGGTAAGTGCAGTGGTGCATGCACAGTAACAAACAGAAAGCTCCTGGTGTACACTTCTAGGGTTAATACACAACTTTTGACATTCACATGGTAGGTGCAGTGAAGCAGTGTTAGAGAAAAGGACAGCTTAGAAGTGCTCAAGTTCTGTCACTAAAAGTATACTTGCTTTTGACTTCACTATGTTCACATAAGTGTTGTGATCAAACTACTGTTACTCTACCTCTCGTAATTGTTTTGTTAAAGTTGTAATTTAATTTTATTCCTGTGGATAATGCTCTTTGTTTTTGTCACTGTGTGTGGTCCCAACATTTGATTGTTCCTAATGAAAATGTTTTGTTGATAATGTTTTTCTTCCTTTACAACCTAGTCTCAGTTTAGGTTTGCTGTAATTTTTTTGTTCATGGTACTTTTGACACTTTATTCATTGTCAAATACTGGTATATTTACTTCTTGGTTTAAGTAAACCAAGTTTACTTTAACTGCTTTTAAGTCAAGTATAGACCCTCCCCCCCCCCCCTTTTTTGCTGGTTTTAGTACTTTCAGAATCTGAAAACATGATGGAATCAGGTGTACATTACTTAATGGAAGTTTTCTTACAGGGTGAGGGAATTCTTCCTCCTCCAACTCACATAAGCGCTTTGAAGGAGCATAGCCTCTTCAACCCTTTGTTGGAGGCAGTTAGCAATACTTTACAGAGTTCTTTTGCAAATCACACTCTCCAGCGAACATTTGGCCCATGTTTAGAAGCATTGTATGGGCCGGAGATTAAGTAAGTACTTACATCTGATATAATTTTTTGTTTCAGTTAAGTTTATTTTAAATATAGTATCAATGGCTACTCAAGTAGCATCCTTTTGTTTGTGTGGGTGTGGATGTCTATCCGTCTGTATGTGCATGCATTAGGGGGTTGGGGGGGTTGGAGAGAGAGAGAGAAGGTGTGGGATGTATAGCTGCTATACTATATGTTATCCTAGTCCTTCATGTACATTACATTCTTAATAGATAGAGACAAAAGAGATGTAAGATTCTGAGTGGTCCGCGTGGGGTAGCCATATGGTCTAAGGGGCTTTGCCACGGTTCACGCGGCAACCCCTTTCGGAGGTTCGAGTCTTCCCTCAGGCATGGGTGTGTATGTTGTCCTTAGCATAAGTTAGTTTAAGTTAGATTAAGTAGTGTGTAAGCCTAGGGATCGATGACCTCAGCAGTTTGGTCCCATAGGAACTTACCAGAATGAGTGAATGAAAGATTTTGAGTGAAAAATCAGCAGAAAATTGGGCAATAAATGCTATCTTGTGAAAAAGGAAATCTGTTGGTTTGCATTATCAGGAAACACTTGTCGTGATATGTTACTGCATTATTATTTTTTTGGCTTTTAACTAGGCCTTTGAGATTTGATAAGTTTCATGAGATCAGTGGCAGTGGTCAAGCAGCTTATGATAGAAGTGTTCTTGTGTTTCTTTGGAAGGCAAATATGATGGTTCCTAGGTAGCTGGACAGAAAATGACATTATAAAGAAATGAACACAGATGTACCAGCTGACTATAGGTGTTTATGACAAACAATCCCATGTTCTTTTTTGTGAAGTTCAGCTGCTTTTGTGCAGTCATTTGACTAGAGGCTCTGTACACAGCAGTCTGCTTTGTGATGAATAGGAAATGTCTGAATAAGAAGGTAAGAAGAAAGTAAATAAATATGTTGTGGAAGGTATTACGCTTGATGAGAGACTCATTTGTTCTGAAGGTGGCATAACAAAGACCTGCATTTGTGTGTGGAGAAAGTGACTGACACTTTTTGGAAAATGAGGACTACGTTCTATGTTAACATAAGATGAATGATCCAGAATAAAATGAACAGTAGATTTTTTTCCTGTGATCTGACAAATGTGGAGTTAGAAAGGTTCGTCAAGTAGTGGGGCTCATGAATGAAGACAACCAGGATTGTGGCCTTTTCAAGAAAGAATCTGAAATACACCTGTATTTCTAAGAAAAGCCAAAGTTGAAAATTGGCAAGATATTGAAGAAAAAGAAACTTCACATGAAATAAATGCAAACATATGTTGTAATACATGGGTGCAAGTTAAAGCTTGAGGAAAGACTGGGTTGAAATAAAAGTGGCCTACAACTGGACAAACTGAATGAAGAAGAAGGAGGAGGAAGAAGAGAATGAAAATATGAAAAACAGAGCTTCACACAAAGAAATGTGTTTGAGTGTAGAATATACATTTAATACGAAAATCAGAAATGTCAGTTTCGTATAGCCCGGGTGACATCAGTATCAATTATGGGTACCTGGAGTGGGCCATAACACACTTATGTGTGATGCTGTTAATGGTGATGCCAGTGAGATCTATAGGAAGCGAACACCTTTTTTTCCTGCAAATCTCCTATCCACGCAGTAAGGATCTGGGGCAGAGGCCTACAGAGACCAGCACAGCTTCAAATTAACTCTCCTATTGCTTTAGCATTAGGATACACATAACTATCAGGAACAATGTCTCCGAAGATCTGCACAGCCAGAGTTTCATGTGGACAGATAATAGAGGTCCATTTGTGTACAGTCCCATACATAAGGGCACTGCCTGAACAACAGGCATACATTCTTTGGATGTTTGATGGAAAATTATTGGTGCTGGCTTCTAGCTAAACATGACATCGCTACTGTTTATTGTTGTGTTAAACTGGAATTTGCTTGTGTGATGAATGCTGAGTGTAGATCTGTGGCTGGTCCCTGCACATACATACATATGACCTTCATGAAATCTTCCCTGCACAGTGCTTAGTAATATGTCTTCTGAGGACCTCAGCATTTGTGGTCCGTAGTTGAAGTGAGTGTGTTGCCCTGTGTCTTTGAGTATATAGAGTAACATGTTGTGCATAATTTATTAGGATCACTGGAAGCTATGAGTGCAGTCACACCAAGAGCTGTGTGTAAGCGATTGAATAAAGAACTGAACTGTTGACAGGTAAATTACTTTCAGAATATATGGGAGCAACTGTTATATTTCGTAACGTATTTTGTAATTTTCTGTTAGCATACAGAAAGCAGATAATTATTAAAAATATTTATTACATCATAGCAAACAGGACAAGAATTTAGTACATTCTCTATTACAGTATATTTTCGTGCCAAGTATGGTAATGATAAAAAGAAAATGATTTTTTTCCATTTTGTATTAGCACATACCCATTAATTTGTACAACTTTGCAGAAAGCACCGTTGCTTCATTAATATTTTATGCTTCACTCATTTAAAGTGATTATTTGGTGTACACATAGTAATGCAAAATATAAATTTGTTCATAATACGATCTTCTTTTTCCTATGCAATTGACTTAATTATTCTGCAAGTGAATGAAACAATGTGTGTAATTTCTGCAGGATGATGCCACCACCATTGAAGAAGAAGAAAGTGGAAGAGCAGCCAAATGATATACCAGATGTTCTGCAGGGCGAAATTGCTCGACTGGACCAACGATTTAAGGTTTATGTCTTTCCGAAAGATTTTTTATATTTGTCGTTAATGTAAATTTATTTTGTGAAATTTAAATAAGGATTATATTGTGAGAAGGGAAGTTACTACTCACCATTTAACGGAGATGCCGAGTCACAGATAGGCACAATAAAAAGACTGTCAAACAAGCTTTTGTCCGAAAAGTTCATCAGAAAACACACACACACACACACACACACACACACACACACACACACACACACACACACCTACCTCAGATGCAACTCGCTCACATGTGACCACAGTATCTGGCTGCCAAGACCATACTGAATCTTCTGAGAGTCTTGGCAGCCAGAGACTGTGGTCTTGTGTGTGTGTGTGTGTGTGTGTGTGTGTGTGTGTGCGCCTGTTCGGTCAAAAGCTTCTTTTAACAGTCTTTTTGTTGTGCCTAACTCATTGTCTCCGCTATATGGTGGATTTTCCATTGTTTGTTACATAAGGAGTATGAGGATAAAGAATAATTCATTGTTGATACAGAAGTTTAATGTTGTCTGCTGGTAATTTGTATGACTGCCCCTAAAGTGAACCAACTATTAAGATGGAAATAGCATGTCACTTTTGAGATTAATGTTCCTTTTTTAATGTCGTTTGACATGACATGGAAAATGCTAACAACACAGTCACAGCAACAACTGATATATTTCATATTTTGAATTTTTTTAGTGTCTCATAACATTTACTCTGTTTTTGTAACGTTGATGTTCTTAAGCTCGTGCCTGACCTTGTTGGAGATATTTACTGTAATTTACACATTGAGAGCCATCAGATAAGATATTTTGTCTTGATTTTATAGTGTGTTGCAAAACAGTTGTAAGAAAGCCTGTAAAATATACCACACTTTGCTTGGATGGGAGTCTTTATCGTTGAATGTGCAAAGCATATTTGCTTTGTGTCCATTTGTCATTTGTTTTGCATATACATCTGTGTTTACATAATTGCTCTACAATTCACACATAAGTGTATTGCACTGAGTGCAAAAAATCATTTTCAGACTATTTATCTACTGTTCCACACTCAAATAACACTCAGGAAAAATGAACATCCAAATCTTTCAGTGCGAGATCTGATTTTTCTTATTTTATCATGGTTATCATTTCTCCGTATGTAGGTGGAAGTCAATAAAGTGTCTTGGCATTCAGAGGAGAAAACTAGTGGTTGAAATTTTCCTTAATGAAAAATATCTTATTTTAAAGATTGCTATCCTAAGTTTGGCATCATTTCTGTAATGCTCATTTCCCAGTTTCGTGAAAATACAAAATGAGCTCTCCTCCTCTGAACTTCTTCATCCCCTCCATCAATTCTTCATCCCCTCCATCAATTCTTCATCTCCTCCATCAATTCTATCTAGTAAACATCTCGTGCCACGGAGCAATGGTCCAGATGAGGATGAACAAATATAGTGTAGGCACTCTCATCAGTAGATTTAAACTGTGGAAAATTCTGAATGGAATAATGACAGTATTATGAAAAGGATAGATTGCTGCTCACCATGTAGTGGAGATGTTCAGTCATCTGCCGAGGTTGAGACTGACAGAACCTAAATTGAATGAAGACCTACAATAAGCAGTTAATCAGAGAAAAAGCTGTGGCATATGCATTTGGGAGTAGAGTGAAAGGAAATGTAATGCAATGGAAACTTGATTTTTGTGTTTTTCGAAAAAAAGAATTGTTTCCAAGTTTTATATTTCACTATCACCTATGGTTGTATTGAAAAATTAAGTTACTTTTCATTCCAGTTACTTAAGTTTTGCTAATTCTGAAGTAAGTTCATAACAGAATTGCAATAGGAAAAATCTGACATTAGATATCAATTTACTGTCTAAAACACCATGATATTAAGGTATTACCTAACATAGTGTAATAATAAAAAATATAGTTTGATTGGCTTGTGTAGTTATTTAGACCCAGGCAGCAATAATGTATGTATCTACAAGTCTTTACTTGCACGTATGAGAGGGTAATTGGTAGTTTCACTGGTCCTCAGACATGTATAGAAGATAACAGTATTGCATTTGAAGACACAGATGGTTTTAATTTTTTAAAATAAGTATTTGCAATTTTGTTTAATGGCATTTTCACTACCCACACTAGTTTTATGAGTAATTATTTGCCTGATTGTCATGATTTCATTAATAGCAAATATTTCATAATTACTCCTACTTCTTCTTCATCATAATCATCATTATCTTCTTCTTCTTCTTCTTCTTCTTCTTCTTCTTCTACTACTACTACTACTACTACTACTACTATCCTACCTGTTGGTCTAAAAAATATGGCAAATATATTTTGGAAAGTATGTGGTTTTTCTTATAAAAATAAAATTAATATGTAGTTGAAAAGTTTGGTTTGTTTTATAGCATTGGATTTGACAGATGAGAATAAACATGGTACAAAATATTTTTAATCTTAGTTATAGTTGTGCAAAATGTCAGTGAAGAGAAATGAAAACGACTCGTTTTGAATCTTTTATCAGGTTAGCCTTGATCCAACACAGCAACCAGGTTCACGAGCAGTGCAGTTGTTGTGTTGGCTAGATGACAAACATCTACCATGTGTGCCACCTGTATCACTATCAGTGCCTGAGGATTATCCCCAAACACCCCCTAGATGCCATATGGCCCCACATGAGTATGGCTCCACGGGGTTCCTGGCAGCAGTTCGAGAAGCTTTGGCATCACGCATCCTGAAACTGCCTGGACGATTTTCTGTGTCACAGTTACTTGATACATGGGAGATGAGTGTTCGTCAGGCATCCGCTCCAGCAACAGTTGCATCCCAGACACAAAGCACGTCTGCTGCTACTCTTCTTCTTGGCCTTTGAATGACATTTTATGAACCACATAGGCTGTTATGATTTGTTTTGTGTTGGAAATTTTGTTATATATAGTTTTCTGTGTGATATATGTACGTTTTACACTGTTCTGTGTCAGCTAAATGTCAGTGTATATTGTTTCATTTTATGCTTTCAAAATTGTTGTGAGCTTCAGTTATGAGAGATCTACAATTAATTTAAACTGATTTGAAGGGAAGGTAAAGTTAATGCTATTGGAACAGCTGCTTTATTTAGGAAAAAAAAAAAAAAAAAAAAAATTTTGAAGGCACTGTGCTATAACTGTATTATTTTGTATATATGTAAATATTATCAATAAAGTTGAGAGTACATTACACTATATTGTAGAGATTCTTGATTTGTTTTCATTTCATCCCTTCTTCCTTATTCAGAAATATATTAGTTCCTCTAATTTTCGTAATGCTTGTTAATGTTTCTGTTACTCAAATTCAGTTTGTCCAGCGAACAAGTATTTATTAGGTCTTCAGAAGTAAGATGTAGTTTTGTAATATTCACAAATAATTGATGATGTCAATCTCTACATAACTTTTTATATGTATTTGCTTTATTTTGCTGGTTATTTATTCACAGTTGTGATGGAAAATTGTTCATTTTGGTGAAGAGTTTTATTCTGCTAATAGAAACAATATTTTTTAAATTACTTGCATACGCTGGTTTGTGATGATTGATATGTTAAATTATGACACAGAATTGCTAGAATAGTACTTACTTCTGGAGGAAAAATGTACATTGCTGCTGTAGATGTGCCTAAAAGTAATAGGAGCTCATTACCTAGCTTTCGTAACTAGTATTTCTGTTGTCGGTGAGGAGAGAAGGATATATTATCAACAACAAAGACAGAACTTGATCGAAAAACCTATTTGATCTACTGAAAAATCACAATGCTCAAATTGTTAATTTAAAAGACAATTATCATTAAAATAAGGATACTAAAATAACTGGTTAGTGGTGTCCAATAACAATGTTCCATCTTGGAAGCAACTGTACAATTCAAGAGATGACTATCAAGCATGAAACATGTTCACAGGAGTAAATTAGAGAGCTTTTATGTAATAAAATTGATTCTGCCCTGAAATATGGGTGTCATGAATTTTCATTCTTAATTCCAAGCTCACCGATGGATAAGAGAATAAGTGTCTTGTTATTATCAGGAAATGAAACCCAGTAAAGCAATCCACATGGTGGCATTTATTAACCAGTTTGAGAATGTGTTCTTTGGAGCAACAAGCAGTAGGCATATGTGTGAGTTACATGTGGAGTGACATGAATATATGAAAAAGACGTGTCGTATACAGTTTCTACAATTTCAAATGCTTTGAAAATTGTCTTTCTCAATAACTGTTGGTTATGTGAACAACACTGTAATGTGTTGTCAACCTTGCTAATACTGAATATTATGCATTGTGTGATCGAAGAATTTCTTCAAAGGTACTGGGAGTGGAACATTTATTCGAATGAAAGGATTAAAGATGATGAACTTGTGGCTATTTTAATACAAAAATAATTATTGTTGTTAGAGTATTAGTTAGCTTTAACTCAGCACAAATACACTGAAGGAATTTACCTAGTAGTTGATCACCCTAAAGCATTAGAAGAAGATTGGTGTGAATGTGACAATAGTTTCAAATCAACAAATCAAAATTCAGAACAGCTGTGAAGAAGAGAGACATTATGGATCACTGAGTAGTTTTGGATGAGACTGCTCTGAAACTTATGAACCGGAGAATATATTTATTACAGGCCTTGAGACTTAATGTCATAAATTATTAATCTGAATGTGACATAAGTTGTTTACTGTGTGAAATAGGACAACAATGGATGAGTCTCAATGCATTTGCAGCGTCAGTGTACAAGGTATTGGTACTGATACATGCTAGGTACAGTTAAGCAGGATTTCAGAAAATTTGTTCATGCAGCTGGAACAACAAGAGAAATTGGATGAATATGCCTGATTCACAATAACAGACTGATTGACAGTGCACCCTATGCAAAGATCTCTGTAGACTGGTTGACTTTATGTAATAGTGAAAAATTTACAATATTATGAAAAGGATAGATTGCTACTCACTGTAAAAATTACATGTTGAGTTGCAGGCAGGCACGACAAGAAGATTGTTCATATAAGCTTTCGGCCACAGCCTTCTTCAGAGCCTCCCTCTCCCCATCCAATCCCCACTCCCCCCCCCCCCCCCCCCCACACACACACAGAACCACTTTCCCTGGACATAATGCAACAGAAATGTGTCAAACGGGTGCAACAGTCTGGAGTATTACGGGGAAGGGGGGTGGGTTAGCAGAGTGTGGATGGGAGAAGAGGAATCAATGCTGCCTGGCGGAGCATGCAGGGACTGGAGGTGGTAGGACAGGGCTGCCATTATTTCCTTTCCATGCTGCAAGCTTATGCTTCCACTACCCCTTTCCCCCTATGTCCCTCCATTGGGTGGTTTTCTTAGTGCAGACTCTGCTTGGACCTGTGTTATAATTTGGAACTCGAGTTTCCACTTCCGGTGTATCCTACAACTTTTTATTAAATAAATACATAGCCCCCATTGTTGAGTTTGACCTGCCACCAATTTTCAAAATTCAAAGTGCAGATTGTGCAGGGAAGGTTGCTCAATGCGGTGTATGCTCCACCTTTGTGCCTTTCCATCTTTGCACCCTTCCCTTTACCTAAAACCCAGCACAGTAGCCATCCTTTTGTGAGGGGAGAGGGGGGTCAACAAGTACCTGCATGATGGTAGCCTCCTGACCATGCAAGGATTGCACTCCTCGTGCCTGAGCTGAACGCTCCCCATGTAAGCCAAGGAGTTGTGCCTGTTGTTACTGGGACACGAGGACTCTGAGCAAAAGTTTACTGGCCAGGTAGCCATTGGGTGGTACCCATGGGGAGAGCCCCTGTTTGGAGTGGGTGGCACCATGGCAAATGAACCACAAGTGAAGCAATGAAGTTATTTCTTGCTGGTGGCCATACAGCCCCACCAGCCTCTATGGAAGGAAAGTCCTCGTTTAATGCAGAGATATGACATTAAAATGTTCCCTTCCCTGGCTACATAGGGTGTAATCTAAAGATAACTGGCAAGCAGAGAAATAATCCCCGCAATATTTTGTTTGCACAATGGACTTATGAGATTCCTTCTTGGCCACAAAGCCCTTGTTCTTTGTGTAGAACATAGAAGACAAGTTTGGGGAAGTGGCAGCCATCTCTAAAACGAATAGTCTATTTTGATCGAAACAGCATCGCATGCCCAGTCATGGGTGCTGCTCACTTGTAACAAATTGGGTGACATACCAGTTTCTGTCACTCCCCATCGTTTTCTAAATATGATACATAACATCAATTTCCACTGAGATGTGCTCTTGCAATTTGATGATGAACTATGCGCAGTCTTGGAATGATGGGATGTACACTTTGCCCGTTGTGTACATAGCTGACCAAAGGACAATAGGGTTGGTATTGGTGCCTTCATCTTGGGCTTTGAGGGCAATTCATTGCCTGAAAAGGTTAAGGTGATGACACACCAATGCGACCTGAAGACATATGTTGTCCCCTTCCCCTCCACCCCTTCCCCTCCTTGTGATGTGCTTCAAGTGTTTGAAACAGGCACATGTCTTCGCAATACTAGCTGCCAGCTGTAGAAGTTGTGGATGGCTGCAGCATGCAAATGCTCCTTGTGCCCTCCCCCCTTATGTGTCAACTGTGGGAAGCACCATTCTCACTACTCGCTAGATTGCACTGTTTCCTAGAACAAGAAGAAAATAAAGAACATAAGACTCTGGACAAACAAACTTATCAAGAGACAAAGTAGTAGTATGAATGGTGGCACCCAATATACATAACAGTGTCAAA
The DNA here is from genome assembly GCF_023864275.1 of Schistocerca cancellata. NCBI lineage: Eukaryota > Metazoa > Arthropoda > Insecta > Orthoptera > Acrididae > Schistocerca > Schistocerca cancellata. Next base: position 429,946,395 of record NC_064630.1, read on the forward strand.
TGCGGCAAGTATATCTTTGCCACCTCCTTTGGCAATGGTACTCCCACCTGTTAGACCTGCTATGGTGGGACCAGAGAGCCGAATCAAGCTTTCCCCCTGATGGTTGGGGGATCTTCTCTTGCTGCTTCCCCTACGCCTACTTTGGGATCATTGGCTTTCCACCCACTAGGTACATTGGCCCCCAATTCCCAGCCAGATACAAATCATCTTCCTCCAGTGTTTCTCACCAGGAAGGGGCCTTCGGGACATTTCCTTCCAAGGCTTCTGCTAGTCTACAACCATATGCCAGCCAGTGGCTGGAGGAGCCATAGGCTGCTGGTTGCAGGGCTTTGCAATCATCATCTGAAACTGATTCAGAAAAGCCCTTACAATCATTCAAATCCTCTAAGTAGAGGGAAAGTAAGAAAAAGTTCTCCAAGAAGGAGATTCCGTTGGTCCACACGCCACCAGACGAGGTGAAGATTCCAGCAGCCGCTGAGCGGCCCAGTCGCACCACATGAGAAAACCTAGAACCTACGTGTGTTGATGTTTGAACTCCTCAACCCGTGGCAGCAGGTGATTCTAAAACACAATGTTTCTCCATAGTCCCTTCATGGCCTCACAGTACATAGATGTCAATATTCTCCAGTGGAAGTGCAGCAGCTTTTTCCACCGTCTGGCTGAGCTACAACATCTTTTAAGCATTTCCCATGCCTTCTGCATTGCTTTTCTAGAGACTGTTTCAAGCAATGCCCTCCACAGATACCGGGCATAATATAAGAATATGCTACCTATGACAAGGTGTCAGGAGGTTTTTGAATGTATGTTCTGGACACTGTATACAGCAAATTTGTGCTGCTTCATACACTTGGAGACTGTAGCAGTTTGGATAAGGGCATTTTAAAATATAACCATTTGCAACGTTTACCACCCTCCCGATGGTGAAGTGTCTCAGAGCACTTTGTTTGCATTGGTTTCTCAGCTCCCCCACCTTTCCTAATTTTCGGAGATTTCAATGCCCATAACCCTCTGTGAGGTGGAACCGTGATTGCTGGCTGTGGTCAAGGCCTTAAAAACTTACTGGCACAACTTGACCTTTGCCTCTTGAATACTAGTGCCCCACACACTTCAGTGTGGTACATGGAACTTTCTCAGCCATTAACCTATCCATCTGCAGCCCTTGTCTCCTCTCATCTGTCCACTGGAAAGTCCACGATGATCTGCGTGATAGTGACCATTTTCCATACTTCCTGTCCCTCCCTCAGCGTCGCTTCTCTCGATGCTGGCCCAGATGGGCTCTCGACAGTGTTGACTAACTACAGCATTTCTTCTGGCAGCTGTTATAGCCATCCTCTGTTCCTTGGACCTGCCCCGACGGAAGACAGAAGTCACAGACGCCTTTAGAGATCATAGGTTGGCTTTCCAGTGCCGTAACCGGAACCTGTCGATGCAGCACCTCATTGCTTTTAAGTGGCTCTGTGCCAGGGTCCACCTTCTTAAAGATGGAAATGAGAATGGTGGGAACAGTGTGTTTCAAACATTGGACAACTTACCTCTCCTTCACAGGTTTGGGTGAAGATCAGACGCCGGTACAGACACCAGGCACCTGCAGGTGTACATGGTATTCTATCGAATGGTGCTGTCTGCACTGACCCAGATGCTATTGCTGAATATTTTGCTCTGCATTATGCTTGAGCCTCAGCATCAGAATTTTCAACCCGGCTTTTGTGTCCTAAAACAGTGGGTGGTACGAATGCAATTATCTTTTACTGCACACAACCTGAAGCTATATAATGCTCCATTCAGTGAATGAGAATTCTTCCCACTTTCCTGATATAGCCCCAGGGCCCGACCATATCCACAACTAAATGATCAAGCACCTATTCTTGCCATCTTTAACCACATCTGGAGTGAGGGAAAGTTCCCAACGTAATGACTAGAAAGCAGCATCATCCGAGTACTGAAATCTGGTAAGCACCCTCTAGAGATGAATAGTTACCGCCCAATTACTCTCACCAGTGTCCTCTGTAAGTTGCTTGAACACATGGAGAGCCGGTGGCTTTGTTTGATCCTTAAGCCTAGGGGTCTTCTGGTTCCATCCCAGGGTCATTTTTGCCGAGGCCATTCTACTACTGATAATTTGGTTTACCTGAAGTGTGGCATCCAAAATGCATTTGGCTGATGTCAACACTGTACAGCCATCTTCAACCTGCAAAAGACTTATGACACCAGAATAGTGACACCACATCTTTGCTACCTTACACAAGTGGGGCCTATGGGGTCTGCTCCCGATCTTTATCCAGAACGTCTTGTCACTTCATACTTTCCAAGTTTGTGTTGGTGCTTCCCATAGTACCTCCCCCCCCCCCCCCCCCCATGCCCCACCCCACCCCATGTCCAAAAGAATTGTATTGACTGTCCCACTCTTTATATCTCTATTTATCAGCAGCTTTGGGGTGTATCACTGAACATTGACTGCAACACGCCATACGAAAGGCACAGTCATGGGCTCTCACACATAACTTTCGGTTTTCATCAGCCAAAGCTTGCGCATTGTGCTTCTGTCAGTGCCATACCATTCACCCACAATCAGAACTTTATCTCGAAGGCCAACTACTAAGTTTGATGGAGACTTAACGCATTTTAGGACTGGTATTTTTTTCCTCAGTTGTTGTGGATTCCCCAGCTTTGCCACCTTAAGCAAAAGTGCTGGCTGAACCTTAACACACTGCCTGAGTAACATCAGCTGGGGGTGCAGATCGCACTACCCTTCTGCATCTTTGCAAAGCCCTGAAACAGTCCCTTCTTGATTATGGGAGTCTGGCTTACAGTTTGGCATTGCCCCCAGTATTGCAGATACTCAATCCAATACACCACTGTGGGATCAACTTCTGACAGGAGGCTTTCAAACAAGCCCCTGAACAGCTTAACCATGGAGGCTGGAATCCGTACATTGCACATCACGCACCAACAACAGCTTGCCAATCATGCTACACATGTTCGCAGTTCCTCAAAGCATCTGAACTATTGTCTCCTCTTCCCAAACACAGAAATCCATCTCTGGCAATGGTGGCCCAGATCAGGGATTACGATTGCAATCTGCATCTGGTCCCTCTGCCTTAACCTCCAGTTGTTCCCTCTGTGGTGCATCTCTTGGCCAGAGCTACATCTTGACGTATCACATGGTCCGAAAGACTCGGTTCAGTCCAAGGCTCTCAGACACCAAATTTTTCTCCATCCATGGTGTATCCTGGGGTTCAGAAGTAGTCTACACTGATGGCTCGATGGTTGCTTGTCATGTAGGCTTTGCTTATACTCACATGGGACATACTGAACTGCACTCCTTGCCAGATGGCTGTAATGTTTTCATGTGGAGTTGGTAGTCATCTCTCATGCCCTGAAGCATATCCTTTTCTGCACCAGTGAGTCCTTTCTCTGTTGCAGCAACTCCTTGAGTAATTTGCAAACTCTCGACCAGTGTTACCCTCACTATCTGTTGGTCATGGCTATCCAAGATCCCCTGTATGCCCTTCAACAATGTGAACGCTGAGTGACTTTTGTATGGACCCCAGGCCATGTTAGGATCCCAGGGAATGAACTCGATAACTGAGCCAAACTGCCTACGAGTAAGCTGACTCTTGTGAACAGTATTCTGGAAGCAGACCTCCAATTGGTAAAGTTTTAAGGATCTGGAATGCAGAACTGCACACTCCAACTTCACCAAACAAGCTATGGATGATAAAGGAGACTAGTAATCTGTGGAGGTCCTCCATGCAGGCCTCTCTCAAGGACTCTACTGTCCTTTGCCAGTTCCGTGTCGGCCATACTTGGCTGACTCATGGTCATCTCCTCTGTCACAAGAACCCACCCCTCTGTTGTTGTGGTTCCCGTTTGATGCTGGTCTACAGTTTGCTGGACTGTCACAACCTAGCTTCTCTGCAGCGGACACTTAATCTCCCTGACTCGCTGTGCCTGTATGAGGAGACAATGCTGGAAGGGGTCTTTTACCACTCTCTTTAAGGGACAGCCACTTAACTTTATCGACCTATTGAGAAGCTGGCAGAACACTCTGTTGTTGCCTCTGCCCAGACTGGGCTGCAGCTGTGGGGACTTGGTGGACCATCCTGGCCTTCACCCTACCTGCCCTCTTTTACTCTTCCTCCCCCCACCCCCCTTCTCCTCTTGCTTGGTCTGTTCAACTTGTTCGTCTTATGTCTATCTGTGCTTCTCTTGCCCTGTCCATGTTGTTAGTCTTTCCTAGGCAATTTCTGAGTACTGTGGGGTATTTCTGGCGATGAGTGGCGGTGTGTGTCTGCTCATTTCATTCTTGTGTTGGGGGCTTCTGGCTGCTCTGTAGATCGGGCACCTTGCCTCCCTTTCCTTCTCTGTCTCCCTTTCTTCTTTTTTTCCCAATTATCTTGCCTTCATTGACCTTTGGTAGATCTTGGGGCTTTTCCCCAAGGTTTTGCACAGTAGGCCATCACTGTTATGTAGATCTGTCTGTTCCAGGAGGAGGAGGGAGAGGAGGGGAAAATGAGGAGTAGAGAAGGAGAAAACACTTATGGCTGAGCTCGCTGAGAGCAGCACACTATGAGGGTGAAGGGAGGTGAATTGTGAAATGGTGACAGGACAGATGGCACAGAAACAGTAGGGTGGAGGATGTCGGGTGCCATGTTACCATAGGTTGAGATAAGGATGATTTTGGGAGTGGAGAATGTGTTCTAAGGGTAACCATCTCTGCAGTACTGTAAAGCTGGTGGTGGAGGTGAGGATCCAGATGGTCTGGGCTATGAAGCAACTACTGAAATCAAGTGCATTATGTACAGGTACTAGTAGTGTCACAGGGTGGTCAACTTTGCCACTTGGCCTCAATTTGGCGGTGGTCTTTCATGCTGATGGATAGCTTGTTCGTAGTCACACCAATATAAAAACTGTGCAGTGTTCACAGCATTGCTGATATATGACAAGGTTGCTTTCACAGTTGGCAATGGGATATGATCACTGTAGCAAGGAGTTGAGATTGGGAGTGGCTCAGGGATGGAATAGGATGTTCTGGAAGATGGGGGGGCAAGGGAATATCACTTTAGGAGGGGTGCAATGGATCTTGGGTAGAATGCTCCTAATTTCAGGGCATGATGGTCAGTAATCAAAGTCCTGACAAAGGATGTGCTCAGGTTTCCCAGTCCGGGGTGGTATCGAATGACGAGGGGGACACATCTGTGTTGCTAGTTCTTGGGGGTAATGGGGGGCTTGGGGGTTTGTGGGGATAAAGCATGGTAAATCTGTTTGCTTACTAGGTCTGAATTTAGCATCTATCTGTGAAGGCATTTATAAGACCTTCAGCATACTGGGCAGGGGAGCTCCTGACACTGCAGATACATAATTCCCAAGTTGCAAGGCCATGTGGCAGGGATTTTTGGTTTGGAAGGGATGAAAGATGTGAAAATGCAACAACTGTTGGTGGTTGGTGGGCTTAATATGGACAGAGATGTGGATGGAGCCATAAGAGGGGAGGAGGTAATTGCCAATGAAGGTGGCAACCTGGGTTGAGGAAAACCAGTTGAAGTGGATGGAAAAGGTGTTACAGTTGTGAAGGAAAGAGGACAAGGTGTCTGTCGTGACTCTGGATCATAGAGATATTATCAGTGAACCTGAAACAGAGGAGGCGGCCAGGAAGGTTTCCTCTGGAAAGTCATAAACACGTTTGCATAGGTGGTGACCATGGGGGTACCCAATGGCTGTGTGGTGGATTTGTTTGTATACCTTACTTTCAAAGGAGAATTAGTTGTGTGTTAGAATATAATTGGTGATCATTAGTTAGAAGTTAGTAACTTATACTGGTGTGTAAGTACTGGCACCATAAGAAAGTGTAAATAATGTGGATTATTTTGAGGCGTGTGGCTGGTGGATACTTAGTCTATTATTAGATACAAATGAGACACTGCCTAATGCAGCCATGCAGGTTATAAGTTAGAATTTTCTTCTTGATGGGTTTCACAATTTTTTTTCTAGGCAGGGAAAATTTTTACATGTGTTATGTATTTCAGTTAGCTGTACCTGACACCGTCTTTTTTATGTTCACCAGTTACACTGGTGTTAAGTCCTGGTGTTGTAAGGAGGTGCAAATAATGTGGATTAATTTGAGTTGTGTGGCTGGTGCATACTTTCACCAGCAGCAACTCATGCTTCTAATTTCTCACCTCCACAGTCGCTTACTACGATTACCACTGTAACAATCTAAATTGATTGATGTATCAACTCTCCTTTGAAAAGAGTAATATTTACCTCTTCTTTCTTGAAGAAAAGGATCCACTGTCCATCTCCATGATAAAGAATGCAGTATAACACAATCATAAATAATGTTGCCATGTTTTCTGAAGTTTTATGGCTATTGTGTATCCAGCTATAATTTTCAGGGTGAAGCAATTTAGAAATGAAAGAAACTGCCTCCATTTCCAGAAGATACATTATAAAAACTTTTACATAAGTAGATATTGTTTTCTGACATACATGCAATACATCCACCCAAAATTGTGGATGGGCAGAGAGAGATAGTTGTAGTGTCAAAAATTTGATATCAGCTTAATGAAACATTAGAATACAGATATACATTAATCTTTCTTTTCGTACATATCTCTTTTAGGGGCAGGAATGCTTATATTGCATCTTTGTCCCACACAGTGTTCCAATACTTATTAAATAACATATACTTTATGGCTACACCAAAATAAGATCTGTCACAAACCTTACTGACACACTAATTCCTCTTTCCCCACCTGGATTGTTGTCTCCATATGTTGTGTTTCTGTTGCATTCCGGCTGGATTTGTGTGTGTGTGTGTGTGGGTGTGTGTGTGTGTGTGTGTGTGTGTGTGTGTGTGTGAAAGAGAGAGACAGAAAGGGGGGTGGGAGATGTGCTTTCTTTTGTGAATTTGTGAGTGTGTTTCTTCCCTTTAGAAGGCTTCTTATATGTAATAGTCTTTTTGTCATGCCTGTCTGCAACTCAATGTGTCATGTCTTTGCTGGTCATCAGAGCTCAGTTCAAAGGGGAACTCATCATTGAAGACAGTTCTATTCCAGAAAATGAGATTCCAGGCTGAAGATGTGGTTGGTGATGCCCAGGACAGTGGTGGGATACCAACCTGACTGTCATCCACTGTATGGCCCTACAACAAGGAGTGATGATCTGGGTTGCTATTTCTTTTCACACAGGATCACTTTGGTTGTCATTCAGGGCACCCTCACAGCACAGCGATACATCGACAATGGTCTACGCCCTGTCTTGTTGCCCTTCATGGCAAGCAATACTGGGGTTACATTTCAGTAAGATGATACCCTACTGCCCATGGCCTGAGTTTCTACTGCTTGTCTCTGTGCTTGCCAATCCCCATTTTGGTCAGCACAGTCACTGGATCTCTTCCCAATTGAGAATGTTTGGAGCATTATTGGCAGGACCCTCCTACTAGCTTGGGATTTGGATGATCTAACTTGACAATTAGACAGAATTTGGCATGATATCCCTCAGGAGAACATCCAACTGCATCCAAAAATGCTATCAATCAATGCCAAGCCAAACAACTGCTTGCATAAGGGCCAGAGGTGGACCGATTTAGTGAACAGTGTTTGTAATTCCCCTTCATTCAAACAAAACTCATCAACTTCTTTTCTCCAAAATCCCTTATAAATCAGAGTTTTAATTATTTGGGTCACTTTCACTTCTCTGTTATCATTCTCATCACAGTTCTGAATTAAATATTCATCTTTACCAGTGTTTCCTGCAGTGAAATGATCATATGCTCTCAAATTGTGAACTGTCAACAGAGATGTCCTTAGATTAACTTGTTGTTCTTTCCCTCATTAGGTGTAAAGTGTTGTTATGGTTGACCGTATTCTGGCTACGGTCTGTCTCTCCCTTCAGATGCTCTATTACATTTCTGTATTCAATGAAGTCCTGGTTTTCTTGCACAGGTCCCTGTTCTAGGTAATAATTGCTGCAGTTGTAGCCACCTCTCCTCCTCTGATTATCATTATTACTCATTTTACAGTTACTATATGATGTGAATGTAGTAACTGAATGCTACTGTTAATGCAGCCCAAACTTCGATGGTACCAGAAAAGCATGTCTCTGCTATAGTTCCTTGAAGGTGGTATGCTTTCCTGATTAAATACTTGTTAGACACTGTATCACTATAATAGAAATGTGGCAACAGAATAAGAAACAACAAGTAACATTTATTAAGGGTATGTTAAAAAATGCTACTTAACTTTGGTACAATTTGATGTGTGGAACTTGATGTACTAAACCTGATAGAATGAAATCTAATAATTTTTGCTGTCTCCTGGCTATCACCAGATAACAGTGATTACAGGTACTTTTGGTAGTCCAGTTACTCTGTAAATAGTGACTGGTGTGTTGTAACATAGTCTAGAACGCATTATTGTGCTGGCTGCATGCACTGAACCTAACAGTTGAACTGCTGTTTGTAACTGTCTGCGTGTCCACAACACTTCTTGTTTTGGTGTCAGTTGGCTGAAGGAATTCCATGTCTGCCATTACAGGGTAGAAGAAATATAGTGTGCAGTTGACAGTGCTCCCTTTGTCAGCCGTTCACATTATCAGGGATGTGTATGATATGATGAAGGAAATGACATGAAGCAAGAAAAGGTCTGGGTGTGTGAGTGCCATCTGGAGGTTGCTGCACAGAAGTGAGAGGTGAAAGGCAAGTGGTTGTGCACGTGTGGTGGCAGCCTCTCACAATACTTGTTGTGTACCTCTTGCTTGGTACACAACATTATTCTGGCAATTTCATCTCCCGTAGTCAAAGTTTTCTCTGTCTGTTGTCTTAAATTCTCTTATCCGTCTTATTTACATATTTCAAGAACTGGTCAGTGGAGTCATCTGATCCACACACCAAACCCCTGTAATTTTTCAGGCTGCCTTGTCGTTAATGTGTCTGTCTGTGTTAACTTGGAAACAATTGATGCAAATGAACTAGTCATTTTAACTGAGCCTTGCAAAATTGTTTCATGCCTCTCGCCATCTCCCTGTAGTGTGATCCATTCAGGAATTCACTCTTTGTCTGGGCTTGCTCTGACTCATCAAGTGTAAAGTTTTGATGATTGATTCCTTTGGCTCACTCAAGTAATCACATTACAAATTTAATTTTTACTTTATTACTCATTTCATGAAGCAAATCATCTTTGCAGTGTTGCACAAAATCCACATAGGGAAATTCCTAGGCCCTGGAAAACTTTTCACAGCCTTGTTAGACTACATGTTATACCTCTTATTAAAAATACTTTTTCAGCAAACTGCCTCTTGCAATTACTGTACTTTTTTTGAACATTATCAACATTTTCTCTCAAAGTTGACACTTCACTTTTACATTAGTCATCATTGTCAGTTATGACTTTCTTTATCATTTCTGTTTTTTCATGTAAAATATTAACATGGATATTGTTCTGATTGTTGACCGTTTCAGTTTGACACTTTAACTTAGAGTGTACAGAGGAAATTTCATCTCGTAAGCCTGGACTCCACTACAGTCACTTCCAGTTCTAAGGATTGCAATCTGGATGCTGTAGAACTTGACCTGTCATGTACCTCATTCAGTCTTTCACTGAAACTGTCTACGTTTTACTTACTGTAGTTACCAGTCTCCTAGCTCACTTTTGACCTAAGCAATTTAAGTGTTCAGTTCACTTTCTGTTTTTGAAATCTTCTTATTTATTTGACTAAGTTCTCTTGATATCCTGTCACTTGTTTATCCACTCTCTTTATGCACTAATGAAACTTTATTGTCTACTTGCCAGAGGTTGTTTGAGAGTTTGCTATCCATTTGGCAAAGTGTGTTTGAAATTGTGCTGTCTATTTCTCAAATCTTTCCTTTTAAAAATTTGTTCTAGTAGTCTGTCCCACCATGGAAAAATGCTGCCTGCACTTTGACCTAGTCCTGCTTATTCTGTTTCCATTTGAGCAAGTTGTGATTGATATAGTTCCACTGAGCTTGAGCTTGAGCTAATTTTATCTCATCCTCCTGCACTGGTTCCTGCATTACTTCCACTATCACTTGCAGATAAGCTATATCAGAATTTTGAAATAACCTCATTAGTAGAAAAGTGTAAATGTATATAGTCATTAGTTATGTACCATACACTTCCACAGGGCACATATGGTGCATGTGTAATAATGTACTGGATCCATTCACAAAATGGTATTCAGTGATCTGGGACATTGTCACTTAGCTGTTGCATCAGCCTTGGAATGTACACAAACAATTTTCCTTCCTTCACAATCCATAAGATACTACCAGCTCTTACACCACTCTCATGTGAGCTTTACCTTAAAGATTTGTTTGGTAAACTCTTGAAAGTGTTCCAGCATTGCAGTTGAAAATTCATCATTTATAGCCAAGCAGAGTCACCCTGATCAGCCTTCATCCACATCACAAACTATTCTATTTACCTTTAATTTACTTGTAGACACACACTATGTGATCAAAAGTATCCAGACACTTCCAGAAACATACGTTTTTCATATTAGGTGCATTTTGCTACCACCTACTGCCAGGTACTCCGTATCAGCGACTTCAGTAGTCATTAGACATCGTGAGAGAGCAGAATGGGGTGCTCCTCGGAACTCATGTATTTCGAACGTGGTCAGGTGATGGGGCATCACTTGTATCATATGTCTGTATGTGAGATTTCCACACTCCTAAACATCCCTAGATCCACTGTTTCCAATGTGATAGTGAAGTGGAAACGTGAAGGGACACATACAGCACAAAAGCGTACAGGTTGACCTCGTCTGTTGACTGACAGAGACCACTGATAGTTGAAGAGGGTTGTAATGTGTAATAAGCAGACATCTATGCAGACCATCACGCAGGAATTCCAAACTGCATCAGGATCCACTAAGCGGGAGGTGAGAAATCTCGGATTTCATGGTTAAGTGGCTGTTCATAAACCACACATCATGCCGGTAAATGTCAAACGATGTCTCAATTGGTGTAAGGAGTGTAAACATTGGATGATTGAACTGTGGAAAAACATTACGTGGAGTGACAAATCACTGTACACAATGTGGTGATCCAAGGGCACGGTGTGGGTATGGTGAATGCGCGATGAATGTCATCTACCAGTGTCTGTAGTGCCAACAGTAAAATTCGGAGGCAGTGGTGTTATGGTGTGGTCGTGTTTTTCATGGAGGGCACTTGCACCCCTTGTTGTTCTGTGTGGCACTATAACAGCACAGGCCTACATTGTTGTTTTAAGCACCTTCTTGCTTCCCACTGTTGTAGAGCAATTTGGGGATGGTGATTGTAGTATCATTGCCACAGATACTACTACAACATTGCGCCAACACAAGGTTGGCAGCCCGTTGTCTGCTGAGCACAGCGCACTCTAGCGGGCTGTGCAGCATGATGGAACTGGAGTGTGCCTCGTTCACTTCTTAGCTAGATTTCAACCTAGGCAGACGCCCTTTCATAATCGGCCCTGAGCCAGTTCTGTAATGTTTGCATTGATTCTCTGAGGAGGGCCCATCAGGCTTAGTCCCCGAGAATATGTTGTATTAGTTCATGGTATTCCATGGTACGAGATTGTCAGTTCATAGCCGCAGCTGGAGTCCTACAAACTACTGAAGATAAGTAATTTCATTGTACTATGTGTTTCTTGAATAATAATTCTTTGCTCTAACAGTGTGCCGCACTGTATATTATTGCAACCTGGACTCCTTCAGCTCCTATCAACTCGGCCTCCTACTTATTTGCATTTACTAATGAGCTGAAAACACCCACGCATTTTGTGCCTTTAAACAGTGAGACACAATAAGTAAAATGGCAACGAGTCTGGTCCCTTATTTCCGAGTTCACTAAACTAGCTGCAATTCTGGTTCTTTGCTTCCGTGTTTGTCCACTTTGTTTCACCTAGGTTGGCGACGTGCTTTCCCCCTGCGGACACTTGCTTGCTCACTTTTCTGGTTTGCCCTCGTCTGCGGTATGGTAGTTGCTATCTGCTTCCTGTTTGTTGCACCATGGCTTCACAAAGAGAACAACCTTTGCTGCCCGAGCTTTTACAATTTCAGACGCAGCAGATGAAGCAGTTGCTTGCAGCGATGCAAGGACTAGTGGTCATGCAGACTACAGCGGCACAAGCAAAGATGATGACGCCACAGGCACCCCTGGCCCCTCCACCACCAACACCAGCACTGCCATTCTGACGCTTCAACCCTGACACGGAACGTTGGGATGAGTACTAGACGCAGCTTGAAGCACACTATAAGGCCTACAAAATTGTAGGTAATGCGCGGCTACCTTTCCTTATTGCCCACGCTTGTGTGGAACTGTATCGCATGTTAATGAAACTCTTTCCCGTCTCCCGCCTGGAAGAACAGTTGTATGACGACATGCTCCGCAAGTTGGACGCACATTACAAAGACAGTGTCAATGTCGTCACTGTGCATTATAAGTGTTTCTGCCTGCGGTGTGAACCTGGTCAGACTAACCGCTCGTGGATTGCAGTCTTGCAAGGGCTTACATCTGACTGTGACTTTCAGTGTGCCTGCGGACTGTCCTATGCAGATGTCATCATCAGAGATGCTATCACACAAAATGTGACGGATCATTGCCTCTGGGAACAGATCCTCAGAACCCTACTTTGCAAGAAGTGTTAGATTTGCTGGATCACCAGGACACGTTGGACAGGGCAAATTCCATGTTTGATGCAACGCCAAGCGTGTGCACCGTTAGTGCCTCTCACAACAGGCCAGCGCACTCCGCTTTGCCGTGGCCGGCTCCGCCACACCGCAAGCAAGCGCATAAACAATTTGCTAACCATGCTTCCGCACCTAGACTCAACTCTTGCCCTAAGTGTTTTAGTGGTCACCCCTGGGTAAGTACCCTTCCCATCGGGCTCAGTCTCTGTAACAAAACAGGTTATGTTCAAGCCGTGTGTTCTAAATGGAAGTCTCACTCCACACACATGTCAGGTTCACGTAATTCGCAGCGGCATCACCACAACGGCTCTCACCATGGAACTGAATTTGCGCAACCTATGGACATTCATGCTACTTTTGAACAGGCTTCTATGCCACGTGCATCTACCACAAGTCAAGTGCCTAGCCACACTTCCTCAGACACTCTCAATCGCATTGAGCGCGGTGCACACAAACTGTTTGTGACTCTCTGCATTGCTGGACATGCTGTGCGTTTGCAGTTAGATTCTGGTGCTTCAGTTTCTTTATTGAATCACAAGACATATGCATTACTTGGCTCACTGCCGCTCCGCCGCTTGCTTTCCAAGATGACTGCTTTCACAGGACAAGAAATTTCGGTGCTTGGTGTGTGTAGTGTACAGGCCATGTACGGTACCACCATCAGAACAGTGACTTTCCACGTCGTTCAATTGCGTGATGCTACAAACATTTTTGGACTGGATGCATTTGAACTTTTTGGCCTTTCAGTGCTAGACAATGTCCAGTCCGTCTCAGCTAGTGACCATAATGACAATGTTGACTCCCTTTGTGCGTCGTTTAGTGAACTTTTCTCCGGCGGCTTGGGCTGCGCTTCTAATTTCACTGCACATGTTGTAGTACAGACAATGCTATACCTGTGTACCGGCGCACTCACCTGATACCGCATGTGCAACACGACGCAATAGCTGCGGAACTCATGCATTTGAAAGACGTTGGGGTTCTAGAACCTGTGTCTGCTGCACCCTGGGCATCACTGATAGTGTGTGTTAAGAAAGCTAATGGTCGGCTCCACATTTGTGCAGATTTTAAGTCCACAGTGAATCCCCAGACTGCTGTTGCTACTTTTCCTTTTGCTGTGCCCTGAGGACGTATTTGATAAGTTGGGTGCAGGAAAGTATTTTTCTACGATTGATTTAAGAGACGCGTACTTCCAGATTCTGCTCGACGACTCTTCGGGCGCTACTTTGTCATAAACACTCACTTGAGACCGTCCAAGTTTCGCTGACTTGCTTTCGGTTGTGCTTCGGCGCCATCTGTTTTTCAGTTATATTAGCAGCAATTGTGTGCTACGGTTCCAGGGTGCTCTAATTATCTAGACGATATTGTAGTGTCAGGTCGCACCCCTGAAGAACATTTGCAGAACTTGAAAACTTTGTTTAGTGTCCTTTCACAGGCTGGTCTCGAATGTAACACTAACAAGTGCAAGTTTTTTCGGACTGAGATAGAATACTTAGGCCATGTGATTAATGGACAGGGTATCCACCCCTCCCCTTCGCATCTCCGTGCGATCAGAGACTTGCCAGCACCTATGAATTTGAAGGAACTCCAATCTGTGTTGGGAAAAATTACTTATTATATTCACTTCATTCCTAACGCTGCTCAGATAGCTGCACCTTTGCATCACCTCCGGCATAAAAATGTGCATTTTGTGTGGTCTCCGGATTGTGATGCTGCTTTCTGCCAGCTCAAATCTGTGTTGCTCAGTGGTCGATGTTTGGTTCCTTTTGATCCCTTCCGCCCTGTGGTTTTGGCTGTTGATGCATCATTGCACGGCATCGGCGTGGTTCTCTTGCACCGTGTACATTCAGTCAATCGCCCGATCGCATTTGCCTCCAAATTGCTCAATTAGGTGCAACAAAACTATTTTCAGATAAAAAAGGAAGCTCTAGCTGTTGTCTATGGAATGACCAAGTTCCACGATTTTTTGTACGGTCGGAAGTTCTATCTGGTTACCAACCAGAAGCCTTTGACATCGTTGTTCCACCCATCCAAGCCTGTTCCAGCCCATATGGCGCAGAAATTGCAACTTTGGGCAGTGTTTCTGTCCGACTACAATTATGAAATTTTGTACCAGCCTATGGCTCAACATGGCAATGCCGACGCATTGTCTTGTCTTCCTATTGGTCCAGACGACGCCTTTGACTCCTCCGAAGTGTCGTGTCTCTACGTTGAGTTGCAAGACGTGGAGTTTGTCGATGGTTTTCCGGTCGACTTCTGTCGTATTGCTTCCACTATGGCCACTGATGCTTCTCTATGCCTAGTTTTGCAGTACATCTATACACAATGGCTGCTGTCTGCTTCACAAATTCCTGACCCCCTGGTTCGGCATTATTTTGCATAACGCCATAGTTTGTCAGTTCACCACGGTGTTCTATTACTCCAAACGGAAAATGATCCATCCAGTGGCGTGGTACCTCGTTCTTTGCAGTCCGAAATTCTCCACCTTCTCAATGTTGGTCACTGGGGTACTGTGCAGACAAAACAGCTCGCTTGATGTCGTTGCACCTGGATTGGTATTGATCGCGACATTGAAGATTTGCTCGCTACTTGTCAGTCTTGTGCAGAGCATCAATCTGCTCGCCACCAACAGTTCTTTGCGTGGCCAACTCCTAATACACCTTGGCGGCGTGTCCATGTTGATTTCACAGGTCCGTTCTGGGATGCTCACTGGTTGATTGTTATTGATGCTTACAGGAACTTCCCCTTTGTTCTCCTGATGGTTTCCATTACCTCGGTGAGTACCATTCAGACACTGACGTCGATTTTCTGTCTGGAGGGTCTGCCGGAAGTGCTTGTCTCTGACAATGGACCCCAGTTTGTCTCCAAGGATTTTGAAACATTTTGTGGTGCCAATGGCATTCGCCATTTGACTACCGCCCCATTCCACCCGCAGTCGAATGGCGAGGCTGATCGGTTTGTCCGAACGTTCAAGTCACAGATGACTAAGTTACGTGCTACGCATTCTCATGTGCATGCTCTTTGGACCTTTTTGTTATTCTAGTGCTCACAGCCGTGTGGTACTCACTCCCCGGCTGAATTGCTTCATGGTTGCGCCCACAGGTCACTTTTGCAGTTACTGCGACCTCATTCACCACTCGCTTCCACTGCTTTGCCTCCTTCCGGCTTCATGCCGCACGCTATGGTCTTCTACAGAGTTTTTACGAGCAGGAGGCGTTGGAAGCAGGGGCTCATCATTCGCTCGCTCGATCGCACTCTGTATCTTCTTTCTGGTCTATCCGGCTTGGTCAAGCGACACAGGAACCAGCTACAGTTGTGCCGCCTGCCAGTTTCTGCCACCCCCTCTTTGTCAGCAGATGCTGACATTACGCAGCCCCCTCAGAGTCCACGCCGCTGCTGCAGCTGGCGCACTCCCCTGGCGCGCCCACTGCACATGCGCCGTCCCTCTCGGCGCGTGGCCTGCGTGCCCCTCCCACACATGCGCCTCAACTGCCGTTGCTGTTGCTACCAGCGGCCGCCGCCACCAGTCGGCCATCCACCACAGCCTCCACGCTGGCCAACCGCCGGACACCGCCCCCGACGCCACCCTCGCCGCTTCCGCCAGTGACGCTATGTCTGCCGCCAGCTGAAGCTTCCACCTCGCCGGTCACTCCGCTGCACGCCACCGCCGCGGCGTCGCCCCTGTTGCCCATGGACATCTAGCTCTTCCCTTCCCCTTCGGGACTACCTGGGGGTGATGTGTGGTCTGAGGAGGTTTTTGTACCGGGTTTTTCCCTCGCTGCCTCGCGTGAATGCAGGACCGCAGGCAGGCAGTCATCCCAGGCAGTCCCTCTGTCCGCCCCTTCAGTTCTACCACCCACGGGTCCCTCCTTCCAATGTCGCAAGCCTTATTCCACAAAACTTCGATGTTTTGGGGTGGAGGAGTGTAGTATCATTGCCATAGATACTACTACAACGCCGCACCAACACAAGGTTGGCAGCCTGTTTTCTGCCGAGCACAGAGCACTCTAGTGGGCTGTGCAGCTTGATGAAACTGGAGTATGCCTTGTTCACTTCTTAGCTAGATTTCAACCTAGGCAGACACCCTTTCATAATCGGCCCTCAGCCAGTTCTGTAATGTTTGCATTGATTCTCTGAGGAGGGCCCATCAGGCTTAGTCCCTGAGAACATGTTGTATTAGTTCATGGTATTCCATGTTACGAGACTGTCAGTTCATAGCCGCAGCTGCAGTCCTACAAACTACTGAAGACAAGTAATTTCATTGTACTGTGTGTTTCTTGAATAATAATCCTTCTCTCTAACAGTGTGCCATACTGCATATTATTGCAACCTGGAAATCCTTCAGCTGCTATCAACTCGGCCTCCTACTTATGTGCATTTAGTAATGAGTTGAAAACACCCACGCATTTTGTGCCTTTAAACAGTGAGACACAATAGTGATTGCATCTTTCAACATGATTGAGCACCTGTTCATAATGCATGGCCTGTGGGGGTGTGGTTACACAACAATAACATCCCTGTAATGGACTGACCTGAATCCTATAGAACACCTTTGGGATGTTTTGGATCGCTGACTTCATGCCAGGCCTCACCAACCAACATTGATACCTCTCCTCAGTATAGAACTCCATGAATAATTAGCTGCCATTCCCCAAGAAACCTACCAGCACCTGACTGATTGTATGCCTGTGGGTGTGAAAGCTCTCATCAAGGCTAAGGGTGGGCTAACACCAAACTGAATTCCAGCATTACCGATGGAGGGTGCCACAAACTTGTAAGCCATTTTCAGCCAGGTGTTCGGATATTTTTAATCACATAGTGTATAATTATTAACCCTGATGACATGTCAGTCCCATACTCATTTCTCTACTGTCTAGAACAGCAGAAATGGTCTCCAACTTCCATTACAACTAAACAACCTGCTTCTGCCCTTGAAAGCTCAAACATATATCTGCCATGTTGATGTTGCTCTGGTGACACTAACTGGGGTTCACAGCTAGATCATTAACTCTGCTGCCATCTGTTGAGGAAACGTGGAAACATAATATTACTTTTTTATTGGAAATTTAACCTTTTAGGCCACAAAATAAATTTTGTATGACAGTTCAAAATGTGTACACATTTTCTTGATGCATTCTGCAACATATAATGACATCTATCATTTACTGCAATGATGTATAGTGGTCGTGCACCAATATGAAAATAGCTTGGTATCGTGACTGGAATTAGCATCTGCCGTCACACCTTACATAACTTCAGCTATGCTCCTTCTTAGTTCAAGAAAACCATGTATTTTCAGATTACTTGTCTTTCTTCTAGATGGTACTGAAGACATTGAAACTGGTGGTTGTCACTTCCATGTTTGCAATCTTCAAGTTGCAGTTACATTAATAATAGAGTTGGTTGTAAGAAATGAAAAGATGACCATTAATTTGAATGCATTTCCTGGGTTATTAAAGCTTCAGATTCCACTTATAACTTAATTAGAAGAATATTTAATCATAAGTGCAAATATTATCCAAAACTGCAACGTAAGTGAGCTTTACAAACAATAAATGTTGCACAGGAATGGATGGGATAGAATGACCCAGGGCATATGTCACAAATAACAACTTACCACATATCAGAAAAAAATCTTCTATTCAATTAAAAGAGAAGTTTCAGGGGTCACTTTGATGCAGACAATAATTATCTGCATCTAATTTTGAATCAGCAAATGTTTGGCACCATATAGGGAAGGATATGTAACTTGAAAATCCCATAAGTTCTGAAATAACCACTGGTGTGGAACAGCTATGTCTCACTCCGGGGGGGGGGGGGGGGGGGGGGGGGGGGTAACATTGTTAATAATGCTTCAGATTACATTTGTTGGGTAATGGTTTCTTGCAATGTCTGTAGTAACTGATCTCTTGTTTTCAGTATCAATGTAGTTAATTGACCTTAACACACAAATTACTAAAAATTGTTCGCAGAATAATAATGATCAGTGGAGAGTGTCCACCAAATCACTCGGTTATTAATTATTCCCAGTCCATAAGGTGGCTGTTCATTAGTCTCCAGTGCATTCATAGAGGGACCCACTTAGTACAGTAGGTACACAAGTGTGTTATTGTGGTGCCTCTTTGCCTACTGATACAAGGTTTAAAATTCAATTAGCGCCATTGGTTCAGTTCAACAGATTAAATGGATGCTCTGTAAATGTAATCCTTCATCCCTGGAAAGTGTTTTTCTGCACACATAAAATCATCTAGATCCATTTCTTTATTTGACACCAGCTCTACTCAGGCAAATGCTGTGCACTGCTATGTTGCTATGTGTTGTCAAGCTGACTTACCCACTCTTCGTCTTCTGGCTTGAACCTAAACTAATCACACGCCAAGCCATTAAATGTCTCATATCACTCAAACAAAGTCATTTTATAGCCAATAACAAAACTTGGGAAACCATGCTTTGTCATGTGTGTTGCTAGGCATCTCTGCAGGAAGTGCCTCCAACTGGAATGCCTACTGCCATGTGCCTTTCTGGAAAAAAACCCACACTTCGCAAACAGGTGAGTGTGAGATATACTACTGCTTGATGCTATGCATGGTCTGTGATACTCTGTGTGCCA
The DNA here is from genome assembly GCF_023864275.1 of Schistocerca cancellata. Lineage (NCBI taxonomy): Eukaryota > Metazoa > Arthropoda > Insecta > Orthoptera > Acrididae > Schistocerca > Schistocerca cancellata. The sequence continues at coordinate 429,965,695 of NC_064630.1, forward strand.
GTTTACATGTTGTCGACTCAGTGCTAGCCCATCTGTCACAGCAGATGGGTGGCATGTACGAAAATGGATTTGCGCATTGCCTCACAGTTCTCCCCTTGCAAGAGGTAATGGTCAGCTGACTGACACGGTAACCACAGCTGATGTTGATCAGCACTCTAAGGCAGGTGACAGCAGATGCAAGTGGTGCTGTACGAGGTGCCCTCTGGAATATATTCTGGTGCTGGGGCTAAGGGTGGCTGCACATTGCACCACCATTTGGGGAAGGGGACGTCTAAGTGTCACAGCCGGCTGGAGGAGTTGGATGGGCTGTGGACTGCATGGCAGTCTGCTGGTATCTGGGCAGGTTGTATAAGGTGGGAAACAAGCCATGCATCCCATACAGATGGTATACCACATGCAATCATGTGCCAGTGCCACAGGCTGTTGCAACCTCCTGGCAGGAGGATGGGTCACATGCTGTCGCCTTTGCATGGGATGGAGTCACGGAGTTGATAACACATCATTCTGTGATGGGTGCATAGTGCAGGCACCTCATAACTCAGATAGGGTGGTAGTGTGCGGATGCAGCATCTGGGGTGTGGCAGTAGCAGGTATCATGGGCAGCTAGCTTTATCTTGATGTTGGATGGTGCATATGGCCTAGGAAGGTCCAGTGCCAGCTGTAGACAGTCAGTGGGGACTGTGGTGGGGTTACCATGAAGGTGACTGGAAAAAATCCTCTCTCCTTTCTTGAGTACCAGGTGCAGACCAGAATACTGTGGGCAGAGGGGTGGCTGGTTGGCACACATGGAGGTATTTGTGCTTGAAGGACTTGTGCTTGCCTTGGTGATGCAGGGGGTACTGGATGAAGGAACATAATGCTGTTGTAGAGCTGTTGAATGAAGGCTTGGCTGGTGCTCAGCATTGCAGGTGCTTGAAGTCTCCTGGGATTATAAGTGGTTGACCATAAACAATTTCGGCATTGGATTCTCCCAAGTCAACTTCGTGGGCCACACACAACCCTAGGAGAAGCAGTGGTAGGGTGGTAAACCAAGTTGTATTATGGCATGTGAGGGCAGCTAGCAGTGTTCTGTGGAATCTCACCAACAAGCCATTTGCGGCAGGTTGGTAACTGGTCATGAAATGAATGAGTATGCCACATGTTTCAGCTAATGTTTTAAATAGGCCTGATGCGAACTGTCATTTGCAGTCTGCTGTTATGTGGTGGGAGCACTCAAAATGTGAGACCCAAGCATCCACAAAAGCTGTAAACAGTGTATCCCCCATTATGTTGGGTAGTGGTATGGCTTCCAGCTAACCAGTAACTGATTGATGAGAGTGAGTAAATACCTGTGGCTATTTGATGATGGGAAGGGTCGAATGATGTAAACATGGATGTGTTAGGAACATAGGTCAACCAGAGGGAAAGAGGTGAAGTGTAGACCTACTTTGGCATGCCGGATGGAAGGCAAGTGTGTGCCCAGGTGGTGCAATGCCATAATGCCATAGTACCCCTGGTCATACAAAGTGTTTTTGCATGAGAGTTGCAGGTGCCTGAACACCGGGGTGAGACAAACTGTGGAGGTGCTCAAAAGTTGGCTGGTGGAAGACAGGGTGTAAGTAGGGATGTTGTGATCACTAGAACCATCTGGATGGTGAGGACACATGCAGGGATTGGCACCAAATCTATAAGACCATACCTGGGATTGTATATAGTTAAAGGTTGAGTTGAGTGTTGGGATCGCTGCACAGTCTCTGTAATTCAGGATCGGCTGCCCAGGTGGCTGTGAGGGCGAGGTAGTCAAGGGGGGCTGTAACGGTGCCGGAGCGACTAAGACAGTCGGTGACAATATTATCAATGCCTACCATGTGTCATATTTCAGTCATGAATAGTGCAGTGTATTGTTGTTGCTGGTAATGCTGGTAATGTCTTTTTGACAGAAACGTGACAAGGCAGCAGTTGTCAGTGAACACTGTAAAGATGTGCCCTTTGATGGAGGGGCGGAAGTACTTTATAACCTCATACACAAGAAGAGGTTTTTGGTTGTATGCAGCCCACAGCTGTTTCAGTTCAGACAGCTTTGAAGAGAAAAATACTATCGACTGTCAAGATCCTTCAACATGTTGCTGTAGGACAGCAGCAATGGTGCGACTGGTCGGCTGGCATCTGCAGTGACCACAAGTGGGGCAAATAGGTGGAGGTGTGCTAAGAGAGTGGCAACAGGATGACTTTGTTTTGTTAGTGCAAAGCTAACTGTCATCTGGACTGTCTAGGGAACAGGGCTGTTGCCTTTGGCGCAGTTGCCCTGAAGAGAGGTAGTGAGTGGTACCTGGATGCTCTCTGCATTCCTTAGGTGGCTTCAGTAAAAATTCACCATCCCAAGGAATCTACGGAGATCCTTAAATATTTTGGGGTGCGAGAACTTGGCAATAGCATGAATTTTCTCATGTAGTGAGCAGGAACCAGTAGGTAATATTCTACGCCCCAAGAAGTCATTTCTGGGACACCTAAAACGCACTTTTCCTGGCTGGTTATAACTCCTGCCATTTGTAGATGGGAGAAAATGTGCTTGAGGTGGCAGTGGTACTCAGCTGGGTTGTGCAAGTAAATGAGAACATCATCCAAGTATGCAAAGCAACCCAAGGTGTCTCATAGGATGTTATCAAGGAAACACTGCCAGGTCTGCATCCCAAATGGCATAAAGACACTTCCAAATAGACTGAAAGGCATGATTATTGTCATGTTTTCCATATCTTCTTGGGCGTCCAGAATTAATGTAAAAGCTTTTGCAAAGGCTAATGTTCTGAACACAGTTGCATTCAACAGGCTATCGTTGGAGCTATACAATAGTGTGACTGGATAATGGTCAGGAACTATTCTGTTATTGAGGATGTGGGAGTCACAACATGGGCACCAAGCCCCATTTCTTTTGGGAATTAGGTGCAAGGTGAAAGCCCAAGGAGGTAATAACACCCCAGCAGCAATGGCTGCCTTGATTTTAGCCTGTGCAGCATGGCATTTGACAGGTGGGAGGTTTTGTGGAGTGGCAGAAAACTGGGAGACCCAGGGTCATTGCAATGTGGTGTAGCATATCATGGCATACCTCGCAAGTGCTGGTGGGAGGGTGTGTGAGAGTGAAATTCAGAGAGGAGTCAGCAAAGGGGCCAGAATAGAATAACTGTTTAAGGGCAAAATGGGTGGTGGTGAGGGGCTCATAGAGTATGGAGTGGTGGGAAATGCTGCCGATGACATGGCAATTCACAGGGCATGGAGCAGTGGGAAGTGCTATCGATGGCACGGTGGTTTGCCAGGTTTAGGTTAAGGAGAAGACTGTAGTGGGTAATGAAATCAGCACCAAGGATGGGATCTGCATCGTCGGCCACAGCAAAGTTCCATGCAAAATTTCTGTTGATGTTAAAGTCAATGGAATGGGTGTGGGAACCAGCAGGGGTAGACAGAGAGGCCTGAGCTGGTGTGGAGGAGTTAGGGTGACATGGTGAGTGGGCTACCATGATCACACACAAACTGCTGACCTGCCATGCACACCTATTGGTGGCTACTGCCAGAGTTTGGTGCCATGTGCAGGGTGCTTGGCAGTTAGCAGTGTTGCTGCTGAAGCACTCATGATATCAGCACAAGACACTTGCATCCGGATCACTCTGTTTGTTGCTAGTTGGAGTGTGGGGGACATGACTGGGCTGGCAGGCATATTTATTGGCAGCTGCAGGTGGAAGGTGTGCATGTCACACTAGGCATGCCAATCACTGAGATTAACGTGCAGTGTCAGACATGGTAAGGGGTTGGATTGGTGTGCACATACCAGGGTGGTGGTGAGTTTGGCCATCTCTATGTCGTGCATTTCATGACTGCACCATCTGTGGGGGCATCGAAGGGGGTAAGGGTTGAGGATAGCTTCGATCACAGCAAGGGTGCCAAATAATTCAAACACGCTGTTGGCAATGATGGCTGTCACATCGACATGCAGGTGGTCATGCACAACCAGTGCCATACAGAAGACAGTAGGCAGGTTTGCATGTGAATTCTTGAGCAACAGGTTATTTGGTATTCTAATGGGTTTGGCCAGAATGTGCCAATGTTGCAGAAGCATGAGGGCTGCATATTTTTGCATTCCTCAGTTGAAAATAATGTGCTATATGACTTTCAGAGCAAACTGTTAGTGTTGTTAGTCACCAAAGAGCCTGCAAGAATAGCTCATGTGGGGCCAAACCACAGCCAGGGGTCCCAAGATTTGAAAGGCAGTAGGTGGACCATGGCGTGAACTGGCCAGGTCAGGGAAGATGGAGTGTGCACAGCACCAGTGCTGTTTGGCATGAACTGTTCATACTGCCTGAGGAATGTGTGCAGTGGAGCCATCAGCTTTGTTACATTTGCTACTTTGATGCTGACAATACTAATTCAAGTTAATTCTGAATAAGTAAATGTTTAGCACCGTATATTGAGCATTATGTAACTCATAAATCCCGTAAGTTGTGAAATAAACACTGATGTGGAACTGCTGATCTCTTATTTTTATGATCAATGTAGTTAATTGACCTTAACACACAAATTCTAGAAACTGTTCACAGAACAATATTGTTCAGTGGATAGTGTCCAGCAAATTACTTTGTTATTAATTATTCCTAGTCTGTATATTTCTAAATTCGTCATTGTCCAGTGCAGTCATCGAGGTGCCTACTTAGTACAGCAGGCATATGTATGTGTTACCATGTTGTCTCTTTGCCAACTGTTACGAGATTTAGAATGGAGTCTGTACCATTGGTTCAGTTCAGCAGCTCCAACAATCGGATGTTCCATGCAAGTAATTCTGTCTCTGGCGAGCATTTTTCTGCATGCATCTAGAGTCCTCCATGGACCTAATCCTAAGTCCTTGGTGACCATTTTTCTTCACACATGAAATCATCTAGAGCCCTTTGTTTATCTAGCACCAGCTTTCCATAGACAAATGCTGTTCACTGACATATTGCCACACCTTATCAAGCAGGCTTACCCACTTGTCATTTTCTGGTTTGAACCCAAACCAGTCACACACCTAGCCTTTAAATGTTTAATATCACATGAATGAAATTATTTTACAAATGAACTTTGGAGTGGGAGCTCTGTCATGCAAGTTGCTAAGCATCTCTGTGCGAACTACTGCCTAGCAGAATGTCTGTCACTGAGTGGCTTTTTGGAAAAAACCTCATGCTTTGCATAGAGGCGAGCACAATACCGCTTCGTGCTACACGTTGTTGTTGTTGTTGTGGTCTTCAGTCCTGAGACTGGTTTGATGCAGCTCTCCATGCTACTCTGTCCTGTGCAAGCTTCTTCATTTCCCAGTACCTACTGCAACCTACATCCTTCTGAATCTGCTTGGTGTATTCATCTCTTGGTCTCCCTCTACGATTTTTACCCTCCACGCTGCCCTCCAATGCTAAATTGGTGATCCCTTGATGCCTCAGAACATGTCCTACCGATCAATCCCTTCTTCTAGTCAAGTTGTGCCACAAACTTCTCTTCTCCCCAATCCTATTCAATACCTCATCATTAGTTATGTGATATACCCATCTAATCTTCAGCATTCTTCTGTAGCACCACATTTTGAAAGCTTCTATTCTCTTCTTGTCCAAACTATTTATCGTCCGCGTTTCACTTCCATACATGGCTACACTCCATACAAATACTTTCAGAAATGACTTCCTGACACTTAAATCTATACTCGATGTTAACAAATTTCTCTTCTTCAGAAATGCTTTCCTCGCCATAGCCAGTCTACATTTTATATCCTCTCTACTTCGACCATCATCAGTTATTTTGCTCCCCAAATAGCAAAACTCCTTTACTACTTTAAGTGTCTCATTTCCTAATCTAATACCCTCAACACCACCCGACTTAATTCAACTACATTCCATTATCCTCGTTTTGCTTTTGTTGATGTTCATCTTATATCCTCCCTTCAAGACACTATCCATTCCGTTCAACTGCTCTTCCAAGTCCTTTGCTGTCTCTGACAGAATTACAATGTCATCGGCGAACCTCAAAGTTTTTATTTCTTCTCCATGGATTTTAATACCTACTCCGAATTTTTCTTTTGTTTCCTTCACTGCTTGCTCAATAACATCGGGGAGAGGCTACAACCCTGTCTCACTCCCTTCCCAACCACTGCTTCTCTTTCATGCCCCTCAACTCTAATAACTGCCATTTGGTTGCTATACAAATCATAAATAGCCTTTCGCTCCCTATATTTTACCCCTGCTACTTTCAGAATTTGAAAGAGAGTATTCCAGTCAACATTGTCAAAAGCTTTCTCTAAGTCTACAAATGCTAGAAATGTAGGTTTGCCTTTCCTTAATCTAGCTTCCAAGATAAGTCATAGGTCAGTATTGCCTCACATGTTCCGATATTTCTACAGAATCCAAACTGATCTTCTCCGAGGTTGGCTTCTACTAGTTTTTCCATTCGTCTGTAAAGAATTCGCGTTAGTATTTTGCAGCCGTGACTTATTAAACTGATAGTTTGGTAATTTTCACATCTGTCAACGCCTACTTTCTTTGGGATTGGAATTATTATATTCTTCTTGAAGTCTGAGGGTATACATCTTGCTCACCAGATGGTAGAGTTTTGTGAGGACTGGCTCTCCCGGCTACTCCCGGGGCCTTGTTTTGACTCAGGTCTTTCAGTGCTCTGTCAAACTCTTCACGCAGTATCATATCTCTCATTTCATCTTCATCTACCTCCTCTTCCATTTCCATAATATTGTTCTCAAATACATTGGCCTTGTATAGACCCTCTATATACTCCTTCCACCTTTCTGCTTTCCCTTCTTTGCTTAGAACTGGCTTTCAATCTGAGCTCTTGAAATTCATACAAGTGGTTCTCGTTTCTCCAAAGGTCTCTTTAATTTTCCTATAGGCAGTATCTACCTTACCCCTAGTGAGATAAGCCTCTACATCCTTACATTTGTCCTCTAGCCATTCCCACTTAGCCATTTTGCACTTCCTGTCGATCTCATTTTTGAGAAGTTTGTATTCCTTTTTGCCTGCTTCATTTACTACATTTCTATATTTTCTCCTTTCATCAATTAAATTCAATATTTCTATAATAGAGGGAAACATTCCACGTGGGAAAAATATATTTAAAAAGAAAGATGATGAGACTTACCCAACAAAAGCGCTGGCAGGTCGATAGACACACAAATAAACACAAACATACACACAAAACTCTAGCTTTCGCAACCAACGGTTGCCTCGTCAGGAAAGAGGGAAGGAGAAGGAAAGACAAAGGGATATGGATTTTAATTAATTTAAAATCCATATCCCTTTGTCTTTCCTTCTCCTTCCCTCTTTCCTGACGAGGCAACCGTTGGTTGCGAAAGCTAGAGTTTTGTGTGTATGTTTGTGTTTATTTGTGTGTCTATCGACCTGCCAGCGCTTTTGTTGGGTAAGTCTCATCATCTTTCTTTTTAAATAAATTCAATATTTCTTATGTTACCCAAGGATTTCTACTAGCCCTCATCATTTTACCTACTTGATCCTCTGCTGCCTTCACTACTTCATCCCTCAAAGCTACCCATTCTTCTTCTACTGTATTTCTTTCCCCCATTCCTGTCAATTGTTCCCTTATGCTCTCTCCAAAACTCTTTACAACCTCTGGTTTAGTCAGTTTATCCAGGTCCCATCTCCTCAAATTCCAACCTTTTTGCAGTTTCTTCAGTTTTAATCTACAGTTCATAACCAATAGATTGTGGTCAGAGTCCACATCTGCCCCTGGAATTGTCTCACAATTTAAAACCTGGTTCCTAAATCTCTGTCTTACCATTATATAATCTATCTATGTATACAACCTTCTTTTATGATTCTTGAACCAAGTGTTAGCTATGATTAAGTTGTGCTCTGTGCTAAATTCTACCAGTCGACTTCCTCTTTCATTTCTTACCCCCAATCCATATTCACCTACTACGTTTCCTTCTCTCCCTTTTCCTACTACCAAATTCCAGTCACACATGACTATTAAATTTTCGTCTCCCTTCACTATCTGAATAATTTCTTTTATTTCATCATACATTTCTTCAATTTCTTTGTCATCTGCAGAGCTAGTTGGCATATAAACTTGTACTACTGTAGTAGGCATGGGCTTCGTGTCTATCTTGGCCACAATAGTGCATTCACTATGCTGTTTGTAGTAGCTTACCCGCATTCCTATTTTTTATTCATTATTAAACCTACTCCTACATTACCCCTATTTGACTTTATATTTATAACCCTGTACTCGCTTGACCAAAAATCGTGTTCCTCCTGCCACCATACTTCACTAATTCCCACTATATCTAACTTTAACCTATCCATTTCCCTTTTTAAATTTTCTAACCTACCTGCCTGATTAAGGGATCTGACATTCCACGCTCCGATCCGTAGAACGCCAGTTTTCTTTCTCCTGATAACGACGTCCTCCAGAGTAGTCCCAGCCCGGAGATCCGAATGGGGGACTATTTTACCTCCAGAATATTTTACCCAAGAGGACGCCATCATCATTAACCATACAGTAGAGGTGCATGCCCTCGGGAAAAATTATGGCTGTAGTTTCCCCTTGCTTTCAGCCGTTCGCAGTACCAGCACAGCAAGGCTGTTTTGGTTAGTGTTACAAGGCCAGATCAGTCAATCATCCAGACTGTTGCCCCTGCAACTACTGAAAAGTCTGCTGCCCCTCTTCAGGAACCACACGTTTGTCTAGCCTCTCAACAGATACCCCTCCATTGTGGTTGCACCTACGGTACGGCTATCTGTATCGCTGAGGCACGCAAGCCTCCCCACCAATGGCAAGGTCCATGGTTCATGGGGGGGGGGGGGGGTCATGCTACATATAGTTTTCAATTCTCTGTGAATCAGTTGGCGTGTCATCTGCTATGTGCTAGCCTGTCTGGCACAGCAGATGGGTGGTGCATGTGCCATCGCCATGATATGAAAATGGCAAACTAAACAGAAGGCACAACAAAGCTGTTTAACTGGTTGGTTGTTGCCAAGATAGTACTTTTGTGACAAATTCAAGGACAAGTACTCTTTAAAGTTAAAGATTCATATGAAAGAGTTTGAACAAAAGTTTTTGATAGTGGAATGTTTAAGTGTGAGAATGATATACGGTATTAATGGGCTGACAGATTAGATTTGGGTCATATGTATGGTATGTGGGATAACAATAAGAAAATGTGTTGTAAAGGATACACTGATATCACTAATGCAGACTTGAATTAAAGGATTTAAAGGACGTTAAGGGCATATCATTAAGAGGGAGTTCAGCTGTAGAATCAGACAAAGAAATAAGTGAAAACACTGTCATTGTAATCCATTTGAAGATGGACTTATTTATAGAAAAGAAGGAATAATGTGGTGAATTATTAAAATGTTATTCAGACTTTAATTCAAGGGAGCATGACTTAATAAAAGGAAATGTCTGTCGTTTTATGGATCAGAGGGTGTGCACCATTCATAAAAAGAAATTATTCTATTGTATCAGCAAAGAGGAAGCCAGATGATGAAAAAATACATCTCATGTTCAATAAAGCCAACATAGAGCACTCTGAATAAGAATGTTAAATCGTGATTTGCATTACAGTTGCAAAACTGTTATTCTGTCACAGAGGTATCAACCCAAACATCTAAAAGGCATTCTACAAGAAATTAAAGGGATCAAATATTTAACTAGTTTAGACGTAGTTAACAGTTATTGGTTGCTATAGTTGCATTTGGAGAGTAAAAGGTACTCCATGTTTCTTAACAATTCAAGAGGTTGCTGTTTGGATTAAAAGTTTTTTTGGCAGCATTAATGCATGCATTGGACCAGGTATTGTGAAAGAAATTACTGCAAAATATTACTACTTATGTTGATGATACATTAATTAGTTTAACATTTCACATAAAGTTCTGGAGGTGTTTTGGAATCAAGAGAACTGGGTCATGTAAAGAAAGTAGTAGTCAAGAATTTTGCAGTGCCAACATGAAAAAATAGCCTAGGACATCTCTTAGCTTCTGTAATTTTTATTGCCATTTCATCAAAGCAGAGCACTTGCCTTATCAACTCTGTAATGTTATGTGTCATGAGTTTGCATCATACCAAAGCGACACTAATAAATGAAAGGTTAACTGTTTTTGAGTGCCAGTGGATGTAGATGCATAGTCTACATACTGAGTGGTTGTTAATAATTGTGATACATCCTGCACAGAAATATCACAGTTGTGCTGCCCCAAGTGGTGTCTTGTGTCATTTATATCTTGTACAAATTATTAGGTAAATAGAAATTAATGTAATGATTGATATCCATCAAAATTAAAAATAAAGAAAACATCAAGATGAGGTGGTAATTATTTACACCATTAGTTTTAAATTTCGAAAATATATCATGTGTCATTAATTTATTGGATAATGTTTGCAGGTGTAGCTGTGTACAGACATGTACAGACATAAATGTGATGGATATGAAATGTCCACATTGTGATATATCATTCCTTAAAAAAAATAAAAGAGTACAAATCAACACAGAAAATACATAATTAGGAAGATGATAGCCTTTTGTGTTTTAATTCTTGGTTCTACTTTTTGAAACACAGGTAGAGAATAAGACCAAAATTATCCAGACTTTTAAGTCACATGTCCAAGAGTCAGACTGGAGATATGTATATAATTTAGATAATGCCAGATGTCAATACAACATTTTCAGTAATGAAGTGGCACTGATATTCGAAAGTACCTTCCGAAAAAGGTTATGTGAGACTCAAATCAAGAAAGTCACCAAAAAGCTGTGGATAACTGGTATTAAAATTTCATGCAAAAGGAAATGAGCACTGTACATTGCCTCAAAAAATTCAGACAACCTCTACCAGTTAAGTCACCATAAAAATATTGCATAAAGTTATTCATAAATCAAAAAGTTTTTATCTATGCTCCAAAACTAATAACTAGTGCAAATTGCCCCAGTGGAGCCAAATACATTGTTCTCAGCAATGAAGGTGGACAAGTAAAAAATCAAGAGATTGTGGCAAAAGTCTTTAATGAGCACTTTTTGAATGTTTCTGAGGAAACAGGACACAATAGCTCTTTAGAAAATTCTTATTCTTTATAGCAGATAGGTGTAACCCTATATAACAGTACAAGAAGTGAGAAAAACCATATTTTTTAAGTAGTAAAAATTCAATTGGTGTTGACAATATTTCCAGCAAACTGCTGACAGCTTGCTGTAATCATTTGAGTAAAGTCCTAGTTCATATATTCATTGCCCTTACAAATGATATATCTACCATGACAGGCTGAAGTATGCTATGTCTTAGATGCTACAAACTATTGTTCCATCTCTCTTTTGACTGCATTTTCCAACATCCCTGGAAAATTAATAAATGCCAAGATAGTAAATCACATAAAAAATTTTGCAGTAATTAATAAAAAACAGTTTGACTTCAGAGCAGATATCTCAACAACTGAAGCTTTATTTTCATTTACCAAGTTGATCACAGAAAACTATAGAGAAAGTACGCCACTATGGAATATGTGGACAAATGGGCAACTGGCTCAAAACCCATCTACAGGGCATATGACAGAAAATTGTGTTGGGTGGTAACAGCTTGCAGATAGGAAGTATTTAGTCTGACTGGGGAACAGTACACCATGGAGTTCCACATGGTTCTGTCCTGGGTCCTCTGCTTTTCTCATATACATCAGTGACATATCTCTGTCTTCAAACAAAGCAAGCAAATTTACAATGTTTGCAGATGACATAAGTTTTGTGGTAGACAATAAAACATCCACTGACCTAGATTTAGATGCCAACCAATAACTTGCAGATATATTTTGAACCAGTAAATTTTCTATCAATAAACCTCACTAAAACCAATTATATTCATTTCTATTCTGATCACAAAAGCCCACAGGAGATAAAAATTACATATGAGAGCCAGCAGATACTGAGAGTGCAGTGTTCAAACTTTTTGTGTGTCCATACAGATAGCAGGCTTAATTGGGAACATCACATCCCCAAACCCTGAAAAGGCTTAGCTCAGCAACATTTGCCAACCAGATAATTACCAAAATTGGAGAAATCAACGTCTCAAAATCTACCTACTTCGGCTAATTCACTTCACTTACACTGAGATGACAACACCCAGGGGATAGTGATATGCACATTTACAGATGGCGGTAGTACCACAAACACAAGGTACAAAAGGGCAGTGCATTGGAAGAACTGTCATTTGTAGTCAGGTGATTCATGTGAAAAGTTTCCGAGTTGATTACAGCTGCACAACAGGAATTAACAGACTTTGAATACAGAATGGTAGTTGGAGCTAGATACATGGGACATTCCATTTCAGACATTGTTAGGGAATTCAATATTCCAAGGTCCACCATGTCAAGAGCATGTGGAGAATACCAAATTTCAGGCATTACCTCTCACTACGGACAATGCAGTGGCTGATGGCCTTCACTTAATATCTGAGAGCAGCAGTGTTTGCATAGAGTTGTCAGTGTTAACAAACAAACAACACTGCATGAAATAGCCACAGCATTCAGTATGGCATGGACAACAAATGTATCTTTTATGACAGTGTGGTAAAATTTGGACTTAATGGGCTATGGCAGCAGACAATCAACACAAGTACTTTTGCAATCAGGCTGTATCACCTGCAGTGGCTATCCTGGGCTCATGATGATATTGGGATGATTGGAAAACCATGACCTGGTCAGATGAGTTATGATTTCAGTTGATAAGAAATGATGGTAGGGGTTAAGTGTGGCACAGCCCCATTAAGCCCTGGATCCAAATTGACAACAAGGCACTGTGCAAACTGATGGTGGCTCCGTAATGGTGTGGGCTGTGTTTACATGGGTTGAATTGGACCCTCTGGTCCCAATGAACTGATCATTGACTGGAAATGTTTATGCTTGGCTACTTGGAGATAATATTCAGCCATTCATGACCTTAATCCTCCCAAACATGTCACTGGGCCACAATTGTTCGTGTTTTGTTTGAAGAACATTCTGGACAATTTGAGTGAATGACTTGACCACCCACATTGCCGAACACAAATCCCACTGAACATTTATGGGACATAATTGAAAAGTCAGTTCATGCATGAACTGCAACAGCAACAGTCTCACTATTATGGATGGCTGCAGAGGCAGCATGACTCAATGTCACTTCAATGGACTTCCAGTAACTGCTTGAATCCATGCCACATTGAGTTGCTGCACTATACAGGCAAAAGGAGGTCCACAATGATATTAGGAAGTACCACTGTCTTTTGTTGTCTCAGTGTATGTCTTACGGAATTATCTTCTGGGACAGTTCACTGCTGCTGAAAAAAAGTATTTGCAAGTCAGGAAAAGGTTGTCCGAATTTTGTATGGAGTGCCTCCAAGAACTGCATGCCATAATCTTTTTAAGAAAGTAGGGATACTAACTGCTATCTCGCAATATCTTTTTTCAATCATGACATATATGCTTCACAGTCCTGTATGAAATGATTAATTCATGCCAGCCTCATAACACAAGTAGGTAGTTTGACATACACTGTGACTGAAAAATTTCTCTCTGGTGGGAAAAAGGTATAAAATGCAGAAGCACAGAATTCTTCAATATGCTTCCATGTAAAAATAAGTGTCTGCAAGGTAATAATATTCTATTTGCAAGTAAGCTAAAGGAGTTCTTCCTTGAAAAAATTTTCTATTCCCTAGACAAATTCCTTAGCAGGGATAGACATTCCCATCTATTTCTGTGTATTCCTGCTTTAACGTATCTTGCAGCTTTAATTACATTAATCTTTTTATGGTAAGTCAAGTAGATGGTCTTTTTGGTTTATAAATAACAGTTCAGAATACCTCAAAATTTTATCTTAACCTCTGATGTGATTGTACTTGGAACTTACTGATTGTGTTTTTTATTTTAATTTCATAATTTGTATTCTTAATCTTTTTTGTGGTCGTTAATGATACAAACATTGCAATGCATTAAGTGTTTTGACTGATTCCATTCAAAGTGGATCTATGGAATATATATCACAAGAAATAAAAATATAATACCTTAAACATCTTAATAACTGACTGCTAAACCACTCTCAGTGTGATGGCCATGATGTCAGCTGGTCCATTGTTCCGTTCATCCCTTTGTTCCACCCAAAAATAAGCTACACTACCGTGTATGAATGTGTGATTTAACTAATCTAATTATGTACACTTTCCAGAACAGTGTTCATTTCTGACCTATCGCTTTTAGCCTTATTCTTCTTGCTGCAAATTTCTTTTAGATATTCATTGAAATCCTGTTCCAAGACACTTATCGATAGCTCTTCTGCTAGATCAAATAAAGTTTGCCTCTTGCTACTTGCATACGGTACCCATACCACTTTTACTAGACTTCCTAATTACACTGCAGAACAATGAAAATGTAAATCGAATTAAAATAGCCAATTGCTATCAATTGTAAAGTGCTGGTTGCAAATATCACAAATAAAATTCAAAATTAGCTCTAGTTTTCATTGTACACAGTTTTATTGTGGTGAGATAATTAGATGTGGATTTTTATGTTAAGTTTAGAATGAAATAATATAATAATTGTCGAAGACATAATAACCAGTAACAGTGGATTATATTATTGTCCTTGTCTTACTTGTGTGCAATATTTTGGATAGAAACATTTTGATACCAATTTTAGTGATCTTTTTGTCTCCCTCCTCTTCAACTTCAGTGACTCTATTAATGCATGTAATAATTTTTGCACATTTATTTCCAGATTAACTACCAGTTGTTCAAGTTGACTGCTATTGAAGTGAACAAAAATGCCATGAGTTTGTGTTAACAGTGCTGACACATTTTGCTATGTGTGTGGAGAAGTGACATTTGCTTCACAAAAACAGAAAATAACTCCATTGATTAGAAAAGCTTACAGTTACTATTTTGGGTGCAAAATAGGTGATCAGGATAAACCCTGGGCTCCAGATGTGATCTGCAACACTTGTGCCAGCAACCTCAAGATTCGGATGCATGGGAAAGGACGTTCAGTTCCCTCTGCAGTGTCGATGATGTGGCATGAGCCAACTAACCTTGTCAGTGACTGCTACTTTTGTATGATTCCTGCTATTAAGAAGGGAAATCTAAGAAGAGGGAGAAGCAGATGGTGATCTATCCTAACATTCCAACTGCCATACGTCCAGTTCTACATGGGGAAGGATTGCCAATACCTGAACCACTGACAGAGTACAAGATTACTTTGATAGCGATTCTGAATGTCCTGAGCCATGAGCATCACAAGATCCAGAGTTTCTTCCAAATATATCATCAACTGATGATACACAAAAATTATCTCAAAATGAGTTAAGTGATGTCATTAGAGATTTGGAGCTCTCTAAAGCTAAGGCTGAGTTTTTAGCATCAAGATTGCAGCAGCACAATTTTCTGGAAAGCAATGTAAATGTTTCATTCTACCACAGAAGAGACAAACAATTCACTCCTTTTTTTTTTAACATTCAAGATGGTCTTGCGGCATGTGTGGACATAAATGGTCTAACGAAGACTCTCAGAATTAATTATGACCCTGATGAGTAGAGACTCTTTATTGATTCATCAAAGTTGAGCTTAAATGCAGTGGTTTAATATATTGGTAGTGAGCTTCCTTCTATTCCAATTGGGCATAGTGTGCATATGAAACAGTCATACCAAAATATGAAAATTTTACTAGGAACCACCAAGTATAATGACTCTCAATGGCAGATTTGTGGTGACTTGAAAGAGGTTGCACTGCTATTAGGTATACAGTTAGTGTGTACTAAATATTGCTGCATTCTCTGTGAATGAGATAGCCAAGTTTGTGCATCTCATTACAGTAAACATGAATGGCCGACCAGAAAATCTCTTCAACCAGGTATAAAGAACATTAAAAGTGAATCTCTAGTAGACCCAAAAAACATTCTGCTCCTGCCCTTGCACATCAAGTTGGTTCTCATGAAAAACTTTGTTAAGGGATTGAACAAAGATCGTGATGCATTTAAGTACTTAAGGCAAAAATTCCCTTACTTAAGTGATGCCAAAGTAAAGGAGGGCATCTTGGTAGGCCCACAGATTCAAGAGCTTTTTGGAGACCATACTTTTAGATGGAATCATACAAGGTGATGAGAAACATGCATTGGAATGTTTTAAGACAGTCTGTTTACAGTTCTTAGGGAACAAACAAGAAATAAATTACAAGGAGATTGTAGATAACATGTTGTCATCTTATGAAAACTTGGTTGCAACATGTCAATGAAAATGCGTTTCTTACATAGGCATCTTGATTCCTCCCCTAAAGATTGCGGTGCAGTAAGTGGGGAGCAATTTCATCAAGATACTGCAACATTTGAGAAGAGGTATGATGGAGAGTGGAGCCCTACTATTTTAGCAGGTTACTGCTGGACTGTCATAAGGGATGTTCCTGAGTATGTGTATAAATATCAAGCCAAACAAAAACAGTCATCTTCTGAATTTATCTCTGAACAAAATATGTAATTGTATATACTGTATATATGGATATTTAACATTTGTAATCCTTTATATACATTTGTGACCAGTTAATTTATATCTTTTCTTTTGTGATTTACATAGTTCTGGTACAAAGTAGACTTACAAAGTATTTTCATTCATGTAATATTATCTTCATTTTTTCTTAATATTTTGCTTTTGAACTTCCAGAATGCCACCGATATTTATCAATGCATAACACATAACATAATTCTAGAATCTTGGAACATGAATGCATATTTAGTTGATGAGTTATTTCTACAAAAATGTAGATTACTTTAAAAAAAAAACTAGAGCTAAATATTTATGAAGATGATAATTTTGTATCATTTTATACTGAAATAAACATAACTAACTAAAAATCATGCAATTTACACACTTTTGCTTCAAATTTGTTGTTCAGTGGTATTGTGGCAATATTATCTGCATCCAGTCTTAAATCCCTCTGGATCCAAAATTTTAATACAACAAGCACTAATGCTAGGTTTCTGCAAGTTTGGTACAGCTTTTGAGAAATGACACAATTTTGACTTCTGCAATTCAACCTCTGCCTGTACCTTGACTGTTCCAGTTTCTATATTCATCACAGCCAGTACATATCCCTCCTTGTCTTCTTCATTTTTGTTGATAGTTCTATACTGTATCCTTCCTGTGCTAAGTAAGCCTTCATACTATTAACTGGCTGCATGTTCTCCACTATGTTTGGTTTTAGTTCTGTCTGAGTTGTGTCGCTTTTTAACGGAACTGCTGATTACACATCTTCTTTGTGAAGTATTTAAGTGGCCGATACACGGTAATTTAAAGTTACGACTGATTAAATTCAGTATATTAATAATACTTATTGCTTTCATAATTATTCAAAAAGTTAAAATTGGTAGATTATGCTTTTGTTTATGAAATGTTAATATACTGTATCTCTCTGGTTTAGAAACATTGATTACATCAACTTTACATATATAGTTTTGTAAGCAAACTTAGTATATCTTTGGAATTATCAACAAGCAGTTGGAGTGTGTCTGTCATGCAGTGATATAATAAGTCTGTCTGTTGTGGTTGCTCTGTGGAGCTAGAACATTTAATCTGTGAACTAAAAATGTTGTAAAGGTACAGTGCATGTTACCTGGTGTTAAACATGTTTGATATTGTGTTTCTTGAGAGATTTTCCCAGTGGGTAAGATATTGTATCTTTTTCAGGTGTTCAGCTCACCATACGAATGGCTGAAAAGTTGTCATTTGAAATATCATAACATGAATTAAAAATATCCCAGATGTACACCTGAGAAATGATGGAATAAGTTTGATGTTCATTAAAAAGTTGATGTGAAGAAGAAAATCTGCAACATAATGTTATTTCAACATATATATTTTCAAGTTACAACAAAACTATTGTAGTGCAACATGATTTTTTGTTAGGTAATGCCATGATGCACTCTTAGGCCCTTTGAGAAATGAAAGATATTCATGTGAATGTAGTGAGAAAAACTATTATTTTAAGTCAATCGAACTAGAGTGCAGCAAATCAATGTCACTAGGCCTCTATTTACACAGAGCCAAAAACGTATGCAGGAGTTGCATCTCCTGTGGGCATGAGTGGTAAACAGAAGTTGTCACTTGCTGTGCTGGATGTGTTATTCCGTGCAGCCGCTGATGGAAGGTGTTATGGTGGACCACCTCGGAATAACCAAAGAGCCAGTATTAGCAATGAATGTTATTTAAATGTAATGTATTTCACTTATTCTATAGTATGTGGACCATAGAGAAGGAGCAGCCTGGAGCTTATGTTAATTTGATAATATATTGCTGAAATGAGGAACTCCAGTTAGGAATACTTTGTTGTTTGAGGAGAGAAATGAGCTCTATTTCCCGTAGATTAATGAAATCTTCAGAGAAGAGGATCTGAGCACAGTGAAGAAGATTATTAGCTAGTACTGAATAGTAAGACCAGCTGTAAAAGATTAGTTATGGGTGATCATAATATCCAGAAGATGTTAACAAATGAACTGAATCTATGATGTTCATCCAAATAAATCTGGTCAGTGCATCTGCCTTTGCCTTAGATGTAAGATGGCACCATGTAGCTGCAGGTATGGTGGCACCATCTATTGGTATAGAGAGACTGACATGTGCACACCATTTGATGTTGCATAGCACCAGTGTGGTTTCAGGTGAGGAGAAGGTGGTCAAACAAGTTATCGTCCACTACTGAACATGTAGACAAGTAAGCAAGATTAACGAGGAGTGATTTGATTTTTGGCGGTGGAGGGAGTTGGAGGCCGTGAAATGTATTGGTGGATGAAGGCTGTTCAAATGTTGTGAAATGGAGCAAATGATTCCTTGAGAGGTGCGCGTCACTGGAAGATGATGCTCTTTCTGGACAGGCTCATCGTGTCATCACACCGGAAATGGTTGCAGAAATGAATGCTTTAGTCTTGGACAACTGCAAAATCACCATGGATGAGATCCATCGATTACTGGTTATTAGTGTGGGCATTGTCCACCACACCATAATGCATCAACACTTGAACTTTAAAAAGATCTGTGAACTGTGGATTCCCCACCAACTGACTGGCAAACAGCGAATGGCACTGTCTTTGAGTCATTGGCAACATTATCATGAGGAGGATGTTGTAACTCTGTTCACGTTTACATCGCACTTCACTTAGCGTAGACCGGGACTGTGTCCTAGGCATGCCCGATGTTAACTGACTAGGCCCGGCCCATGCTGCTGGAGTTGTTGTTGTTGTTATGCCGGCAGAGGTCACGTCCGAATTCTCGCGTGCCTTCTGGTGGATGGGACTCTACTTGCGGCAACTACCGTCCGTGACGCACCATGCCAATGTGCGCCTCCCGCGATCTTTTTGGTGGCTACTGCACTCCTCCTCCTTTGGGGGGTGAAGCCACTGTGATCCACTGCGTCGGAAGGTGGAGCGTCGGGCAGGAGCGATGACCTCCACATCCATTGGACGGCCGGAGTCGAGGGGATCTGCCAACCCTCGAGCTGGAACCTTCGAATACGGCTGGAAGTGACCCACATGAAGAGGCCCCCGTCGTCCCACAACCGGAGCCCGGGACAGAACGAGTGACAAGCTGTCGAACTCCGGATCCTGTTCCACCTCGGGAGGGGCAAGACCCAGTGGCGGGGACGAAGGGGAAGGGATGACCACAGGTGAACCAGCCTCCTGAGAAACCGGGCCTGCTAGGGGGACCGGCTCTCGCTGGGGCATGATGGCGATGCTGGTGCTGGAGCTACTGGAGGCTGCCAAGGCTGAGAACCTTCGCAGTGCGGCAGAGTCACAGCGGGGAGAGGAGGTAACGTCCCCTGTGAAACCAACACAGGTGCCGGCAATGGGGAAGCCGGTGTCCGAGAGGTCGGAGGGTGGGTGCCCGAACGTGGACATAGCTGATTTTGGTGACAACGTACCACCTGGTCCCCCACCTGCAAGGTATAGAGCCGGCGGCCATTTCAGCGCAGGACCACTGCCGGTATCCAACGTCGATTACGACCAAACCCACGGGCCCAGACCGACATACCCAGTGGAAAACCAGGTAATCCGTTTTGTGAAGACTGGCGAGGACCAGGCTGGAGGAGGTGCAGCAGAGTCCTAGGTTGACACCCATGGAGGAGCTCTGCGGGGCTGCGTTCTCCCATTGGTGTGGTCCGGTATGCCGTCAAGAAAAACGTCAATGCTTCCTCCACAGGAAATTCGTGCACATACTTTTTCATCTGTGTCTTAAATGTGCGCACCATGCACTCGGCTTCCCCATTCGATTGTGGATGGAAGGGGGGAGAGCAAATGTGCCGAATACCGAAGCGCCTACAAAAATCCTGGAAGGTCTGCGAAATAAACTGCAGTCCATTGTCCGAGACCAGGGTGATTGGCAGGCCTTCCACAGAAAAGATTTTTGCTAGTGCCTGGATTGCAACTTCTGAAGTGGTTGAGGAGCAGCGAACCACATATGGGAATCAGGAATAAGCATCAATGACAATGAGCCAAAAGCCATTGAGAAACGGGCCCGCAAAATCGATGTGAACACGTTCCCATGCTTGGGTTACCGGCGGCCATGAAGAGAACGCTGCCCTGGGAGATGCTTGTTGGCTTGCACACTGGGAACAGGCGGCCACCAAGTGCTCAATTTCTCTGTCAATACCGGGCCAGTACACATGTCTGCGAGCCAAGGTTTTAGTACGGGAAACACCCCAGTGCCCCACATGTAATAACGTGAGGACCTCCCTTCGTAAACTTGCAGGAACAACCACGCGAGGAGCTGTATCCTCAGTAGCCAGAAGGAGAATTCCTTCCAAGACCGAGAGGCGGTCTCGTAGAAGAAAATAATTATGAAGAGGGTCCGAGGCCCGGCCCGGAGGGCGGGATGACCACCCCTGCTGAATGAGGCGAACTACTTGCCGGAGAACTGGGTCAGCTGCCATTTCCCTGGTGACTCGAGAACTAGTGATCGGAAAGCCATCAACTGCTTGGCGGGACGCCACATCCAAATGAAAACACATAATCTCCTCTCAATCGAACGTAGGATCTGGGCCCACCGGAAGATGGGAAAGAGTGTCGGCGTTGGCATGCTGTCCCGTAGGGCGAAAATGAATGTCATAATGGTACTTAGAGAGGAACAAGGCCCAGTGCTGTAGTCTGTGGGCCGCCCTATCCGGAATCTGAGAGGCGGGGCCAAATAACGATATTAATGGCTTATGGTCCGTGATTAACTGAAACTTCGTGCCATATAAGAAAGGGTGAAACTTGGTAACAGCGTAGACAATGCCCAAAGCCTCTTTTTCCACCTGGGAGTAATGGGCCTGTGTGGGACTGAGCGTTTTAGACGCAAACGCCAGTGGTTGCTCGGAACCATCTGCGTTGCGATGGGCCAGGACCACCCCCACCCCATACTGCGAAGCATCTGTAGCCAGGACCAACGGCTTATGGGGATCAAAAGTAGCCAAACAAGGGGCTGATGTGAGGAGGCCCTTCAACAAGGTGAAAGCTCGCTCGCATGCAGGCAACCAATCAAAAGGAACACCCTTGTGCAGAAGTCAGTGCAGGGGGTGGGCGATAGTGGAAGCCCTGGGAATGAACCGGTGGTAATAGGCTATCTTGCCTAAAAAAGCTTGTAACTCTTTCAGCGAAGTGGGCCGAGGAAGGTTGACAATACCTTGGACCAAACTTCCTAGTGGCTGGATGCCGTGCTGAGAGATGGTATAGCCCACATACTCAATGGACGGTTGGAAGAATATTGACTCATGCAGGTTGCAACGCAAGCCCACAGACCTGAATTTGAGAAAGAGGGTGCGAAGGTTGTGCAAGTGTTCCTTCGTGCTGTGGCCTGTGACAATTATGTCATCCAGGTAACTAATACAATGAGGGATTGTTGACGTGACATGCTCAAGATAATGCTGGAATATCACCGGGGCACTGGATATTCCAAAGGTCAACCGCTGGTATTGGTAAAGGCCAAACGGGGTGTTGACGACCGCCAGCCTTTTGGAGTCCTCATCAAGTGGTATCTGATAATAAGCCTCCGACAGATTGATTTTCGAAAAATATTGGCCTCCCGCCACGGCGGAGAACAATTCATCAGCCCGAGGCAAAGGATAGGTGCCCACCACCAATTGGGAATTAATGGTGGCCTTGGAATCGCCACAAAGACGTAATTTTCCCGAGGGCTTCCTTACAATAACAAGGGGCGAAGCCCACTCACTGGAAGAAATGGGAAGAACGACCCCTAGGGCCGTCAGCCGGTCTAGCTCTTCCTTTACCTGAGGGCGGAGAGCCAAGGGGATCTGCCTCACGCGTAGAAAATGCGGGCAAGCCGACGCCTTCAACGTGAAGTGAGCTTCAAAATCAGAAACACGCCCCAGGCCCTCCTCAAAAAATCTGGAAAGTCTGAGATCAAAGATTCCAATGATTGATAGGGAACATCTTCGGAGACCAACTGTATGGTGTCAGCGATAGAAAAACCGAAAGCTTGAAAGGCGTCCAGGCCAAAAAGGTTAGCGGAGCTCGCATCACTGACAACAATAAAAGTAATAGGCTGAGTGACTGATTTGTAAGTCATGTTGGTAGTGAATTGACCCAGTAGGGGAATGAACTGTTTACCATAACTGCGGAGACGCCGGTAAACTGGTGCCAACGGGGGCGATCCAAGGTCGGAGTAAGTTTGTGCATTCAACAACGAAACTGCTGCACCCGTATCTACTTGCAGTTGTAACCGGCGCGACCGAACTGACACCTCGATAAAGAGTTTGCGTGCCGACACGTTGGGAGCCTGGCCCGATGAAACTTCCTGAATGTCAATGTCCATGTCCTCTGTACCTGCTTCCTTCGATTCTTTTGAGGCTGAGCGGCAAACTTTAGCAATGTGACCTTTTTTATTACATTTGCGATAAACGGCCCAACGCTGGGGGCACTCTGACCAATCATGATGTATATAGCACGACGCACAGGACGGCAACAGGGGCCGGCGGCCGGAATTCTGTTTACGTGCCGTGCGGAAGCGGCCGTAACTGCCGGATTGTACCGCCCGCACGTCTCCCACCCCAGACACAGTGGACGCGGCTGCGCCACCCTGAACTGCTGCGACGTCGCACCACGCTTCCAGCTGTTGACCTGCTGCTTGAAAGACTTCATACGATTGAGCAATGGACAGGACTTCCTCGAGGGAAGGGTCTTCTAACTGCAGGGCCCGTTGCCGGACCTCCCTATCAGGGGCCGAACGAACAATGATGTCGCGTACCATAATGTGGGCATACGACTCTCGCGACTGCTCCGTGACAAAATGACACTTGCGACTAAGACCGTGCAGGGTAGCGGCCCATGCCCGGTAAGACTGATGGGGCTGTTTCTTGCATTGATAGATCTCGACCCTAGCCGCCACAACATGTGTACGGCGGCGATAATATGAAGACAGCAATGAACACAATGCGTCAAAAGACAAGGACGAGGGTTCCTGCAACAGCACTAGCTGCTGCAAAACTTGATACAGCGAGGGAGATATCCAAGACAAGAAGAGAGCACGACATACCTCCGCATCGGCAACATGAAACGCCTGGAAATGCTGCCGAAGGCGATGTTCATATGTGTCCCAATCCTCCACCGTCTCATCATATGGGGGAAAGGGAGGAGGGAACTGCGCCAGAGCAGACGGCGTGGAGAGCAACGCCGGAAGCACTTGTTTCATGGTGGCCATGAGCTCCGTCTGCTGTGCAACCAAAACCCGCACCAAATCCTCCATGCCGTGGAGAAGCTGCGAAACCAGAACGACGACGCAATATGCAAAAGAACGACCCTACTCGTGTTTAGTAACACTGTTCACGATTACGTCACACTTCACTTAGCGTAGACTGGGACTATGTCCTAGGCATGCCTGATGTTAACTGACTGGGCGTCCGAATTCTCGCGTGCCCTCTGGTGGACGGGACTCTAGTTGCGGCAACTACCGTCCGTGATGCGCCGTGCCAATGTGTGCCTCCTGCGATCTTTTTGGTGGCTACTGCAGAGGAATAGAGCTTTCTATCATGTATTGTCACAGGTGACGAAACGTGGTGTCACAATTTTTGAACCGGAAAGTAAGCATCAGAGCAAGCAGTGGAAACATGCGAGATCACCACCTCCAAAAAAATCAAAGGCCGTGTACACCAGTTCTGGTAAGGTCATGATGTTCTTCTCTTTTGACCACAAGGGCCCACTGCTTGTTGAGTTCCTGGAATGGGAAACCACCATGAATGCCAAACGTTATCAAGCCACTTTACATAACCTTAGATGAGCCATCAAGTCGAAATGCTGAGGCATGTTGTCCAATGGCATTATCCTCCTGCATGGTAATGCCCACTCACACTTGGCCAATGTGGTGAAGATGACATTGCAGCAGTTTTGGGCAGAAATGCTGAAACATCCCCCATATAGTCTTGACCTTTCACTGTGTGACTTTCATGTGTTTGGACCTCAAAAACAAGCTATTCGTGAACATCTATTTGCAACAGATGATGAAGTGTGTTGTTGGGTCCAGGCCTGGGTCCAACAGCAGCCTACTAGTTTCTTCAAGGATGGAATCAACCGGTTAGCATCGTAATTGGATAAATGTGTCAACAGTTTTGGCGACTATTTTTGAGTATGTGTACTGTGTATAACTACATTTTTGAGTTGATAAAATCAGTACCATTACTTTATACGAGTGACTGTGTTTCATTTGAATGCCACTTATAAAAAAAATTAAAAAATAAAAAAATAAAAAAAAGAGAAAAAGATCATGTACTATTCCAGGAGGACATATGAAATCTTCCTGCAAGCACTAGGTACAAGACACTATATCTCACAAGAAGGAGAATCTACCACCTAGACAAACAACAATTTCAACTTCAAACAGCACAAATTTAAGTAAAAATAATAAGCTTTGATTATTATACCTGCACCATTATGTATTTATTGTCCAAATGCATGAAATGTCAAAAGTTTGTTAAGTATGCTAATTGATGACTATTGTAGTTAACAGAACATGGTGTGGCTTACAACATGGGGCCTCCATGTCTGGGAGAGAAATAAACATAGATATGCACTGAAATGATATGTATGGTGCATAAAATCAAGGAAAACAGAAGTATTGTTAACTGAAGCAAAAATAAAGGTTTTCTCCAAACAAATGATGATAATTACAATGGACAATGGCAATACAAGTGGACACCTGAAGTTAAGTAGTAATTTTTTACTTCATTTTTGATATTTATCTTGCATACGTCTGAAAAATAATACGCTAAAATGGCCATTTTTGAGACAATAAATAATAGCAAAATAGCAGGGAATAGGGAATAGTGAAAAAGTGTCAGATTTAGAGCCTTAAATGTAACAATTGAGGAGGATAAATCATTTGAACAATTAAAGTCAGAATTTTGTGAATGTATACCTGGTGTTGGAGAGAAACAATCTGATAGATCTTTTGAGCAATTGATAGCTGAATTTGAAGATAGATATAGTAATGATGAAGTTGAAAATACAACATTTGATGATAATACTGTAAAAATAGATAATTTTCTCAAACAACAGAATGTGGAGAGTACGTGTGCAACTATTTCATTTAATGAAGCAGAAAATGTTGATGACTTGAATGAAATAGTTAATTATAATGAAGAAGTTAATTGTTTTTGTGTTTTGAAAGACAACTTTGTGATTAGAGAGAGTGCAAAGAGTTGAACTGTTGTTGATTGTACTGATGGGGAACTGAAGCCTCTGCCTGAGATGAAACATTACCTGAATTTTGCCGTTAAGAGGTTTCAAATTTATCATGTAAAGACTGTTAGGAATCTATCACATGCAAATAATCTGTGTGGACAGAAGCTTCTGGAAAAAAAAAAATATATATATATATATATATATATATATATATATATATATATATATGATGTGACTTACCAAATGAAAGTGCTGGCAGGTCGACAGACACACAAACAAACAGGGGCCGGCGGCCGGAATTCTGTTTACGTGCCGTGCGGAAGCGGCCGTAACTGCCGGATTGTACCGCCCGCACGTCTCCCACCCCCTGCCAGCACTTTCATTTGGTAAGTCACATCATCTTTGTTTTTAAATATATTTTTCCTTCGTGGAATGTTTCCTTCTATTATAACTATATATATATATATATATATATATATATATATATATATATATATATATATATATATATATGTCTGCTTGTGTCTGTATATGTGTGGATGGATATGTGTGTGTGCGCGAGTGTATACCCGTCCTTTTTTCCCCCTAAGGTAAGTCTTTCCGCTCCCGGGACTGGAATGACTCCTTACCCTCTCCCTTAAAACCCACATCCTTTCGTCTTTCCCTCTCCTTCCCTCTTTCCTGATGAGGCAACAGTTTGTTGCGAAAGCTTGAATTTTGTGTGTATGTTTGTGTTCGTTTGTGTGTCTGTCGACCTGCCAGCACTTTCATTTGGTAAGTCACATCTTCTTTGTTTTTAAGTATATATATATATATATATATATATATATATATATATATATATATATATAAAAAGAAAGATGATGAAACTTACCAAACAAAAGCGCTGGCAGGTCGATAGACGCACAAACAAACACAAACATACACACAAAATTCTAGCTTTCGCAACCAATGGTTGCCTCGTCAGGAAAGAGGGAAGGAGAAGGAAAGACAAAAGGATATGGGTTTTAAGGGAGAGGGTAAGGAGTCATTCCAATCCCGGGAGCGGAAAGACTTACCTTAGGGGGAAAAAAGGACAGGTATACACTCGCACACACACACATATCCATCCACACATACACAGACACAGACACAGACACAGACACAATGAACTCCGGAGATGGGAACTTGCTCTTCAATATATCCTCTCTTCCCGTTATCCACCAGGCCTCACTCTCCGCTAATTTCAAGTTGCCGCCACTCATACCTCACCTGTCATTCAACAACATCTTTGCCTCTGCACTTCTGCCTCGACTGACATCTCTGCCCATACTCTTTGTCTTTAAATATGTCTGATTGTGTCTGTATATGTGTGGATGGATATGTGTGTGTGTGCGAGTGTATACCCGTCCTTTTTTCCCCCTAAGGTAAGTCTTTCCGCTCCCGGGACTGGAATGACTCCTTACCCTCTCCCTTAAAACCCACATCCTTTCGTCTTTCCCTCTCCTTCCCTCTTTCCTGATGAGGCAACAGTTTGTTGCGAAAGCTTGAATTTTGTGTGTATGTTTGTGTTCGTTTGTGTGTCTATCGACCTGCCAGCACTTTCATTTGGTAAGTCACATCATCTTTGTTTTTTTATATATATATATATATATATATATTTTTTTTTTTTTTTTCAGAAACTTCTGAAAACACACACACACACTTATAACTCTTTGCCTTTACAAATGTCTGCTTGTGTCTGTGTATATGCGGATGGATATGTGTGTGTGTGCGAGTGTATACCCATCCTTTTTTCCCCCTAAGGTAAGTCTTTCCGCTCCCGGGATTGGAATGACTCCTTACCCTCTCCCTTAAAACCCAAATCCTTTTGTCTTTCCCTCTCCTTCCCTCTTTCCTGACGAGGCAACCGTTGGATGCGAAAGCTAGAATTTTGTGTGTATGTTTGTGTTTGTTTATGTGTCTATCGACCTGCCAGCGCTTTTGTTTGGTAAGTCTCATCATCTTTCTTTATATATATATATATATATATATATATATATATATATATATATATATATATATATATATATATATATATATATATATATTTCTGTAAACATTAGCCTACAAACTTGTGGTAGTGATATAAACAATGTAAAGTTCACCAACTCTGATGAGAAAATTTACAATTTGAACACACAAAATTTCAATGTCTGTTCAAACATCATGGAGGAATAATTCTGAACAACATTGTAACAACGCTATGATAGTGTTGTAATTATTTTACACAAATATTTGATTGATGCTGACGAAAATCATAGCAATTTTGAACAGAAAATTGTTATTATGAAAAGATTAATTGTAATGAGTGAAAGTGAAGCTGTACTAAATTATACACAAAAGTTACGTAGCATATGTGAAAGAACAACCACAAAGAGAAGATTAGTAGTAGTGTATAAAATTAAAAGTACCATAGTTTCTTTTAATTAAAAAGTATAAGCAGTCCCCTGATAGTCATGTTCCAGAGAAGCAATTATGATAAAAAAAAGGCCTCTCACAGACAGTAGTAAAAAAGACTTTACTTTTTTTGTTATTGAATATTTACTTGACCTGTTAGGCTTTTAAGTTCTCTCCCCATGAAACTGAAGTTAAAGTATTATAACTGAATAATATCTACTCCCACATTTCCAGGTACAAAATTAATTCCTCATAATTTAATTCTCAAGTCTATAAAACAAAATGATCAGAAGATACAGCTCATCATCATACTCTGTCTGCCCCTAGATGTTGAAGTCAGTATCTGGAATAAAATTTCTGTGGCTCTGCAAAATTCTGATGATCGTTGATTTTGAAAATTCTTAAAATAATCAGAGGCACAATTGTACGCCATGGGGAAGCCGTCTTGGGTTCTATGATGTACTCAGCTTCCAGCATGGGAATCAGTGTCTAAGTTATATATTAATTTTGATAAAAGCCCAAAATTTAATCTCTCATAATAGAGCATAAAGGACTGTGTTACAGGCTCTGCTGATTTTGCAGGACACAAAGTTCCCTATGAGCTACAACACATCAAATAATGCTCTGACCCATAGATGAGAGAGAAGTTAAAAAAACCAAAGAACTGAACATACCTTTTCCATTCATGAAATTGAATTTTTTTTGGGTCAGCAGAAGTGTCTGATTCTACCCATCTGCTTTGACCAATGACCTAATGGGATGGTTGAGACATCATTATGGCATTGAGCTTTTGAGTGGGTTGTGTATGTGGGTGTCATGTTATTGTATTTTATGGTGCCCTCTGGTGGTGGATGTGGACATGCTGGGTTTAACTTGAGGTATTGGGTTCATTTGAGTTTTGGTTGTCATTGTGCTAACGTATTTTTGAGTTTAGGTAGTTGGTGCAGTAACATGGGTTTTGAAAGTGTTTTCAGTGAGTGATTAAGGTTCTTTTTTGTTTATGTGTTCGGCATTTTTGTTAGGACTGATTGGTGTTTGTTGTGTGGAAAGATACCTAATTTTTTTATTGCTTTTCCTATAGGTATGGATGTGACAGTGAAGTTCACGAATGTATCATTACGTTCTGAGATGGGTGATGATGAAATGTCTGTCACACAGTTTCTGCGGATGTTTGGTCTTATTGCTGAATAAGTTAGGTATCATGTTTGTGATGTGGTGTTGTGAGCATGTGTGAATTGTAATGTTTTGTGTGTTGTATACTTGTGGTAGGTCAGTTGTGTTTTAATTAATGTAGTAAATATGGGGTATTTGGGTTTTTGAATTGTGGGGGTTTTGATTAGATTTTTCGGAGTTGTAGGTGTTGGTTTTTTGATATTGATAGCTGCAGTTGAGTTGTATAGTCCAAGGGAAATGTCTGATTCAACTTTTTGGGGTTGTAGGTGTTTGGTTTTTGGTACCGGTAGCTGCGGTTGAGCTATGTAGGTCTATGGAAATGTCCAATTCCTGTGGTTTTGTTGGTTATCAGAATCACTAATTTAAATTTTTGTTTGATATTATTTGTTTTGGGATACTGCTGTGTTTTTTTATTGTTGTATATTTAGCTTGTCCCTGCCATAAATCGCCAATTTTCTGTGGTTGTCCTGTTGGTTTCATTTTATTTTTGAAGTGAGACGTTTCTGTGTCATTTTTATTTTTGTTCGCATTTTGTTGACATGTATATGTAGAGACATAATTGTTGTCATTTTGTATATTGTAACTGGGTTTTCTCTTTTGATGCTAGTCAATTGTCAGGATGAGCATTACTGCAAAGGGCATTTGATTCTAAAGCATTATATCAGGGCGAAAACACTAAATAAATTACTTTTTCTCTCTTAACAACATGTGGGCAGGGTGGATTCTTTCTTGGCTCGGGTATGAGGTAGAATGAAACAGCATTTTTACATAAGATAACTTTTATTGAAGATTTGTACAACGGTTTTCTTACTGGATTGTTCTGGCTGGGAGAGCGGCAGCTGTGTTGTCTGTGAAGCCTTCATGCTGCGTGAGTGGCAGCGTCTGATTACGCCTGGCAGTGTGTATCTCGTGTCACCGTTCCACACAGTTGACTGGAGACATGCATCGTGCTGTGGCTCGTTTAATTATTGAGTACGAAGTCGTGAATCAGATGGTGATACCTTGGATGTGTTTCTCTTTTCTAAGCAGCCACGTGTGTTATTGTTGTGCGTCGGCCAGCGGAGCGGCGGGGGAAGGCCAGAGTCCTGGACTCGAACAACAGACTCCAACTTGCCAGTCTTTGGTTGTCAGATCTTCATCCCAGCTCATAGGTGACTGCTGATGCAAGGCCGTCTCCTTCCCGTCCCCACGAGTCACTCGGGTATGTAAAAATCAGTCTCGAAATACCTTTTAACTTCTGGCGGTGAGGCTGTGGCTTGCTATTCCATCACAGTGGCGGACTTGGTGCTTCTGTGTATGATGTAGTCTCTTCCTGCATGATGGTCTTCAGCACTGAAACTGAACTGAAAACTACTACTCCTGTCGGGTCCACTGTGTCTCGCGTATTTATTCATTTCAGTTTACTGGAGGTGAATGACTTCATGGTCATTGCCTCTTCTGTCATGTTGAAAAGCTTCTTGAAGAATCTTCTTAACGTCACATTGATTTTACTAATTTACTTACCTATCTTAAGTACCACTCAACAATATGCCGGAAGTAGCCATTTCTGCTATATTGATGATGTCATGGGGTCAAAGCAGACAGGGGTAATCAGGTGTTTCTGTAATGCCATTTTTTTCATAAATGATTTCCATAGCTACAATTCAGTACACATCATCTACTTATATGAGATGAAATGTTAGTATAATTAATCCAATTACATTCAGTATTAAAAATGGCAGCTTACAACAATGCTGCTAATTACAGTTCTGCTACTCTCCACAATTCTACATCTGAAGTAAGTAACTCCATTGTGCATCTAATGTTCCCCATTATATCCACAGAGTTTTATAACATGAGTCAGAGATAATACATCTCTCACAGTCATAATAAGTCTTTGACCCATATGGATCACTTGTGCAGTTATGCATAAACATTTGCGCTAAAAGAGAAATGAAATGACAGAAAACGGGTGATACTACAGACTATACTTTGTGGA
The DNA here is from genome assembly GCF_023864275.1 of Schistocerca cancellata. NCBI lineage: Eukaryota > Metazoa > Arthropoda > Insecta > Orthoptera > Acrididae > Schistocerca > Schistocerca cancellata. Next base: position 429,996,939 of record NC_064630.1, read on the forward strand.
TGTACTAATATTTGAATCTGCAAAATGGTAGGGTTGCTGTGTACAGTGATTATCTAATGCTTTTGCTTTCCTTATGTCTATGGTCCATGATCTGAACTATGTTTTTGGATAATAAGTAGTAAAAAATAAAATATACCATGATTTTTGTGATTTGTAGGAAAAAAATTAGTTATATTGTGGTATGGCTTCTTATTCTGTCTGGTTTGTGAGAACGCTTTGGGAAATAAATTTTTATCATTACTTAAAACAATAGTATGCTAATTTTGGAACAGAATATGCAAATTAACTGTTTTTGATGAGAAATATTGCTGCAGAATTTTTTGGTAGGCTTTCTTTAAACTATGTCATGTTTCATATGTTAGAAAAATATAGGCAGATGCAAACTAAAATTAAACTTTTTATAGTATGTACATTTAAAATACTTTTGATATGTAATGTCATTTTTTGCTGTTTGGGTTCATAGAATTACACAATGTCAGAATTGGTCTATTATGTTTGTTGTCAGCACTTGAACAGAATTATTATGAAAAACTGAATCAATAACAAGTATTTTGCATTAACCTGAGGTCATATTAAATAGCCTTTCATCCTATCCCAACCAAGTTTTTGAGATGAATATGAGAGAGAAAAGTGCTTTTCTGGCCACACAGGTAAAATTTGAAAACAATGTCGTAACAGGGAAATGAAAAAAGTTACAAATAGATATTGACAAATTTTAATCTGGGTAATATACATGGGTATGCTATTGTCAGAATATTTTTTATTTATTTTTGCTGTGTGGAGATGTTGTAAGGTTTTTATGTATGAACTGAAAATTGATAATGTACTTATTATGATTCTCATAACTAAGAGAAAAATACTAATAGCATTAAATGATTTTGGAAGTAAAACATGGTGGGATGGTAAAAATATTGAAATCATGTAAAATAACTGTGATATAGTGATGTATGCTTACTCACACTATATAACATCTGTCTGAAAAGATAAGGCTGATTATTTACAAAGGGAAAAGGGTAGAGATGCCTCACGAAATGATCTGAAGTCAGAAAAAAGGCTTTTCAGTGGAAAAAAGTGAATGTTTTCTTGTACTAATCATTTGTCGTAAGACACACTTACAAATTACCAGATTTATGTATATATATGAAATTACTATAATTTTCATTAGTTTTTCTTGTGATACAAATATTTCCCTCAGAGGAATATACACCTACTTGTATATTATGTGTTTAGAAAGCACGGGGTCTTGAGCTGCGGTATACTGTTTTCTTCTCATTTTCTGTGCTACACCTCCTTTCTCTATCTTTACATCTACTGATGGTATCCATTTCTATTCATGCTATCTTTCTTGCAATTGTATGCTCATCTTGTATTCTCTTTGCAAATGAGTATGATGTTTCTTCTGTAAATAATCCATTGCAAAGTCATGTGACTATTTAAAGTTAAATGATCTTCTCTTTGAAAGCAAAACTAACTTTTTATGATTGGTATAAAATTTACCACTTAACAAAATGCATTTACTAAATATGCTTTTGTCCCAGATAGTTTAGACATAAACAATTTTCCCAGGGAAAATAAAATCCACCCAGTCGACCTCATTTACCAGCATATGGATAATGTAACTAACAGTATGTCAGACAACTTGAAAATTAAATTCATAAACAAATTTTTAGATGGGGAGGCACTGTTATGAGCTAATCAGAAAATACATACAGATATGTCTTTTGCAGAATTTGAAGAAAGGTTTTTCTGAACAAATTCTGGTCTGAAACCAAGCAAGCTAGGATCAAATCAGAATTTTTGAATGGACCATGATTCAGAGAAGGCAGCATTTGAATGAAAGACTTTTTTGAACAGCAACTTAAAACACTTGTACACTTGGATAAACCATCAGATGAGATGATACGAACAGATGTATTAAGGAGGCAATTGTCACTTAAAGTATAGTAGGGGTTAGTATGCGGAACAGATGATTCTGTAGAACAGTTTTTAGATATGTTGATAAACTAGATAAGACATGGGAAAGAAATGAGAGACAGAGGGGTAGAGATAGAAGAAGAGATAACATGAATAGTTGTCATGATAATAGTAACAGGAGAAATAATTATTGGAATGACAGGTGCAGGGAAGATGAGGAGAAATAATAATTGGAATGATAGATGTAGGGACACTGAAAAGGGTCATGAGCGAAGATGTAAGTAATGGGGAAAGATTGACAGAAGATTTTATGACAGGAATTTTGCAAATAGAAGGAAAGGGGCAGAAAATTAGACCATGACTCATGGGGAGCCTGCTGGTTTGGGGTGAGAAGAAATAGATACCAAGATCAGGCTATAATTTTAGGAGAGGGAGAGGTAATGTTCAGAGGGAATGCCACAGAAGAGATGACAGTAGTTCACTCCAGGTAAATAGGTTAAGAGTTTAGCAGGGAATTTTAGGAAGCTGTATGAAGAGAAATGAAAGAGGAAGAACATAGTAAGCAGAGGGCTGAAGTTGATCTTGAAAATGATATCTTGTTAAACTTATTTGATGAATCTTGAATATGGGTGATGATAAATATAAGTTTGGTCTTGTGAGGTTAATGAAATTATAGAGAAGAGTGATGAATGTGTTCATGCTGACTAAGCATCAAATACTTGAGGGGGGAGAAGATACGACAGATCACAGTTATGATGATGATGCTTGTGATGTGAATAATGGTGTTACTGATGATGAGTTAGGTAATGATGCTATTAATGATGCTTTTTGTGTTGAAAGTGATGATGATACTATGTGTAGTGAAGAACTTAATAGGATGATTTATGTTCAGATTAAAGAGAAAAAATTGATGAAAGTTGATGACAAGAGTACAGCTGTAGGTCTTGATGATGATTTAGTAAAAAATAGGGAAGTACATTGTGATCTACTTAGACCAGTTAATATCAGTGAAATAGTGTCCACTTGTTCTGATGTCAGTAAGTAAAATGTGCTGACTAGTGGGAGATTTTGAAGTCTACTCGTGGATATTTTGATAATTTTAGTTATGATAGTGAAATACATGATGTTTTGAAGGGAATTTCTCAGGGCATACATCCAGAGTGGGGAATAAATTTTGAACTTAAAGAGGCAGTAGATTACAATCTAGTTTTGGAAAGTTTACAGCCTATGGAAAATGGAGAATCTGAAGAGAAAGAACAAGGATATGGGTTTCAGGGAGAGAAGAGAATTAGATGAAAGCATCGATAATTGTGATATACAGTAAAGTCCATATAGAGGGTGAACATTAATAAAATCAACAAACTACAGGAATAGATTCCTGACTGGAAATGGAGGAAAAAAGTGTCTTATGAATATGTGTCTAGAAATGCATCATCATTGACAAGGTAGATGGTACTGATGAATGACAGTTCCTCTGGCCATGTGCCATGTGTTCCTTGTGTATTGCAGGCTGTGTAAATGATGTAGTGTACTGTAAACGAGATGGTATTCATGTTGGGAAGAAGCCAAGATGATGTTTGTGAACAACCAAGCAGATGCAAATGGTTGAGAGGCAGCACGGGTATACCAAAACAAGTATCCTCACAGATACCAACATTTCAAGCCCTTTTTGGGAGTTTGTGTGATCATGAGTCCTTTCAGACAGACAAACATGCAGGGAGGTGGTGGACTGTGTGTACATCAGATATGGAGGGCCATGTTCTACAGGATATTAAGGTGTACCCTAGTATAAGCTCCAGGCAAATGGCATGCCAACGCAGTGTAAGCCAAAGTATGATTACGTGTATCTGGCAAGACAACTGCTGCTATCCCTATCACTCGCAATCCCATGGAGGAAACTCTGAACATCTATTGTGATGTGGATTTGATGCAGCTCTGTACTGTGTTCCGGAATAATTGTTGTCATTGCATGCACACCATACATTTCTGGGCACATGTTCATAGGTCCTTATTTTCTCCAATTTCAGTCATGAATCTATCCCTGCAGTTTGTTGGTTTTATTAAGGTTCACCCTGTATTTACATTCAAACTGACAAAAGGAGGAGTAATTGCCTCATTGACACTGGTATATCTGTGGAATACCAAAAAAGCTAAAAGACAGAATAAAAGATAGGGAGAATTTTCTGTTTCCTGTAACTGGTGTAAAAATTAAAAGTGCCACTGGAAAAAGTTGTCAAGTGATCACGAGAGAAGTTTTATGTTTTTTAAAAGTAAAACATTTTTCTGTTGCGTTGAGATGTTGAATTATTGGGGATTTAAGTGCTAGTTTAATACTGGGAGTGAACTGGATTGTTAAGGCTAAATTTGTCTTTAATGGGTATGAGATGAAGCTGTCATTTACTGATCATAAGATGGGAATTTCTCGGGAGGCAGATATTGTGAAGACAAATAATAGTAATAGTAATCAGATTAGGTGAGTATAAAATTTACATTATAGAGGATATGACAAGGAAGATGAAGGATTTTGTGATAGGGAAATAACTAATGATTCATACAGGAACTCATAGCAAAAAAGGTAGGGGAAGCTGAAGATTTGAGTACAGAAGATGAAGAGGAACTAGAATATAGCAATATTTCTGATGAGAGTCCAGATAGAGTGAAGGCTTATCAATGTAAACTAAAGTTGAAACCTCATGACCTGTTACTCATTAAGCCTTATGGTGTACCCACCTGTAAAAGAATAATAGTTGAAAGGGAGTTACAGAAAATGCAAAAGCAGAGGATAGTGGAAAAGAGCTGCATTCAGTACAAGCCAAGTGGTGTACCAATTTGTAAAAGAGAAGTGGTGTAAAGTAAACTACAGATGATGAAGAAGAGGAAAATTAGTAAATTCCCTCAGGGGGTTGCACACTCTTTCATGCATCATGTGTGTAGCAAATGCAAGGGATCCAGCCATGTGACATTTACTTCCACAGTACCACATTTCTGCTGTCACTTATTTCCTTAGACTGTCCTTTATCTCTACTTCTGCACCTATGTATATACCCTTGACTATTTGATTTATACACTTGGGTCTTTGGGTAGGTTAGAGAATTCCCTCCCTAGGCCCGACAAGACGCCTCCTGAGACGCGGAAAGGTAGGAGTAGGCAAAATGCAACAGGGAATAACAATATTAATGTGCTAATAGTAAACTGCAGGAGCGTCTATATAAAGGTCCCAGAACTGCTCTCATTAATAAATGGTCACAACGCCCATATAGTACTAGGGACAGAAAGTTGGCTGAAATCAGACGTAAACAGTAATGAAATCCTAAACTCAGATTGGAATGTATACCGCAGAGACAGGCTGGACAGTGAAGGGGGAGGCGTGTTTATAGCTATAAGAAGTGCAATAGTATTGAAGGAAATTGACTGAGATCCGAAATGTGAATTAATTTGCGTGAAGGTCACGGTTAAAGCAGGCTCAGACATGGTAATTGGATGTCTCTATAGGCCCCCTGGCTCAGCAGCTGTTGTGGCTGAGCACCTGAAGGATAATTTGGAAAATATTTTGAGTAGATTTCCCCACCATGTTATAGTTCTGGGTGGAGATTTTAATTTGCCGGATATAGACTGGAAGACTCAAGCGTTCATAACGGGTGGCAGGGACAAAGAATCCAGTGAAATTTTTTTAAGTGCTTTATCTGAAAACTACCTTGAGCAGCTAAACAGAGAACTGAGTCATGGCGATAACATATTAGACCTTCTGGTGACAAACAGACCCGAACTATTTGAAACAGTTAACGCAGAACAGGGAATCAGCGATCATAAAGTGGTTACTGCATCGATGATTTCAGCCGTAAATAGAAATATTAAAAAAGGTAGGAAGATTTTTCTGTTTAGCAAAAGTGACAAAAAGCAGATTACAGAGTACCTGATGGCTCAACACAAAAGTTTTGTCTCAAGAACAGATAGTGTTGAGGATCAGTGGACAAAGTTCAAAACCATTGTACAATATGCGTTAGATGAGTATGTGCCAAGCAAGATTGTAAGAGATGGAAAAGAGCCACCGTGGTACAACAACTGAGTTAGAAAACTGCTGTGTAGGCAAAGGGAACTTCACAGCAAACATAAACATAGCCAAAGCCTTGCAGACAAACCAAAATTACACGAAGCAAAATGTAGTGTGAGGAGGGCTATGCGAGAGGCGTTCAATGAATTCAAAAGTAAAGTTCTATGTACTGACTGGCAGAAAATCCTAAGAAATTTTGGTCTTATGTCAAAGCGGTAGGTGGATCAAAACAAAATGTCCAGACGCTCTGTGACCAAAATGGTACTGAAACAGAGGATGACAGACTAAAGGCCGAAATACTAAATGTCTTTTTCCAAAGCTGTTTCACAGAGGAAGACTGCACTGTAGTTCCTTCTCTAGACTGTGGCACAGATGACAAAATGGTAGATATCAAAATAGATGACAGAGGGATAGAGAAACAATTAAAATCGCTCAAAAGAGGAAAGGCCGCTGGACCTGATGGGATACCAGTTCGATTTTACACAGAGTATGCGAAGGAACTTGCCCCCCTTCTTGCAGTGGTGTACTGTAGGTCTCTAGAAGAGCGTAGTGTTCCAAAGGATTGGAAAAGGGCACAGGTCATCCCCGTTTTCAAGAAGGGACATCGAACAGATGTGCGGAACTATAGACCTATATCTCTAACGTCGATCAGTTGTAGAATTTTGGAACACGTATTATGTTCAAGTATAATGACTTTTCTGGAGGCTAGAAATCTACTCTGTAGGAATCAGCATGGGTTTCGAAAAAGACAGTCGTGTGAAACCCAGCTCGCGCTATTTGTCCACGAGACTCAGAGGGCCATAGACACGGGTTCACAGGTAGATGCCGTGTTTCTTGACTTCCACGAGGTGTTCGATACAGTTCCCCACAGTCATTTAATGAACAAAGTAGGAGCATATGGACTATCAGACCAATTGTGTGATTGGATTGAAAAGTTCCTAGATAACAGAATGCAGCATGTCATTCTCAATGCAGAGAAGTCTTCTGAAATAAGACTGATTTCATGTGTGCCGCAGGGGAGTGTCGTAGGACCGTTGCTATTCACAATATACATAAATGACCTTGTGGATGACATCAGAAGTTCACTGAGGCTTTTTGCAGATGATGCTGTGGTGTATCAAGAGGTTGTGACAATGGAAAATTGTACTGAAAAGCAGGAGGATCTGCAGCAAATTGACGCATGGTGCAGGGAATGGCAATTCAATCTCAATGTAGACAAGTGTAATGTGCTGCGAATACGTAGAAAGATAGATCCCTTATCATTTAGCTACAAAATAGGAGGTCAGCAACTGGAAGCAGTTAATTCCATAAATTATCTGGGAGTACGCATTAGGAGTGATTTAAAATGTAATGATCATATAAAGTTGATCGTCGGTAAAGCAGATGCCAGACTGAGATTCATTGGAAGAATCCTAAGGAAATGCAATCCGAAAACAAAGGAAGTAGGTTACAGTACGCTTGTTCGCCCACTGCTTGAATACTGCTCAGCAGTGTGGGATCCTTACCAGATAGGGTTGATAGAAGAGATAGAGAAGATCCAACGGAGAGCAGCGCGCTTCGTTACAGGATCATTTAGTAATCGCGAAAGAGTTACGGAGATGATAGATAAACTCCAGTGGAAGACTCTGCAGGAGAGACGCTCAGTAGCTCGGTATGGGCTTTTCTTAGTTTCAAGAACATACCTTCACCGAAGAGTCAAGCAGTATATTGCTCCCTCCTGTGTATATCTTGCGAAGAGACCATGAGGATAAAATCAGAGAGATTAGAGCCCACACAGAAGCATACCGACAATCCTTCTTTCCACGAATAATACGAGACTGGAATAGAAGGGAGAACCGGTAGAGGTACTCAGGGTACCCTCCGCCACACACCGTCAGGTGGCTGGCGGAGTATGGATGTAGATGTAGATGTAGATGTAGGCACATATTTGATAGAAGATGGAACTTTCATGATGAAAATGTACTTGGTTTTTCCCTACACACATATACTGCTCATATAACATTTGCACTGGCAATAATTATGTAATGTTACACTGTGATTATTTTGCTTACACTATATTGTACAAATATGTATACATATCTTTTGTTTACCAAACATTTTTTTGATTTATGGACTAGCTGTACTCTGCCATGTGCCTGGCAAACTACTTGCTGTACCCATTTGAGACTTTAACATCTTTTACCGTAATGATTCACAGTATTGGTTCAGGAACCATAAATAGAGATGGCACGCAGCTTGAATTTATGGAGGTGAATCAACAGGAAGTATTTAACAATACAAAAGCTAAAGAACAAGCATTCATCTGCATGGGATGGAATCTTAAGTGTGATGTTAAAGAAATGTGCCAATGAAATAACTAAACCCCTTACCTATCTTATCAACTGTTGTATTAATGAAAACATATACCCAAATGTCTTAAAAATAAGTGTAATTCAGACTATCCATAAGAACGGAAGTAAAAAAAAAAAGCTTCAAATTACAGACTGATATCACTAATCCCTACCTCCAGTAAAATATTTGAAACAGTTATCCTATCACAACTCACAAAATTTTTCTCAAGACACAAAATGCTTACTGAGTCGCAGCATGGGTTTTGGAAAGAGCTAAGCACGGCCACTGATGTTACCAGTTTCTTCCATGAAATGGATGGGGTATGCACACAGCTGGAGTATTTCTTGACCTGAGCAAAGCTTTTGACTCAGTAAACCATGAGCTTCTCTTAAAAAAAACTGTGTGGGTACAATATCAGTATGCATCAATGAAACTTCTACCCACCTATCTGGTGAATCAGAAACAGTATTCAAACTTACCCATCAAATTGGTAGTAAGATCTTAACCTTTAAATCCACAAGTCAAACAATGACACAGGGAATCCCTTAAGGCTCAATTCTTGGACCTGTCCTCTTTTTAGCATATATTAATTACATTGTACAGCCCTTTAACTCACACATTGTAAATTATGCTGATGACACCTCAGTTTTATTTCATGGTAAATATTGTGACGAACTGAAATTTTCAGCAAGTAATGGGATACTAGAATTAAGTTCATATTTTCATGTACAAGGATTAAAGGCCAACATAAATAAATCCCAGGTGCTAATATTGACAACTGGCAGCTCACACCACTCATGCATAAGTGAGGAATGTGGCATAGTTGCAGAGGAAGCAAACGAGCGTAAATTTCTAGGGGTCCATCTGGACTTAAACTTCTAGTGGATTAGCCACATTAATGCTGTATGTAAAAAAGTCAGCAACGGGCTGTATCTTCTTAGCCAACTGTCTGAAATGGTGCCCACCCACACGCTTAAAACTGTGTGTTATGGGACAGTCTATACCCATCTTAGATACTGTATAGAAATATGGGGTTGTGCTGCATTCACCTTAACAGAGTACTATTGTTACAAAAAAGAGGGTTAAGGATTATACATGAATGAGGCTATAAAGACTCTTGCTGTGATGTTTTCAGACAACACAAGTACCCCACAATATACTTTGTATCTTTATAAATTAATTCCTTTTTTTGTCTCACAGAAAACTAAAGTAACTAAATATAGTGATATACATGACTCCAGTGCCAGGTCCAAAGAGAATCACTACCAACAAAGAACAAGATTAAAAATGAAGGATCAGAGCCCATACACTAATAGACTGATATGGCATAATAAACTGGCAGAGTCCAAGAAAAACAGTAATAAAAAGCAATTCAAATCAAAAATAAAAGAATTCTTAATTGAAAAGTGTCTCTATTCACTCAATGAATTTTAAATGGTTAAGTTTAAGAGCTGTAAAATAATGTATAAAAAATAACTGGCTGTATTAATATGTGTAAGATGTAATGTATTTTGACAAGTAAAAATTTACTGTTTAATTACTACCTGTAAGGCTAAGATCGAAATGTATTTTGTGTTTGTAATCATACTTGACATTTGCAAAAACCATCATATTGATGACTCCATGCAAAAAATCTAAATAAATAAATAAACAAATGTTGCATTGGTCTTCTTAAGGCATCTGTTTCAAGACTCTTCAAACTACTTACTCAGATAATTAATTACTTACAATTGTAACTACTTAAAGTTAAGCTCCTACAGAATGTATTCTACGTACAAAACTTATGCACACTGTTGCTTGTAAGTGGAACATTTATTTAGCTATGTTAAGCACTATGATACATTGATGATTATGGATTGATGTTTATTACACTACACTATGGTACTTTCATTATGTGTAGGAGGAGATGATACTATGTTTATTTGTTTTCATCACTATTTCATTCATCTGTTACACTGTCAGGGACAACGAGAATTGAAAAAAACTTTACATTTTGCTTTACAGATTATGAGTTATGGCTTATAGGATTAACACACAGGAGAGATATTGATAATGAAGTTGTGAATTACTCTCCTACAATGTGAGATACATATTGTTAAGTGGAAGAGAAACTATAATTTAACAACTGCAGTAATCAATCTGCAAGTCAAAATTGTACCTGATTCCCTAATGGATTGTGGTAAAACACTGCTCATTTATCCTAGTCTAAACTGTATGAGACTACACAATGTTTCACATTTAATTTATTTAGAAAGAGAGAGAAGGTTTTGTGCTACTGCCTGCTTATATGATGATTCTTGATTTTTACGCAGTTAGTATGAAGTATATGGGTGCATTTTGCGAGTTGTAATATATGCCTTTAAACATAGGTGACATACAGTTGTTATGTGTATTGTTCAGCTCACCAAAAAATGATGGGAGAATGAAACTAATGTAGACATTTTGACACTCTTCTAAGGATTATATATTCTGCTCTTACTAGTAACAATATTATGAAAAGGATAGTTGCTACTCACCATATAGCAGAGATGCTGAGTCGCAGATAGGCACAACACACACACACACACTCATGCTAATGCAACCCACACACACGACCACAGTCCCTGACTTCAGCTGCCAGAGACTGAGGTCATGTATGTGTGTGAGTTGTATTTGTGTGAGTGTGTGTATGTCATCTATTTTTGACAAAGGCCTTATTGGTAGAAAGCTTATTTTGTGACAGTCTTTTTGTTGTGCCTACCTGTGACTCAGCATCTCCACTAATGCGGTGAGTAGGAATTATCCTTCTCACAATATTGTTACGTTCCATCCTGGATTTTCCATTTTTTGCACTTACTAGTAACTTTGATGAACTGATACAATTGAGGAGAAGAGATATTGATTATGCTGGGGTGAGAAATTTTTACATTAGTAAAAGGACACTATGATGCACAGACAGACATATAATACGTTAGCACTGACACATTCTTTGATACAACATCTAATTGCACTATTCTGTGCTTGTCATTGTAATTGGATGATGCAGGAACACTGAGATCCAAATGAAGGCTTTGCTGTTTTGTCACCCATACTGTCCTAATTATGTTTTGAGAAATGGAGAGAAGAATGGGCTTATTTTTAATTTTAAGTTTGAGGCTTGAGTGTTTATTAATTATGTAACCATGTAGCAATGTCACCAAGAATTAAATGTAGTTCACATCACCACATTTAGCAGTAGATAACATTATGAAAAGATTTAAATGTAAGAGGTATTAGTTGTGTATACAGGGTGTTACAAAAAGGTACAGCCAAACTTTCAGGAAGCATTCCTCACACACAAAGAAAGAAAATATGTTATTTGGACACGTGTCCGGAAATGCTTACTTTCCATGTTAGAGCTCATTTTATTACTTCTCTTCAAATCACATTAATCATGGAATGGAAACACACAGCAACAGAATGTACCAACATGACTTCAAACACTTTGTTACAGGAAATGTTCAAAATGTCCTCCGTTAGTGAGGATACATGCATCCACCCTCCATCACATGGAATCCCTGATGCGCTGATGCAGCCCTGGAGAATGGCGTATTGTATCACAGCCGTCCACAATACGAGCATGAAGAGTCTCTACATTTGGTACCGGGGTTGCGTAGACAAGAGCTTTCAAATGCCCCCATAAATGAACATCAAGAGGGTTGAGGTCAGGAGAGTGCGGAGGCCATGGAATTGGTCCACTTCTACCAATCCATCGGTCACCGAATATGTTGTTGAGAAGCGTACTTCGACTGAAATGTGCAGGAGCTCCATCGTGCATGAACCACATGTTGTGTCGTACTTGTAAAGGCACATGTTCTAGCAGCACAGGTAGAGTATCCTGTATGAAATCATGATAACGTGCTCCATTGAGCGTAGGTGGAAGAACATGGGGCCCAATCAAGACATCACCAACAATGCCTGCCCAAACGTTCACAGAAAATCTGTGTTGATGACGTGATTGCACAATTGCGTGCGGATTCTCGTCAGCCCTCACATGTTGATTGTGAAAATTTACAATTTGCTCATGTTAGAATGAAGCCTCATCCATAAAAAGAACATTTGCACTGAAATGAGGATTGACACATTGTTGGATGAACCATTCGCAGAAGTGTAACCGTGGAGGCCAATCAGCTGCTGATAGTACCTGCACACGCTGTACATGGTACGGAAACAACTGGTTCTCCCGTAGCACTCTCCATACAGTGACGTGGTCAATGTTACCTTGTACAGCAGCAACTTCTCTGATGCTGACATTAGGGTTATCGTCAACTGCATGAAGAATTCCCTCATCCATTCCAGGTGTCCTCGTCATTCTAGGTCTTCCCCAGGCGCGAGTCATAGGCTGGAATGTTCCGTGCTCCCTAAGGCGCCGATCAATTGCTTCGAACGTCTTCCTGTCGGGGCACCTTCGTTCTGGAAATCTGTCTCGATACGAACATACCATGCCACGGCTATTGCCCCGTGCTAATCCATACATCAAATGGGCATCTGCCAACTCCACATTTGTAAACATTGCACTGACTGCAAAACCACATTCGTGATGAACACTAACCTGTTGATGCTACGTACTGATGTGCTTGATGCTAGTACTGTAGAGCAATGAGTCGCATGTCAACACAAGCACCAAAGTCAACATTTCCTTCCTTCAATTGACCCAACTGGCAGTGAATCGAGGAAGTACAGTACATACTGACGAAACTAAAATGAGCTCTAACATGGAAATTAAGCGTTTCCGGACACATGTCTACATAACATCTTTTCTTTATTTGTGTGTGAGGAATGTTTCCTGAAAGTTTGGCCGTACCTTTTTGTAACACCCTGTATATGTGTGTGCTTGAATTGGAGATTTATGAAATGAATTTTTTTTGTTGCTTGACACGTGGTGTGCAACAGTCCTATGTCAATATACAGAAGTTTTACTTTTGTGTTAGGTGTATGAAATTTGTTGAATTCAGAATTGTCATTTATGTTGTAGTGCGCACTAACACAATTGGTAGAACACTATTGATTTACATTACTTACCTTCTATATAAAAGTTACATTAGAGTTTTTATATGTTTACACAAACTGAGGGAACCTCTGTTTATTTCATGTTTACTTACTCATTCTGGAATCATTCAAGTTGAAATACACTCTACTGATGATTGTCCATTATTAGACAGAGATAGATGATTTTTTTACTTGAAATGATCTGTCATAGGAAAAAATTAAACTTATACTGATATTATCTGTGTGAAAAGACAATATACATTTGAATGTGAATGATTTTAGCAATTACCAGAGACTGATGGTTGTTAGACTGAGATTAGAGTAAACGTGGAAAAATGATGAACTGTAAATTTACTATTTGTATAGGGAGATCTATAGAACTATCATTACGTGTTTTATATGAAATGAAAAACTGGGATATGAATTGTGCTTGCCTACTGTGAACAGAGAGTTAGGAGATACATTAGTTTTCTCTGTCTTATTCCAAAACTATTGAAAGCTGAGTTATGTAATGAAAAAGACTGATTTAGTAGTATGTAATGGAAAGATGAGAATGTTTTGTTCTATACTTTATGTTGTATGCTGTTGGACATGACCAATTGCTACTTCAAGATGTATTCTTTGTATTGTATTTGTGGTCATATCTACGATTACTTAAGTTATTATACTTTGTTTGCTGTTTTGTGGATTGTCTGCAAAACTTTTGTCCAACCTCTGATTGGAGCAGTCCTTTTTTGGGGGGGAGGGGTGGCGAAGGGGGAAGGGGGGGGGGGTATTGAAACTTAACACTCTCTCATATAATTTTGAAACTAATTTGGATTACAGGATTAACTGTTATGATATTGGGTAAGACTAATATAAGTAATTTTCAACAATGTCACTAATATTACATTTATTCATTGGTACGAATGTGTATTGACAGTTTCATTGGTTGCAATTAGGGCTTTTGGTCTATAAACAAGTGAATAACAAATTAAGATAACCAAACATACTGTAATTATAATGTTTGAAACCTGTAAGAACAGTCATATGGTCAGCTTACTATGCTATTGGCTAATATAACAGCATCTTATTACCTTGTAATTACTATAATTAATTTAATGAAACCAGATCAACAATATAAACAAAGTGTTTATTTGAGCTGCTGTATTATATAGTGAAATTTTGCCACACTAAAAAACGCTGTGCTCAGAGTCGAAGCAAGAAACATGGCAGGAATGCTTGGGATAATGAAACTTCACTGTAATTAACAAAATTGTACTTAGCATTGTTTATTTGTATTATTTCACATATTTTTCCATGAAAACAAGTGATATGTAATCACACTCCATGCATTTCAATGGTAACCACCAGAGGACAACATTGTTTTAATTATCAGTGACTTCTGTAATTGTAATTAGTGAACATCAGCTGCAGTGAAGTAGCAAAATGAAGATAAGTTCTGGTCAACTTTTATTATTTTGAACAAAGTACGTTACATCCGCCAAATTTCACAAACATTTGTTTCTACTATAATCTTCAAAATTAAAATTTTGCTGTAGTCATGCTCCCTGAACACATGACTCAAGTGCTGCAATTCAGACTGTAGGTGATTGTCATCAGAAATAGCTTTGGTTCTGTGTATTATAGTTTTCAGGATCACTTTCTTGTTTACAGAGTGGTGAAAACTACTAGTGTTCAAATATCAGTCAGTGTGCATCATTTTCCTATACACTGAATGACCTGGCTTCTGCTCAACTAAAATGTCTAAGAATGGTGGCTTTCCATCCTTCTTCATCTCAATGGTAAATTTAATTTTGGGGTGAACACTATTCATGTGGTTCACAAACTGCTGCAGTGTATCGTCCCCATGAGGCCACATCAGGAAGGTGTCATCAACATACCTAAGGAAGCAAGATGGACACAACACCCCAGAGTTCAGTGCTTACTCCTCGATGTGTTCCATCGAGAAATTTGTGACTGCAGGAGACAATGGTGATTCCATTGCTGTGCCATCCATCATTTCATAATATTCATTGTGGTATAAGAAGTACATTGTTGTTAGAACATAATGGAACAACTTGATGATTCCAGGTGAAAATTGTTGAGCCAAAATATCCAGCGTGTATTGTACGGGCACCCTCGTAAAAAGTGACACCACATCGGGACTAACCATTACGTCATTTTGACCTATTTTCATTTTCTTGTTCAATACAACAAATGTCTGTGAGTTTACAACATGGTGTTCACAATGACCCAGTTTTGGTGCTAATAATCCTGCAAGATGTTTTGCCACTCTATATGTGGGCGAGCTGATTGTGCTGACAATGGGCCTAAGAGGAACATGTTCCTCATGTATCTTAACCAGTACATAAAGCCTGGGAGGACTGGTGGTTTGAGGTATTAATTGGTCCTGTTTTGCTGTGTGTCTTTTCTTCAAGTGAATAGAAATTAGACACACACAAACCACATCACTGGACACTAGTTTGATGATCCTTTTTCCTAGAAAAGCTTTGTGGTTATAGCTTTGATCAACTGGATACTCCACCTTAACAACTTTGTCACACTGTTCACTTTACTGGAAAAGTAGCTTGGGCTTTCCCTTTCTACTTAAGGTCAATCCATGGCCTGTGTGTTATCATGGTTCAAATTCCATAAAAAACAATATACAAGATAGATAAGAAGTGAATTATTAAATTAAATACAAGTAAAAAATAATAAATAATCGGATAAAATAGGAGTAGAATTATCCTTGCCAAATAACCTGACAATAATGCATTTGTGGATATTAAAGGTCGTAGGTCAATAACAACACACTTTTGCATTTGAATGAACATTTATTTAAACACTGAACAGGGCGAATACAATATGGCTGTAGAAAAATAGCACACAGTGAGACACAGACAAAAAGTAAAGTCAAAGATCATCAGGTCCAAAGACATGTCACTTCACACCAGAGGCACCACAGAGCACTCCCTCGCCCCCCTACCCTGGCAGTGTGGAGTTCAGCTCAGTGGGGCAAAGCTAGCTCACTTCAACACAAAATCTTGGTGCTGGCATGGCAGATGAAGATGGCATTCAGCGCACAAAGTGGGTGCCTCAGAAGCTGCACTGACAGGGTCACGTGCATTGGACTGCTGTACAGGCGGTGGAGAGTCATTGGAGGCCAAGTCGGCGGTGTCAATGGGTGAGGCGTAGTGATGGCAGGCTGGCCGGGGGTGTCATAATGCAGGTCAGAGAGGGACCAAGCAGGTTTTAATCAGTTAACTGAAACTGTATTCAGTCATCCATTGAGTAGTATCATGAAAGTATTCACTCTGCAGTGTAAGAAGCGGTGTGGAATAGAGTAAGGAGGTTGCAGGGCTGCACATACGGAATCATCTCATAGCATGACAAATTCGCACTATGCCATGTCTTTGTGTTGAAACACTCGATTGAGTGCAAGGCAGGGGTGGGCGAAGGTGGGTGACATGCACACACACTCATTCTACGAGGACCGGAATGTCGACTGAGTCAGTCGGGGGTGTGTCCCCGATGAATTCAGCTGGCAGGACGAGTGGTTCTCCATATAAGACTCCCACAGCAAAGCATTCACGTCCTCCTTGTGGATGGAGCAGATCCCGAGTAAGACTCAAGGAAGTGCCTCAGACCAAAGCCTACCATGGCACATGAGTGCAGCTTTTAGAGTTGGGTGCCATCACTCAACCAGGCCGTTCACCTGTGGGTGATAGGCCATCATGTGGAATTTCGCTACTTCACACAGCTCGCACAGTCGAGCGAAAACCCTGAACTTGAATTGTCATCCCTGGTCCATAGTAAGTGAAAGGGGGCAGCCAAATCTCGCTACCCACACTGATAAGAAAGAGTGAGTTATGGACTCTGCCATAATGTAGACCAGAGGGACTACCTCA
The DNA here is from genome assembly GCF_023864275.1 of Schistocerca cancellata. NCBI lineage: Eukaryota > Metazoa > Arthropoda > Insecta > Orthoptera > Acrididae > Schistocerca > Schistocerca cancellata. Next base: position 430,014,132 of record NC_064630.1, read on the forward strand.
ACCCAATGGGTTACATGGTCTATCATAGACAATATGTATTTGTACCCCTTGGAAGGGGGGAGAGGACTTACCATGTCAATGTGCATGTGCTGCATGTGACCCATAGGGATGTTGAACTGTCCTAAACGTGGCTGCATGTATCTGTCCACTTTACTAAGTTGGCAAGGGACATGTGTGCTTGTCCAGGAGTGGAAATCATGCCACATGCCTGGCCAGACAAAACATTCAGTGACTAGTCTTGTCACTGCCTGCATTCTGGGGTGGGCCAGATTGTGTAAAGAGTCAAAGATAACGCGCCAAAGGGCAGATGGCACCAAGGCTGGGGGAAACCACTAGAAATGTCGCAGAGGAGTGGGTTCGACGGCCTGTGCAGGGTAAGCGGTTTGATGGTGAGCGAAGACTCATCATCTGAAACCAGTCGCTGTGAGTCTGCGTCTTCAGTCTGAAGTCACATGAGTTCATCTAAGTTCAAGGGTATGGAGATCACTGAGATACAAGACAGATAGTCAGCTACAACATTTTCAGCACCACGTATGTAACAAGTGTCCAAAGAAAGTTGTCAAATAAAGTCCATGTGCCAGAAATGTCATGGCAGGAGATCCTTCGCCGGTTTGCATATTACATCAATGAGAGGTTTATGGTCTGAGTAGATAGTGAAAGGATGCCCCTCCACACTGCTCCTGAAGTGTTTGGCTGCCTCATAAACCACAAGAAGCTCACGGTTGAAAGCTGACCATTCACACTGACTCCTGGTTTGTTTTTTCAAAAAGAAATGGAGCGGCTGCATGGATTCTGCAGTGTGCTGTTGTAAGACAGTGCCCACAGCTGACTCACTAGCGTTGGTAGTAATAGAAATACAGGCCTCAGGGTCAGGTTGGGTGAGAGTGACTGCTTTCACGATGGCCGTTTCAGATTGTTAAATGTGTCGACCGTGGGCTTAGTCCAGTCCAACTTTTGCTTTCCTGTGGAGTTTTTACCAGAGAGGGCATCGGTAAGGGCCGACTGGATGGAGGCAGCCCAAGGGATAAGGTGTCGATAAAAGTTTACCATACCCAGAAAACGACGGAGTTGAGCGTAATCATCAGGACGAGAATGGTTTCGACGTGAGTATCTGTTGGTCGGAGGCCATCAGCCGAAACCGTATGGCCAAGGAATGTAAGTGATGTAGAACAGAGTTGAGATTTGTCATGGTTGATAACCACACTGTTGGCCGTGAGAGCTGCATGAACTGCATCAAGGTGAAACTGGTGTTCCTTGGCAGATAAGGAAATGATCAGGATGTCATCCAAATAGACAAAAACGAAAGGCAGAGGTAGCAAAATGGAATCAATGAAACATTGCCATGTCTGTGCAGCATTTTTGAAGCCATAAGGCATGTAATAAAATTCAAATAGGTCAAAGGGTGTGATGAGGGCTGTCTTCGGAATATCCGGCGGGTATGTGCTAATTTGGTGATAGCCTTTGAACAGTATAAGACAGAGAAGAACTTCGAGCCATGCAGTAACTAAGTGAAATCCTGGATATGAGAAATGGGATCGTTATCAATTATTGTCCTAGCATTAAGGGACCTGTACTCCCCACATGTGTGTAGCGAGCCATCCTTCTTAGGCACAAGGTGGATAAGTGAAGACCAGTTGCTGTCTAATGGTTGGAGATGCATGAAGCCAATAAATCCTGAACAATTTCTTTTGCTCGCAGCAATTTGGAAGCATTAAGACGTCGAGATTTATAGCATACAGGCGGCCGTCAGTGGTGCGGATTCTGTAACAAGTGCCGTTGCTGATTGCTGAAACTCGCAAAGTGGACAGGTGGGGGGAAGGGGGGGGGGGGGAGAGCAGGGAGCAGGAGGGGGGCACGAGTGATGGCGGTTCACTGACCTTGCAAGGCCAGAACAGCGTGGCCGGTGCGTCAGCGGCAGATGATGACTGAGGGCAGCCACATGATGTGAGGGATCCCGCGTAGCGAGAACATGTGCATCCTTGCCAGGCGGGATATGGGGGGGGGGGGGGGGGAGGGTGACACTGCAGACAATGACAGAGGGTGTGGCGCGACAGCCACATTATGTGAGGGATCCCATGGAGTGAGAACATAACTGTCCTGTAGATTCAACTGCGATGGCACGGAACCGGCAGCAGGGGAAGGGTGCTTGACACAGGAGTAGGGCAGAGTGAAGACACAGTAGAAGCGGATGACAGTTCTGAAAGAAGCAGCTCTGCAGACAAGGCTGTGCAGACAAGGCTGTGCTTGAGCCAATTCAGCAGAAGTGGAAGCAATGCAGGTGCATAACTCCTTGTTAGGTGTGTGGAGCCAATTGATCTGAGTGCAGACGTCTGATAAATTGGAGAGACATGCAGAAATACCTTTGAGCAGAGACACACATGTGGAAAGCGTAGCCAGGGAGGTGGAGAGCGAAGTCATACTGAACTTATTTGAGCACAGAATGGTAGAACCAGATGCGTGGTGGAGTGTTGCAGCTGCAGGTCAGGTGAAAGTTTGTAACGGTGTAGAAAGTCCAACACAATCACAGGTTCATCCACATTGGCGATGTGGAAGGTCCAAGGAAAGGCTGCAACCAGTGATAGGTGAAGCAACATCTGGAGCCGAGGACCATGATAGGAGAGTGTTTTTCAGTGATCACAGTGAGGTTAGCAGGAGAAAGTGTGTTGCCCCCTTGCTTGGTCAGGATAACGCTGACATCGACACTGCTGTCAATGAGAAAGTGTGTGCCCAATGGCAAGTCCATGACATAGAGGTGTTGCGCCACTGGAGCAAGTGATGCAGTATTGGACGGTAGGTACCGTGGACCAACACGGCAGGATGTGGCGCCTAAATGTGCCCGCTGGAATCATTTGGGTATGCACAAGGCGTCCCTGTAGATTGCATGGTACCAGCATAGTGGGTACACTTGGAGGCAAGGTGGAGTGGGGAGGGGATGCAGCTGACTGTTGTAGCCAGGATTGCTCAGGCTGCTGTTTGGGGAGGTCAGCTGCTGTCGGGAGGTCACAGGCAGTACCTCCTGTAGGCCACCAGGAGGCAGCTCCTGGCAGGTCGCTGAGCTGCTGATGTGCACACTCTAGCCTCTACTGGCACAGCAAGGAAGTGAAGGTACAAGCATGTGAACTGAAGGCAAAGGCGATGCTGTCCGTGACAGGCGGTGTCGGTGACAAATGATTGTATAGGCCCGATCGGCCATGCGTAGGCGAACCTCAAGAGGGTCAGCAACATGAGATAGCAGGTGAAGTTGTAGATCCGATGGCAGTTAAACCATCCAAAAAGTCCAAAGTGTGGCATCTGGTAGTGTTTGATCATCAATTAATGCACGAAGGTGCTGCCAAAGGTGCGAATTTGTGCGGTCATCGCGGTGCTCACCATGGATGATGTTGTGGATAGCCTCCACTGGTGGGCGAGAAGGGTCTCCAATGAGCAATGTTTTCACCATTAAATACTTGGGCGAGGGGTAGTAGATCACTGATGAGGTCTGGATGAGTGTGGAGGTGACTCACCAGGTAGACATAACGTGCATTGTCCGAAATCCCGTGGATATTGAGTGGATGATTCACCAATGCAAATCTAGTCTTAGGGTTGTCCTTTTGCAACACAGGTAGCTTAGGAAATCTGCTGGGTAACACATGTTGATGCAGCACTGCGAGGTGAAAATCTGTGAGAGCGGTGTAGGAAACCCCTGACACTGGTAGTGCAGTAGCGGTGGACGATGGGCCGCTCGAGGTCTGCATGGGATGAGGGGGGGGGGGGGGGTGCAGCCGCAAGCAGCACATGATGTGGAGTGAGTCGGTGCAACCAACAGCATGATGTGTCCCAACTGCAGGCCCAGAGGTGGACGTGGTGCGGGTGTAATGGCCGGTACCATTGCAACAATGGGCAGAAGGTGGTTGTGATGCAGCCAAGAGGGGCTAATCCGGAAACTGGCACAGAAGAAATGGCCAGTGCCATTATGAGGGCAGGTGGAAGGCGATCTTGGTGTGACCATAGAACAATGGTCGTGGAAACCTGTGCAGTTGCGATGAGTGGAGTCGCTGAGACATCATGTGAGGAGGGTGGGGTGGGCTGGCAATGACATCAGGCGTATAAGAATGTGCGACCCCATGCACATGAATGTTCAAATTACAGTTCTCGAATGTCGTTGGCACATCAGACCAAATCAAAGGTGTCTGCTTAGCTGAGGGTTGAAACACAATGTCCTTCACTCGATTATCCTTAACAATGTCACTAAGCAGCGTGCACTGTCCATGTAGCAGCTGTTGCTACATAGTAGCATTTGGCGGTGACCATGTTGGGCTGGTTATGGTTACGTGGCCACTGATTTGGCTGGGGCCAGGTAACTGTCCACTTTTAATAAAATGTACAGTAGGAACACTAGTAAAAACACAACCACAGTTGACAGGGTGTGAGACACTGGCACGAAATGACACTAGTAGATCCATTGTTCTGAAGACAATGTGGACCAGTACATGAAGTCTGTTAATGATGAAAAGAAGCACGAAATAATTCCCGAACACACGGTGACAAAGTTGGGGTCACCACTGTGGACAATATACAGTATATACAGTATATGTGTGGATGGATATGTGTGTGTGTACGAATGTATACCTGTCCTATTTTCCCCCTAAGGTAAGTCTTTCCACTCCCGGGATTGGAATGACTCCTTACCCTCTCCCTTAAAACCCACATCCTTTCGTCTTTCCCTCTCCTTCCCTCTTTCCTGACGAAGCAACCGTTGGTTGCGAAAGCTTGAAATTCTGTGTGTGTGTTTGTGTGTTTTTTATTATGTCTATCTACCAGCGCTTTCCCGTTTGGTAAGTCATGGAATCTTTGTTTTTAATATATTTTTCCCACGTGGAATGTTTCTTTCTATTTTATAAACATACAGTACCTTAGAAATAAGCTTAATATATTACAGGTTTTTGTAAATGAACAGACACCTCATATAGTAGTGTTAACTGAGCATGGATTAAAATCTGATGAAATTATTTACTGTAAACTAGAGGGTTACTCCTTAGCAAATAGTTATTGTAGACAGCAACATAAGGGTGGTGCTGTGGCAGTTTACATTAGTGAGAATTTTGAGTACAAGAAAATAAACTATCTAGACCAGTACAACAAAGAAGGCTTGATTGAAGTGACAGGCATTGAAGTCCACTCCAAAGAGTGTAGAGAGGTTATGAGAAAACATAAAGTTATTGGGATTTATCATCCACCAAAGGCTGATGTAGTTAGCTTCATAGACATATTTAGTAGAGTAGTGAGACGTTGTGGTCCCAGTGACCTAACTATGCTTGGTGATCTGAATATTGAGGCAAAATCTTCCAGTTTGTGTAATATGAGGTTAATAGATACTCTTAACCCTTATAATCTCATAAATGTAGTAAATAGTGATACCAGGGTAACAAAGTCCACATCTAGCAGAATTTATTATGTTATACTATGTAAACATATTAAAGACAGTGTTAGGTGCTGGAATATGGATTTTCATTACTCTGACCACAAATGCCAGCTTGTAGAGTATGTAAACACAAGCATCCCAAAAATGACAAAAGTTATCAAAAATAAAAGAATCCTAAAAGAGGGTAACATCCTTGCCCTAAGAAATAAATTAGCTATAGAGGACTGGGATCTGGTTTACCAGACTGAAGGATCTGATAAAAATTGGGCCAAATTCTATGATACTATGCTAAGACACTCTGACAGATGCTGCCCTGTTAAGAAAATACAAAGAGTGTTCACCCATAACCAAAGTGCAAAAACCAACAGACTGATACTTCCAGCAAATATGATAAAACTCAGGCAAAACATCCAGGACCTGGATGTGTTACACAAATCAACAAACCTGAAGGTTTTTAAGGCCAAGTACAATGAAACCAAGAAAATCTTTAAGAAAGAGCTTTCAAATCTAAGAAAACAGATATACAGCAGTGAAATAGCTCAATCAGGCAAAATAGCCAAGACCTCATGGAGAATTGTAAATCAATTTCGCAAAGCCACACCGAAGACAGAATCTGAAATTGTAAATATAAGACATGAAGGAAACACAGTTGAAGATCCTAATAAAGTCTGCAATGTTTTCAATAAATACTTTATATCTGCAGCTGTTAGTCCAGTTAATAACACAATTGTGAGTAGTGAGGTAAAGCTCTGCCCCTTTGAAGAGCCACCTTTTGAATTCAAACAAGTAAGTGAAAAAGAAATAGGCAGGACAATAAATAACCTAAAGAATAAGTTCTCATCTGGATGGGATGGTTTGAGTAGTATCGTGATTAAAAAATGTAATAAGGAATTAGTTAAAATAATCACCCACCTGGTAAACTGCAGTATCAGAGAACATACATTTCCAAATGTATTGAAATGGAGCACAGTTAAACCAGTGCATCAAAAAGGATCCAAGGAAGAGGTTTCAAATTTCAGGCCCATACCATTAATACCTGTCTTCAGCAAAGTATTTGAAGTTGTGCTGCTGACACAACTTAGTGACAATTTCTTGAAAAATAATTTCCTAACAGAGACACAACACGGATTCCAAAAAGATCATAGTACTATCACAGCAATTACGGAATTTATTCACAAAACGTATGGTGCCCTTGATCAAGGAATGCAAACAGCTGGCATATTTCTAGACCTTACTAATGCCTTTGACTCGGTAAACCATGAGTTACTTTTAAGTAAACTTGAGTCATACAATGTAAATGCTGCATCCATGCTATTGCTGGCTACATATTTGTTTAACCGCAAGCAGTGTACAAAGCTGACTTACAAAATCAATAATCAGATCATTAATTTCCAGTCCAAATATGAGACAGTCACACAAGGTGCACCCCAGGGCTCAATTTTGGGCCCTTTCCTTTTCCTAGTGTACATAAATGATATAGAGCAACCTTTCAACTCCTAATTGGTAACCTATGCAGATGATACCTCACTGTTATTTCTTGGTAAACAAAATGATGAGTTAACATTGGTAGCAACTGAGGGACTACGCAAATAACTACTTATTTCCAAGATCAAGGTTTGAAAGTTAATCTCAGTAAATCTCAGTTCTTACAAACTCACACCAAACCTCTATCAGTAACATAGGTGGAATTGAAGTATTGGACAGAGAAAGCTGCAGATTTCTAGGTATTCACCTAGATGAAAATCTAAGATGGGTAAACCATATCAAATTTTTATGCAATAAAATCAGCAGTTCATTACATCTAATCAGCCAGTTATCAAAAGTAGTCCCACATCAGACATTAAAAACAATTTATTATGGAACCATTTTTGCACAGATTAATTATGGGATAGAGATATGGGGTTATGCTGCCAACATACATATGAACAGAATATTAACCCTACAGAAAAGAGCAATCAGAATTACCCACGGATTAGGGTATAGGGTATAGAGATTCATGCAGGGAAATCTTTGTTTATCATAAATACCTCACAGTCTACTCAATGTATCTTTACAAATTAATTATATTTTTTGTGACACATCAAAACAAAGCAACAAAGTGCTCTGATATGCATGCGTATAATACAAGAAATAAAGACTGCTACTACAGACAAAGAACAAAATTAAAAACAACAGACCATAGTCCATGCATTAGTGGTCAAATATGGTACAACAAATTACCAAGCTCTATAAGATGCCACAAAGGGAACTTATTCAAAGTGAAACTGAAATATTTCTTGATTGACAAGTGTTTATATTCTTTAACTTTAAGTGAATATTAATATTAAACTAAAATAAATTATTGTATATATATAAAATAGAGGGAAACATCCCACGTGGGAAAATATATCTAAAAACAAAGATTCTGTAACTTACCAAACGAAAGCTTTGGTATGTTGATAGAAACAATAACAAACACAAACACACACACACACACAAATTTCAAGCTTTCACAACCCATGGTTGCTTCATCAGGAAAGAGGGAAGGAGAGGGAAAGACGAAAAGATGTGTGTTTTAAGGGAGAGGATAAGGAGTCATTCCAATCCCGGGAGTGGAAAGACTTACCTTGGGGAGAAAAAGGGAAAGGTATACACTCACACACACACACATATCCATCCACACATAACAGACACAAGCAGACTATAGCATATGTTGATTTACAAGTTTCCATGAGGTCTTGGCTATATTGTCTGATTGAGCTATTTCACTGCTGTATATCTGTTTTCTTAGTTTTGAAAGCTCTTTCTTAAAGATTTTCTTGGCTTCGTTGTTCTTGGCCTTAAAAACCTGCAGGTTTGTTGACTTGTGTAACACATCCAGGTCCTGGATGTTTTGCCTGAGTTTAATCATATTTTCAGGAAGTATCAGTCTGTTGGTTTTTGCACTTTGGTTGTGGGTGAACACTCTTTGTATTTTCTTAACAGGGCAGCATCTGTCAAAGTGTCTTAGCATAGTATCATTGAATTTGGCCCATTTGTTTTCAGATCCTTCTGTCTGACTATAGTATATGTCTGCTTGCATCTGTTATGTGCGGATGGATATGTGTGTGTGTGCGAGTGTATACCTTTCCCTTTTCCCCCCCAAGGTAAGTCTTTCCGCTCCCGGGATTGGAATGACTCCTTATCCTCTCCCTTAAAACCCACATCCTTTCGTCTTTCCCTCTCCTTCCCTCTTTTCTAATGAAGCAACCGTGGGTTGCGAAAGCTTGAAATTTGTGTGTGTGTGTGTGTTTGTGTTTGTTATTGTTTCTATCAATGTACCAACGCTTTTGTTTGGTAAGTTACAGAACCTTTGTAGTGTAAAATCTGAATATTTGTAATAGGTATGATGTAACACCCAATATTGTGCCTCATTAGGTACAATGGTACATTTCTATCATGTATATGTAATCACATATGTATACATGACTGTACTAAACTTGTAAAAAAATGCTATGACGTTTGCAAAAGACACCAGTTGGTGTCTCCATGCAAAAAAATACAATAGGTAAATAAATTTCCTTTGCTTAGAGCCATCACATAACAGCTTTTGTAAATGTCATTAACAAAAGCCCAAATAAAAGACAGTCTCTGTTGAAATATTTATTGATTAATAACACTTTTGTGTTCTTAGCACTATATCAGATTAACTTTAAAAGGCAGGAGAGGATGCATTATTTATTAATAAATAGATATTGCAACAGAGACTGTCTTTTATTTGGAACATGGAACCATTGTTGCCACACAGGTTCATAGCAGAAGGGAGCAATTTGTCATAGATAATAGCATGACAATAATCAAACAATGGAAAATCCAGGATGGAATGTAACAATGTTATGAAAAGGAAAAATACTGCTCACCATATAGCGGAGATGCTGAGTCGCAGATAACGAAAAGACTGTCACAAAACACACACACACACACACCACACACACACACACACACACACACACACACACACACATGCTATATGGTGAGTAGCGACTTTCCTTTTCACTTCTAATCAAGCACTGAGCCTATGGGGTATCGTCTCAGTTGTGCGACTGGATTTGTGATTTCCTGTCCGAAAGGTCGCAGTTCGTAGTAATAGATGGCAAATCATCGAGTAAAACTGAAGTGATATCAGGTGTTCCCCAGGGAAGCGTCCTGGGACCTCTGCTGTTCCTGATCTATATAAATGAGCAGGGTGACAATCTGAGCAGTTCTTTTAGGTTGTTCGCAGATGATGCTGTAATTTACCATCTAGTAAGGTCATCTGAAGACCAATATCAGTTGGAAAGCAATTTAGAAAAGATTGCTGTATGGTGTGGCAGGTGTCAGTTGACGCTGAATAATGAAAAGTGTGAGGTGATCCACACGAGTTCCAAAAGAAATCCGTTGGAATTCGAGTACTCAATAAATAGTACAATTCTCAATGCTGTCAGTTCAACTAAGTACCTGGGTGTTAAAATTACGAACAACTTCAGTTGGAAAGACCACATAGATAATATTGTGGGGAAGGTGAGCCAAAGGTTGCGTTTCATTGGCAGGACACTTAGAAGATGCAACAAGTCCACTAAAGAGACAGCTTACACTACACTCGTTCATCCTCTGTTAGAATATTGCTGTGCGGTGTGGGATCCTTACCAGGTGGGATTGACAGAGGACATTGAAAGGGTGCAAAAAAGGGCAGCTCGTTTTGTATTATCACGTAATAGGGGAGAGAGTGTGGCAGATATGATACGCGAGTTGGGATGGAAGTCATTAAAGCAATGACGTTTTTCATCACGGCAAGATCTATTTACGAAATTTCAGTCACCAACATTCTCTTCCGAATGCAAAAATATTTTGTTGAGCCCAACCTACATAGGTAGGAATGATCATTAAAATAAAATAAGAGAAATCAGAGCTCGAACAGAAAGGAAAGCGTCGGGGGCTCTGTTCGCGGTCCGCGCCCACCTGGCGCTGCTTGTAAGGTGTTGTTTCTTCCCCGGTGCTCCCTCGGACATCCGCGCCTGACTTGGTCTCCATCTGTGGCAGCTCTCTGAGGCCTGTCGTTTGTTGGGCACTCCATTCGCGGTCCGTGCCCGCCTGGCGCTGATCCTGCGGTGTTAGCACTTTCCTCGTGCTCAGACAGCTGCCACACCTACAGATGGTGGACTAGGTGGGCGCGGACATCCATCGGAGCACCAGGGAAGTGCCAACACCTTGGGAGCAGCGCCAAGTGGGTGCGGACCACGAACGGAACGCCACATGCGGGTCCGGCCCCAGACAACTGCCACGACCACAGATGGTGGACGAGCCGGGTGCGGACGTCCGTGGGAGCACCAGGGAGGAGTAAAAACCTCAGGAGCAGCACCTGATGGGTGCAGACCATGAACAGAACGCCCGAAACAGGACAGGCCTCAGAGAGCTGCCACAGATGGCGCCCAAGTCAGGCGCGGACGTCCAAGGGAACACCGGGGAAGAGACAACACCTTACAAGCAGCGCCAGGCAGGCGTGGACGGCAAAGAGAACACCCAGCGCCCTCTGGGCATAAATACTGGACAAGATCCTCCAACACGGCAGTCTCAGGTAACACCTGAAGAAGGCAACGGGTTATGTGGCCGAAATATTGTGCCAGAGTGACACAAACATCCGGCAGTAGACCTGATTACTCCACACATCAAGATCTCGCCAGGAAAGCCTGAAGAGTTACATCAGAAGACTCTACGGGGAGGAGATGTACCTTAATATCAAGAAGCTGGATAAGCTTCGACAGAGGAAGGGGAGGATGCTGAGTTCTCTCAGTTTCCTTCTGAGATGCCGAGAGGGGGATGTAGTTCTTGTCTTCACCAGGTTCAAGCATCATGTTAACACCAGAATGGCAAACAGAATCAAACACCGAGCCAGCCTTGCACTGGTAAGAGAAAGAGTGCGTGACATGTGCCACCGCCTAGATGTCATGTCCAGGGATTTGCTGTATCTCCACCTTTCCATAGCCGCCACCCTGATCCATGAAGACTGGGACCAGGTTGATGGTGCCTCCTGGTCCTTGGCGTAATGTACCATGAGGAAATCAACAGCATGTCAACAGGCCATGTTTGAGCGCCTTAACAAGAAGGTACAACAGGATGGGGACACACGCACAGTGGTCAACCTGAGCGACAAGCAGCTTGATGAGGCCACCTCAAAAGCACTCAGCAAGGGCCTCAACTTTGCAGTGACTCCCAGAAGCATACCTGTTGCAGCCTTCATCAGTTCGGTTGAGCAAGTCGTCAACACGCTACCTTCCAACGTGTCTGAAGAGATCCACAGGGAGACCTGCAGGGCACTCACCAGGACGAAGCCCCCAAATCCAACATCTCGAGCCAGGAGAGGGTGGCACTCAGGCAACTATGGGAGGATGACAGCATTGTAGTTCTGCCAGCTGATAAGGGTAACTCCATGGTCATCTTAAACAAGTTGGAGTATGATAGGAAGGTGCAACAACTTCTGGAAGACACTGCTTACAAACCACTAGATGGTGACCCCACTGACAAGGTGGACAAGAAGACCCAGAAGTTGCTGAAGGAGACAGGTCTACCTGAACAGGTCACCAAGAAGCTTTATCCCAAAGCACCTGTACCACCCAGACTCTATGGACTCCCCAAGGTCCATAAGGAGGGGGTCCCTCTTCGACCTATTGTCAGTAACATCAGCGCAGCGACATACCTCACTGCACAATACCTGAATAAGATAGGCACCATATGTGGGCAAATGTGCACACCACATTCGGAACTCAGAGGACTTCCTACAATGGCTAAGGTAGCTACACATCGTGGACTCTGACATCATGGTCAGTTTCGATGTGGTGTCGCTCTTCACACGAGTGCCACTCACCGATTCACTCAATACCATTGGAGAGAAGTTCGATGCTGCCCTGCTTGACCTGTTCAAGCATGTACTGACCTCAACATATTTTCTTTATGGGGGTCAATTTTATGAGCAAACGGAAGGAGTGGCAATGGGCAGCCCTTTATCACAAGTGGTAGCCAACCTTTTCATGGAAAGGTACGAAGAGGAGGCACTTGCATCAGCCACTTACCAACCCAAGTGATTTCTTAGGTATGTTGATGACACTTTTGTCATTTGGCCCCATGGTAGGGAGAAGCTAAATGACTTTTTGGAACATCTAAATTCACGCCACCCAAGTATAAAATTTACTATGGAGCTAGAGAAGGATGGACAACTCCCATTCCTGGATGTCCTGGTCAAGAGGAAGGCAGATGGCACTTTGGGGCACAGTGTGTATCGTAAGCCCACCCACACTGACTTATACCTTCAAGCCAGTAGCTGCCACCACCTGGCACAGAAGAATGGAGTCTTGAAAACATTAGTTCACAGGGCTTGAGCTCTGTCAGATATGGAAAGTCTGGCCACAGAGATAGAACATCTACAGCTGGTGTTCAGCAGAAATGGATACTCCTCCACGGACATCCAAAGGGCACTTTGTACTACCAGTCAACCACAGGGTACACAAGAGGAGCCAGAGGAGGCGAAGAAGGTGGCATACCTGCCATATGCTGGACCTATTTCTGCAAAGATCAGCAGAATTCTTTCAAAATATGATATAAAGAGTATCTTTTGTCCACCCTCAAAAATTGGGACCATGCTAGGGAGTGTGAAGGACGACCTAGGGCTATGTAAACCAGGCATTTCCAACATCCCGTGCCAATGTGGAAAGTCATACATTCGCCAGACAACCAGGACGGTGGACATCAGGTGCAAAGAACACCAGAGGCACACCAGACTTGGACAGGCAACAAAATCTGCCATAACGGAGCACTGTCTGGAGCTCGGCCACTCAATGGACTATAACAACACCAAAATTGTGACACAGATGCCAAGATTTTGGGACAGTGTCATAAAGGAGGCCATCGAGATCAAGGTCACAGACAACCTAATAAACCGAGACAGCGATTACCAGCTCAGCTTGGCGTGGAGTCCGGCTCTGGAGCTTATCAGGGCTCAACGAAACGAACCAACAAACTCCTCAAGAAGTAGTAACACTGCAGGAGTAGCGCCAGGCGGGTGCAGACCGTGAATGCAACTCCCAATGCAGGACGAGCCTCTGACAGCCACCACGACTGCAGATGGTGGCCGAGCCGAGCACAGACGACTGTTGGAGCACCAGGGAAGTGCCAACACCGCAGGATCAGCACCAGGCGGGCGCAGACCGCGAATGGAGTGCCCAACAAAGGACAGGCCTCAGAGAGCTGCCACAGATGGAGACCAAGTCGGGTGCGGACGTCCGAGGGAGCACCAGGGAAGAAAGAACACCTTACAAGCAGCGCCAGGTGGGTGCGGACCACGAACAGAGCCCCCGACGTGAGACGGGCCTCAGACAGCAGCCACAACTGCAGATGGGTGACTAGGCAGGCGTGGACGTCCATCGGAGCACCATGGAAGTGCCAAAAACTCGGGAGCAGCGCCAAGCGGGCGCGGACCACGAATGGAATGCCACATGCGGGTTCGGCCCCAGACAACTGCCACAACCACAGATGGTGGATGAGCCGGGCGCGGACATCCGTGGGAGCACCAGGGAGGGGTAAAATCCGCAGGAGCAGCATCTGGTGGGTGCGGACCGTGAACAGAATGCCCGACACAGGACAGGCCTCAGAGAGCTGCCACAGATGGCGCCCAAGTCGGGCGCAGACGTCCGAGGGAACACCGGGGAAGAAACAACACCTTACAAGCAGCGCCAGGCAGGTGCGGACAGCAAAGAGAACACCCAGCGCCCTCTGGGCATAAATACTGGACAAGATCCTCCAACACGGCAGTCTCAGGTAGCACCTGAAGAAGGCAACGAGTTACGTGGCTGAAATATTGTGCCAGAGCGACACAAACATCTGGCAGTAGACCCGATTACTCCACATGTCAAGTATGATTGTGGTTCGATGAACCCTCTGCCAAGCACTTAAATGTGAATTGCAGAATAATCATGTAGATGTAGACATAGATGTAGATGTAGATGTAGATATTTATAGTATGACAATAATTATACTCACAAAATATGTTACACAATACAACTGCTGCATCTTATAGCTATTTTCTACATTTATTACTTTACAGCTGCCATGCTTCTGTTTCATGTTACCATCAGTGACTTAAAATGCATTAAACAATTTTAGACATTTGTACATCAGAAAAGATTTTAATTTTTTGGTAAAATTATTCCTTGTATATGTTCTTAAAAAATTTGTTAGTTTGTTAAAGGAAAACAAAACAGTGATGTATGGAATTTTATCTGCCTTGTTTTATGTGCTTCTTATCCAGAAATACACTCCTGGAAATTGAAATAAGAACACCGTGAATTCATTGTCCCAGGAAGGGGAAACTTTATTGACACATTCCTGGGGTCAGATACATCGCATGATCACACTGACAGAACCACAGGCACATAGACACAGGCAACAGAGCATGCACAATGTCGGCACTAGTACAGTGTATATCCACCTTTCGCAGCAATGCAGGCTGCTATTCTCCCACGGAGACGATTGTAGAGATGCTGGATGTAGTCCTGTGGAACGGCTTGCCATGCCATTTCCACCTGGCGCCTCAGTTGGACCAGGGTTCGTGCTGGACGTGCAGACCGCGTGAGACGACGCTTCATCCAGTCCCAAACATGCTCAATGGGGGACAGATCCGGAGATCTTGCTGGCCAGGGTAGTTGACTTACACCTTCTAGAGCACGTTGGGTGGCACGGGACACATGCGGACGTGCATTGTCCTGTTGGAACAGCAAGTTCCCTTGCCGGTCTAGGAATGGTAGAACGATGGGTTCGATGACGGTTTGGATGTACCGTGCACTATTCAGTGTCCCCTCGACGATCACCAGTGGTGTACGGCCAGTGTAGAAGATCGCTCCCCACACCATGATGCCGGGTGTTGGCCCTGTGTGCCTCGGTCGTATGCAGTCCTGATTGTGGCGCTCACCTGCACGGCGCCAAACACGCATACGACCATCATTGGCACCAAGGCAGAAGCGACTCTCATCGCTGAAGACGACACGTCTCCATTCGTCCCTGCATTCACGCCTGTCGCGACACCACTGGAGGCGGGCTGCACGATGTTGGGGTGTGAGCGGAAGACGGCCTAACGGTGTGCGGGACCGTAGCCCAGCTTCATGGAGACGGTTGCGAATGGTCCTCGCCGATACCCCAGGAGCAACAGTGTCCCTAATTTGCTGGGAAGTGGCGGTGCGTTCCCCTACGGCACTGCGTAGGATCCTACGGTCTTGGCGTGCATCCGTGCGTCGCTGCGGTCCGGTCCCAGGTCGACGGGCACGTGCACCTTCCGCCGACCACTGGCGACAACATCTATGTACTGTGGAGACCTCACGCCCCACGTGTTGAGCAATTCGGCGGTACGTCCACCCGGCCTCCCGCATGCCCACTATACGCCCTCGCTCAAAGTCCGTCAACTGCACATACGGTTCACGTCCACGCTGTCGCGGCATGCTACCAGTGTTAAAGACTGGGATGGAGCTCCGTATGCCACGGAAAACTGGCTGACACTGACGGCGGCGGTGCACAAATGCTGCGCAGCTAGCGCCATTCGACGGCCAACACCGCGGTTCCTGGTGTGTCCGCTGTGCCGTGCGTGTGATCATTGCTTGTACAGCCCTCTCGCAAGGTCCGGAGCAAGTATGGTGGGTCTGACACACCGGTGTCAATGTGTTCTTTTTTCCATTTCCAGGAGTGTAGCTAAATTTTGTTCTGGTGCTGTGATCATTTACATCACTGTACTTGATAACTTCCAGTGGTTGATTCATAAAAAATATAACTAAAATAAATATTTGTAAAGAATATATTGTCAGGCATACCTGTTGACTAATGCCATTGGTTAAACTATAGCAGAATACTGTGTCTGCCAGTTCTCCTGTAGAATAATTGAACCCCTATTTCACAGTCAGAGGACTGTGTACAAAAGCAAGAATAACCAAAAAGAAATTAGCAGTGAACAACAACAACAAGATGGTAGCCTAAATTGCTGACTACTAACAAATGAAGTGGCCCATATTTCAACAAGTATTTGCTTCTGGATATATTTTTATATGACATTTTTCTAGTTTTTGGCCAGTGCTGTTTCCTTTATGAATATGAGACACATTTTATAAAGACCTTGTTTGAGTTGTATCATGTAACAAAAATAAATTTAGTCATCTTAATAATGACGCTATAAATTTGAGAAATTTGAGAAATAAATAAATAAATTGCTGGTCAGAACCTACGCTCTAGATGTGAAACATGTAGCTCATATATAAGTGATACATTATGGGTTTTTTAAAAGTAATAGTTCCCTCCCCAGGGAGAAGAGACTGGTAGGTTGAGGGAGGTTAAAAGGAAGGAGCATGTCACTCATCCCTCTTAAAATTACTGGTGTCGGTATAAACATGGCTCACAGTCTTAAATAAATCTCCTATATGCAACAATCACAATTTATTACTCTATGATATTACTCTTCCAGTGACAGCATGCCATAGTGTGGACAGGGTAATCAGCTCACTGCTTTGGGCACAAAATTATGAATATTGGTCATGTGACATTGCAACATGCACAGACCATACTAAATCAGATAACAGCTACCTTCATATGTCCGATGATTCATAGCTTCACCATTACAGACATTCTCATATGAGTCAGCCTGCCACTACAACCAAGCAATGTCAGTGCTTGGCATGTGACAAAATATTATGTTCACTACATGTTTGAAATTCACCAAAGGCAGTAAAATTTTGTGCCACAGTTTCTACTGTTAATACCTTATTACCATGTCAATTTTAGCATCATATGGATAGCACTTTTTGAAACTCATGAAATTATATAAAATATAAAATTTAGAGCTTTTATGAGAAAGTCAGTAACTGACGTTTTCATTAGGTAAAAGTGAGTGAAAAAGTTTGACGATGTACCCAGCCTTTCAATAACACTATAAATCAATTATCTATAATATGCAATAATTTGCATTTGTATTGACATTATGATTTATGTGAAAATAATGCCAATTTAAGGTATTTTATTGCCTGAGTGAGTGTGGGACTAAATGTATGTATGTGATAGGTGAATCTTTGTAATTGTAAGTAACTGGCTCTATAAGAGAGTGAGATTGTGGATATGTGTTATGTATTTGCTACATGCACATCAAGGATATTGTGAACTGTGAGAAACCAGTTTACAGTATTTTTTAATTATAAAATGTACTTCAGTAGTTCAGAGATTTGTTTGTTTATCTGAAACATATTATTTAACAATTTTGTCTAAAGTATTTGGTAATGCAATTGGTTTACGACAAAAAATGTTGGATGGTGTAAACTGATATCTAAAGCTGATTGGCTACGTTGGGATTCAGCCAATCAGATGTGAGTGATTTTGTGCACTATAGGAGCAAGATTTGGTGTGTCAGTCTTGGGGTTTAAGTACTGAACTTATGTTATGATCAGATGTGTTGCACTGAGCTCTGTGAAGATGTACTGATTATGAGTAATCATGAAATTTAGGAGACTGAACCATATTGGAAGCAGGTTAACAATGAACATAAATGATGATTATGCAAATTCTGTTTTTTTTGTGCAAACTGTGATTTTCACCTAAAATTCAGAATGGTGTGCTAACGTGACTGAGAACTTACAGTGTGAAGGGAACATTTTTCAACACTGTAAGGGCATTCTAACCATAGATATCTGTGTGTCTTTTTAGTAACAGGTCAAGAGAAAACTTTAAAGTGGTTACTAGAGGGTGCACATGTTGTAGGTGTGAAGGTTGTATTGCAATGTGTAAACAGAATGGACCTGGTAGTATAAATGTGTACTTAAAAATGACAAGGTATCAGTTTTTTCATTCAATGACTGTCATTCATTTGGTAATTAATTAGACCTGTAGCTTCAACCTTTTTGTACCCTATTGACACATGCAGTGCAGCTAGCTGTTGCAACAACATTATAAAAGGATAGGTTGCTATGCACTGTAAATATGACACATTGAGTTGCAGACAGGCACAATGAAAAGACTAATACACACAGCTTTCAGCCAAAATCTTCTTCAGAAAAGAAAACAAAACACTCGCACATTCACACAAGCAAGCACACCTCACATATACATGACTGCTCTCTCTGGCCAGAGAGCAATAGTGTAGTGTTGAGTGGAAGTAGCAACTCGGTGGGGGCGGTGGGCGGGGGAGGTGGAGGGGGGGGGGGGGGTGACACAGCAGGGCATGATTGGGGAGAGAGGGGTCAGAGTGCTACCTGATGGAGCATGCAGGGACTAGATGGTGGTCAGATAAGGCAATGTAGCATGGCATCGAGAGGCTGTGGTGGACGGGGGACTGAAAAGCAGCAGCAAAGGGAAAGAACGGTGCCCTTGGCAGAGAATAGAGCACAATGAGCATGGCAGTGTGAATTGTGAGAAGGTTATTGGGCAGAGGGGTTGAAGCTTTTGGGTGATGGGTGTAGGGGCAGCAGGTTACCTTAGGCTGAGGCTGGGATGATTTTGGGTGTGGAGAATATGTTGTAAGGATAACACCCACCTGTGCAGTTCAGAGAAGCTGTTGGTTGCAGGCTTTCAGATTATAATGATAGTGTGGTGTGACCCTCAACTACGTACCCTCTGACTCAGAGTTGAAATATTAAAACTTTTGGCTGGTTTCATTGTCTAGGGGCTGGGATATGTAGTTGCCACATTACTGGCCAAATACTGCTGAGTCTGCAGTATACAATATGAATATACACATGAACTGAATTGTCAGAGGTTCCTATCACTCAGCAACTGTGAATTTTGAATGAATAGATGTTTATAAGTGAAAGACTGCAATTAAATAAAATCTGCAGGTGCTATTCTTAATGACTTTAAATGATGAGTATGATAGCAGACATGCCTATAAGAATGCCGTTTATTACTACAAAACACTTATCAGTGTTGATGGTCCAGCAATTAAATAAAATATAAGTTGAATAACAGGGAAACAATAGATTCCTACTTCACATAATTAGTTTCAAGCAACAACATAGCTCGCAAGATATTCACATCTAAATGCATACTACATCTTCACTGCAGAAGCCATGGAAATCTCACAAGTGCACAGGTCGGCACAACGAAATATTTATATGTCTCGTGACCACGCGCAAACTGCTCCACTCTCCAAGTCTTTCCCGCGACTGTACGTCTGTTGCCCATACTGTCCAGAACTCCTCATGTCCTGTGTGACTGTTCAGAACTCCTCGTGTCCTCCATACGTCTGTCCACATGTCCCGTTTGGAAATGATCACTGTGATTGGCTAGAGTGCTCCCACACTGTCTACAAGCCAACTAACACTCACAAACATAATGAAACACGTTCAAAATGCTGGATTTACATTTAAATAACTTGAAATTAAATAAATATTCCTACGGATGGAGCACAAACATGCTCTAATACACATTATTAAATACATAAACAAATTAAATAAACATATATCAAAGGAGTAGAACAGAAGTAAGCCAGTAGACTAATGTCTCTGTGCTTTCTAAACCACAGTAAATAATTGACCAATTTCTTCATGAATAGTATATATCAGATACAAACAACAAATATATTTATAAGGAATAAATATATTTATAAATAATATATAATATTATATATAAATGAGGAATAAATATATTTATAAGCACACTGCTACCATTTTTTTGTGTAACTGTGGAGTACTTATGGCCTGAAGCGATCTATAGTAATTGGCAACTTTGACCTCCAATAACTCATGCACTATTCAAGTTACATGCCTGTAATTTATACCAATTTAGGTTTACACTGTGCTCTGCTTTCTGTGAAGACCACGGGTCTTTTTCCCTCGCTACTGCTCTCCTTTAACACTCCTAGTCCCCCAACCTCCCCCCTCCCCCATAGCCTCCTGATGCTGTACTAGGCAGCCTTGTCTGGCTACCATCCAGTCGCTGCACTGTCCTTTAGGTAGTGCTGACTACTCTTCTCCCTCTCCCCCCACTCATATCATGCTATCCCTTCCGCTTCCCTGTCTCACTCCAGACTGCTGCTTATGTTCAACATGACAGCACAGCATTCCATTGATAGTGGCCACAGAGAGTGGTCATGTATGCTTAAGGTGTTCTTGTTTGAGCGAATGTGTGTGTGTTTTCTTTTCTTTTCTGAAGAAGGATTTGACTGAAAGGTGAGTGCCTAACAGTCTTTTGACTGTACCTTCCTGCATCTCAAAGTGTCACCTTCATGGTGAGTAGTAATCTATCATTTTTATAATATTGTTGATATTCCAACATGGACTTCCCATTATTAGTTTTTATTACATCTTTTCTATTTGAAAACACTATATATTCTGCCAGTACTGTTGTGTGTCTACAGAGGAAGTCTTTAAAGGTGTGTGAATGTCGTCTGCAAGGCAAACTGTGACACTACAATCAGAGGAGTATATTATAGTCCCTGACTGAGTCATAATTGTCATGAGTATGTCAAAAGTTGTTCCACCTGTATGAGAGGGAGATGAGAGAAGATATGGCAGCTTGGTCACCTCTGCCTGAATTTGACTGACATTTTTTCATCCAATGACTCTTAATTGCCTTTCATCCAGTAAATGATTCCTTGATGCCATTTGATGAAAGTGAAAATACCTGCTGTTTTCTCTTACTCTTACTGTACTAACTGCCAGCCTACTCTCCACCTAACAATAATATGACAGTTGATGCAAACAGAGTGCAGCATTACTAGTTTCTATGTTGTTGCTGTGGTAACAACATACTATAACTGCATGTCAATATTAAGTTGTTTTTTGACTTTCTCCTAATTCATGGAGGCTGTGTTTGCATTGTTATTCTTTCAACACATATGTAACTGGATGAATTGGCACTTTTTAACAAGGCATAAGTGAAGTAAGTTTTTCCTTCTTGACTTATAGCATATTTTCTTCAGAAGGAGTTCATATTCCCAACAAAATCTGTAACAGCATGCTAATCTCCAACTGTGTACTTGGCACACGTTATTTTATTTTCAGACTTTGTTATGAAGCTGAAATATGTGCATCTGTGACATTAAATTTTTTAAATCTCTGTTGTTAATAGATCTCCCCCTTCAGGCACATTTATCCAAGCATTATTTCTACCACATCTGTTGTCAGAATAGGACCTGCCTTTAAGTAGTAATATATTTTGGGTGTTAATGATTGATTTACAAACTAATCTGAAAGACTACAAATATTTCCCCAACCTTTATTGACATATTTTACAAACTTCATCAAAAATATATGAATCACAGAGGAGTATGATTATGCATGAGTCATTTTCTAAGATAGCATTCCAATTTTGCACTTTCTTATTCAAAGATTAACGACAGATTTCTGAAGAAGAGACTTCGATACCAGGTGATTATCACAATACAGACTACATTTAAATACACACTTCCTAAAATTCTTCTAACATATTATCAGATGAATCATTAGCTACTTCTGCATAATCCCTTTCAAGTGCTGCTAGATCTTCACGAGCTTCACCAAATTCACCCTCTTCCATTCCTTCTGCAACATACCAGTGAACAAAAGCACGTCTGTTGTACATCAAGTCAAATTTGTGATTCAACTTTGCCCAAGCTTCTGCTATAGCAGTTGTGTTACTTAGTAGAGAAACAGCTCTTTGAACTTGTGCAAGATCAGCTCCTGGCACTGCTGTTGGAGGCTGATAGTTGATGCCAATCTGGAAATAAAATTGTTTGTAGTATGTATATATATATATATTTTAAGTGTACATTAATTTTTTGCCTGGTTGCAGACAGACTAATAAAAATTGAAAATATTTGTAGTCATTTAAAAGCAATCAGTTTCATCATGAGTAATTTATGACCAACATTTACAGAGGCAATTGACATGTTAGGTGAAATGCATCATGCACCATTGACCATTCTCACTAAATAGTCAGTAACTTGTGTATTGTGGCTGTAGTTATTTATAATGAGAGCACAAACAAAAGTGTACCCAGGACCTAGGACCAAAACTGGGAATGGTGTGGGTGGGGTGAGGTGGGGTGGGGAGGGGGAAGTTAGGAGGAGGGAACTTATGTTATATTAACAGTGAATGACAAAACAGTCTTGAGCTCTCATGATTAATGGCTCTGGGTGCACTTGCTGCTAGTCAGTATCCCTATACAGATCCCCACTGGGAAATTTTGAACTGGTAAGAGGAATGTTGATTCCTTGCTACACTATCTGCAGACAGCAGCAAGCAGTTAATAGTCTGTAGTAATTTCAACGTAAATTTTCTTAAGGATTCTAAAAGGAAGAATGAGCTGCAATCCTTATTTGGATCCCACAATTTGAGCTCAGTAATTAACTTTTCAACACAGGTGGACAAAGACAGTAGGATTCTAACTGATAAAGTTTTATTTGGCAAAACTCAAAGCAAGAAAACATCTGTTGAACCAGTAACAAATACTCTCTCTGATCATGATGCACTGTTAATTAGGATAAATAAGAGAATGCCTTGCAGAATCGATACTTTCTCAGTGGAAATCAGTTAGAGTAATTAATGACTGCAGGACAAATGTTTCCATGAGTAGCTTACAAGAAATGATCTGGGATGAAATTTGTAATGAACCAAATGCTAACATAAAATTTAATCTATTCCGTGATAAATTCATATCATTATTTGAACATAGCTTTCTGTATAAGCTAATGAGAAAGAACATTAAACAGCCACGTAAAAAACCGTGGATCAGCTGAGGGATTAAAGCATCTTGTGAGAGGAAAAGGGAAAGATATCTGCTAGCAAGGTCAAGTAGAGATCCAGCAGTATTTGTAGACTACAGAAACTACTCAAAATTACTAACAAAGTTATTAGAAATCAAGGAAAATGCACATTGTATCAGAAATAAGAAATTATGATAACAGACTTCAGTTTTTTTTATTTTTTTTTATTCTACAAAAACTGATAGGTTGCAAGAAGTAGTTACTAGAAGTTAAGGAACTCATTTATTTTAATAATGCATTTCAAGCGTGCCCCATCATCAGATGACCTGCTAAATTAATAACAAATTTTTAAATTACAAATGTGAACACATGCAGAAATGTATTTATTCAGGCACAATGATTTGAAACCAAAATTCATAATTTACAGAAATATGCACTACAATGCATATGAATACAATGCTGCGACAAATACTATATTCAAATAAAGACAGAAATACTGATATGACATTTAGACAGCTAGCAGAGAAACAAATATAGCAACTTGTAAAGGGACATCCTCCTCTAGTGTTACTTTACCTCAACAGAAGTAGTTGATACCAAAAATATTTTTGATTTTTAAAACAGGTCAATATTGTCTCAGTGGTTTTTCTAAAAAAAATTCATATGATTTTGTGTACAATGTATTATAATTCAAGCTAAAATCCATAAAAAGACATTACTTAATTATTGTTGTTACAATCGATACTTACTAGCTCTGTATGTAGTTAATTTTTCATTTATTTATTTATTTATTTTTTATATAAATATTTGAAATTACAAGATATTTGGTACATTTAAAAATTCTATTATTAACTATGCAATTTTGTGCTACTTATTATGTTTATTTCTGGATTCATTTATAAAATAATAATATAAATTAATAGAAATTCATTTGTCAAGAGAATTTGTAAACACTTGGAATACTGTTAGTACTGCAGAGCAATGTAGTATTGGGCATGCCTCTGACGTTATCAGACATGTTTTTGTAATTTGGAATAACAATGTAATTTCAGCTTTGTTTATGTGAAAATTCAATAAACAGTGTGATGTAGAAAAATATGATACAATAAATTATTGTGAAGAAACAAAAATCCGAACAGACTTAATTCAAAACTTATTATGTCAATGGAAATCATGAGAACTTATAATGTTATAATGTTTAGCTTTAAAAATCAGCCCCTAGACGTGAAGAACTGGAGGCAACTATGAGAAAAGAAGATAAGTAAAAAGGTTATTGTAAACCTTACTTCCCTCAAAGCTTATTAACAGACTTAACCATAAAGACAGAGACAATCAACAAGTGATGTGAGTAAGGGGTAGGTTACAAGCTCTCAACACTGCATGAGTAAACTAGCTTACACTAGAAGCGGGTGAGTCATAGTGCTATAGCCTGACAGTACAGGATAATACACTATTACTTTTTAATAAGATTTATTTTATGGTACAAACAGATATTTACACAAATTTAAAGTGGTGTGTATTTCATGCCAACATATAGGCAATGAAAAACACACTTAAGAGAAATAGTAAGAGATAAAAGTTCAAGTAAACCTACAGACAAGTGATTTAACTCTGTTTTAAGTATATAATCAGTGTTTCAATTCAGGATAAGTGTGAATGTTGCCATAGGATAGTCAAAGAGGGAGTGGTAGGTGTAGATTGGAGTTGGAATTTTATTGTGGTGACTATAGTGGGCAACTGAGTGGGAGACACAGTGAGGCTGTTCCATGGTACTGTAGGCTATGTAAAAAAATAAAAGAGAATCACTAAAAGGAGGCATAGATTTGTGCCTTTCAGGCTTAATTCAAACATGTGAAATTTTAACTAGATAGGCTGAAGAAGGAAGAAGATCATGGGAACTGGGTAAAGGTAACAAGCAATGGGCAAAAGGGGCACAGCCTCTTCAACTTTTTCATCTACATTTGAGCTCACAGTAGAGAATAAATTTGACTTGCTACCTGAAGTAGGAGGAGAAGAGCCTCATCCAACTGTACGTCACAGTAGTGTGCAACAGACTTCTTGCAAAGAATTCTAGTCTAGGTTGGAATTAAAATATAGTAGGAAGAAAAGAATCCCACCACTAGGTAGTAGCCATAGGAGGGGTGTAGGCTAGATGGTACAGGACAAATCAGGAACAGGATACCAAGTCAAAAGTATTGTGAAGCCAAGTGCTAGCCTCAGACAGGTGACAGAGGAGTGGGGATTTTAGGCAAGTATTTTGGCAAAGAGGAGGAGGAGGATATTAGTGTTTAACGTCCCGTCGACAACGAGGTCATTAGAGACGGAGCGCAAGCTCAGGTGAGGGAAGGATGGGGAAGGAAATCGGCTGTGCCCTTTCAAAGGAACCATCCTGGCATTTGCCTGAAGCAATTTAGGGAAATCACGGAAAACCTAAATCAGGATGCCTGAAGCAATTTAGGGAAATCACGGAAAACCTAAATCAGGATGGCCGGAGACGGGATTGAACCGCCGTCCTCCTGAATGCGAGTCCAGTGTGCTAACCACTGCGCCACCTCGCTCGGTTTTGGCAAAGAGAAACACGTTATTGTAGTAAGTGGAGTGGGGAATATACTGGCCAAAGATAGAAATTACAGCATTAGGGGTGATCTGTATGAAATAGGAGTAGCAACTATACACACAGCAATGTGAGTTTTGTGGAGCTCCTGTATTTCCATGAACATCCATAGGACAACACTGCTGAGAGTTGTGTGGACACTAAGTTGAGCAGACTGCTGCTGACTGAAACAAAAACTCATATGAATGTGGTGCTACTGCTACAATTGGGAGATGAAGCTATACTAGAGACAGTTCACACCTGAATAACACCCATCACACAAACAAAGATACCTGTGGTTACTGGTGTCAGAGTGTCACCTTTTTAGGTTAGGATCAGGATTAAGGCACATTGTTTTGAAAGAAGCCAAAATAACACAAGAGTCCCACAAAATTCTTACGAATGCACAGAAAAGTAAGGTTAGAAGAGCTCCTTGTCTGGAAAATATAGAAAGTTCTGAAAAGATGGATATCCTATGCTTATCTGAGCACCACATAATCACAGGGTTAGATAAGTTACATCTAAAAGATTAGACTCGAGGAGCTTACTCATGCAGAACTAATATGGGAAAAGGAGGAGTTGTTACATATATTGAGATGGGAATTAAGTTCAAAAACATTGAGGCTAATAGAGCCTGTAGTGATCAGCACATAGAAGTGTGTGCTTGTGAATTAATGCTGGAAATAATTAACTTTTAACTATAATCATGTACAGATCATCACTGTGGAATATTAAACTATTTTTGAGGAATCTGGATTCCTTACTATGCTATCTGTCAGACATAAGCAAACAGTTATTAATCTGTGGTAATTTAAATGTAGATTTTCTTAAGGTTTCTGAAAGGAAAAATGACCTGGAAACCTTATTTGGATCCTACAATTTGATCTCAGTAATTAACTTTTAAACACGGACAGATAAAGACTGTAGGACACTTACTGATAATGTTTTCTTTGGTGAAGCTCAAAGCAAGAAAATAACTGTTTATCCAGTAGCAAATGCTCTCTCTCATCTTGAAACACTGTTAGTTAGGATAACTAAGATAGTGCCTTTCAGAATAGATATTCCACAGCGGAAATCAGTTAAAATAATTAACGACTGCAGGACAAATGTTTTTATGAATGATTTACAATGACCTGGGATGAAATTTATAATGAACCAAATGCTAACATAAAATTTAATCTATTACATGATAATTCATATCATTATTTTAAAATAGCTTTCTGCATAAGCTAATCACAAAGATTAGATTCAGCAATGACTGTAGACTACAGAAACTACTCAAAATTACTAAAAACATTATTAAATAATCAAGAAACATGCACATTATGTCACAAGTAAGTAATTCTGGCAACAGACTTAAGGCTGTATGTGATGTAGTGAAGTCCGAGACAGGACAACCAGCCACAGACATGATAACATCGCTATTGAACTGAATGTAAGGGCTGTAAATGATGAATCATAGGCAGAAAATATATTTAATAATCATTTCTTAAATGTAATAGGAAGCACAGGGACTAATAGATTAAGAGAAGAATCACAGCAATATGCTGAGAAAGCATGTGTCACAGAATTCAGTAAGATGAATATATCAACAACTTCTCCTTTTTAAATTAAGGAAATTACACTTTCTCTCAAAAATAAAAGCTCATCTTGTTCTGGTGGTGTTTCCAATAGTGACTAAAAATTTGTTCCCCCATATAGTAAGCCCTGTCTTATCTGAAATATGTAACGTGTCACTAACATAAGGCACTTTTTCAGAGAGACCCCTCTATTAGAAAGTTGATACAAGAGATGTCAACAATTAGCAACCAATTTCATTGCTGACATCATTTTCCAAAATTTTTGAGTAGATGATGAATTCTAGAATAATATCTCTCTTCATCAATGATAATATCCTCAGCAAATCACAATTTAGATTTCAAAAGAGTTGTTCTGCTGAGAATGCCATTTACATGTTCTCTTGAAATGTGCCAATTCTCCATCCCTATTCCAATCCTAGTCCCAATCCTGCATCCAATGGGCCAATCCCCTGTGGTCAGCCCATGTGCAAGACCTGTTCCATACATCAACCCACCACCTCCTGCTGCAATCCTGTCCCAGGCATTTCTTACTCTATAAAAGGCAAATCCGTGCGTGAAAGTAGCCATGTTATGTATCAGCTATACTGCAATTGCTGTGTAGCATTACTTGTGGGCATGGCAAGCAAACTGTGGCAAACCACAAACTTGACCATCAATTTTCCAAACATGTTGCACACCACAACACAAATGACTTCAACAGGTGCTTCACTATGCAGACATTTGGATACTTCCTTCCATCACAAGTTTTTCTGAACTACACAGAAGGGAACTGTCTGCTCAGCATATCCTGTGGTCTTGCAATACCCCTGGCCTTAACCTCCAATAACCTCATCCCACTGCCTCACCTTACCCTTTCCCTTCTCTCTTCTGTCCACACTACTTCTTCCCCACCTAGATAGTGCACTACCTTCTCCACCACTCTTCCACCTCACTCCCCCTCCCTGCATTGTGGGTGTTATCTGTCTCTCTCTCTCTCTCTCTCTCTCTCTCTCTCTCTACCCCTTCCCCTCTTTCCCTCCTTTTAACCCCTCTCCCATCTCTTGCTCTTCCCTTTCTCCCTCTTCATCACATCACCTTCTTCTCCTTTTCCTGCTTCCTTCCTCCTTTCCCTCTTGCTACATCTGTTTTTGCTGTACCCTCTATACTGTTACAATTTTGTTGTGGAGTCACAGAGTCATCTACCCTGAGACCTGTCTCTTTCCTGTTACACCCTCTATGCACCCATCCCTACCACCTCCACATCTCCATCAGCTCAGGCAACTGTTTGCAACACTTGGTTATCAATAATCAACCTTACTGTGGCCATAGGAATGTGCATCTGCTTGTCTATTGGTCATGTGTGTGAATGTGTGTACTACTGCTAAAAATAAAAAAATAAAAAATAAAGAATAAAGGAAGAGCCTAAAAACTAATGTGAATGGTGTTCCTGTTACATGTTTCTGGTGCTTCACACATTGGTTTGCTCTATGTGAGTGCTTCTTGTTTCATTATATTAATTATGGTATTAAATACATTATAACCATTATTTTTTCTATTATAATGTGTATATTTTTAATAACTTTTCATAATATACTAGCAAAATGTAGCAGATATTGTACTACCTCCTTATATAAGTTTACCTCTGCATATATAAAAAAAGGATGACCTGTATGTAATCTAGAGACTACACTGATGGGAAAAATGCAAAAATAAAAAATAATTAATATAGAGTAATGAAATTTTGGGAATACACTCATGTAACTAACATATTTACTTGATTAACACTGGAAGATTGCAGGTTAATATACGGGTGAGACACGCCATTGCAAATGTGGATTGCTAGTACATCCATAGTCAGTGTAACCACCAGAATGTTGAAAGTAAGCATGCAAACATGCTTGCCTTGTGTTGTACAGGTGCAAGATGTCAGTTTGTGGGATGGCATTCTATGTCTGTTGCACTTGTTTGGTCAGTACAGGGATGGTTAATGCTGTTTGTGGTCGATGATGGAGTTGTTGACTGATAATGTCTCATGTGTGTTCAATTGGAGAAGACCTGGTGACCGAGCAGGCCATGCCAACATATCAACACTCTTAGAGCATGTTGGGTTACAACAGCAGTATGTGGGTGAGCATTATGCTATTGTAAAACATTCCCTGGAATGCTGTTCTGAATGGCAGAACAACAGGTCAAATCAATAGACTGACGTACAGATTTGTGGTCAGAATGCATGGGATAACTACATGAGTGCTCCTACTGTCATACAAATTTGCACCCCACACCATTACTCCAGCTGCAGGTACAATGTGTTTAGCACACAGACAGATTTGTTGCAGGCCCTCAAAATCGTATCCTCCCAACCAACACACAGCCATTACCGGCACTGAAGCAGAACCAGATTTTATCAGAAAGCACAGCATACCTCTACCGTGCCCTCCAATGAGCTCTCACTTTACACCACAGAAGTCGCAAAAGGCAGTGGTTTTGGGGTCAGTGGAATGCATGCTATGGGGCGTCTGGCTTGGAACTGACCTAGAAATAACCAATTTTTAACAGTTCACTGTATCATTATGGTGCCTGCTGCTGCATATGCAGTACAATGCACCAGATCCATATGCCAAACATGATGGTCTTCAATCTCGGTAGTGCCACATGGATGTCTGGAGCCTGGTCTTCTTGTGACCATACATTCTCACGACCACTATTACCAGCACTCATGTGCAGTGGCTACCTTCCTGCCAAGTCTTTCTGGAATATCACAGAAGGAACATTCAGCTTTTTGTAGCTTTACTAGACAATCTTGTTCAAATTCGCCAAGTTGTCAATAATGGCATGCCTTAAAGGCATTCTTGACTAACATCAACTCACCATGTCCAGTTTCAAAGGTAACTTACAATCACAACCATTACAGTTTGTATTTAAAGCAAACCTGATTTGCATCCTCATAGTGGTACTTGTAGCAACAGTCTTACGAAACTGGTGTGAAATTTGAATCGACACTATCTTTGAGATATATATAGAAACATGCCTATCAACTTTTGTTATGTCACACAACTCCTTCTTGGTGTTGCAGTTATTTTCTGTCAGAGTCATAGAGAAATGTGGAAAAATGAAAGATAATGTCATCGAAGTAGATATGTTGCACCACCATCCAGTGGTGCAAATTTCTTTTGCCTGTAAACAAATAAGAATAGAATATTGTTTGCCTATAAACAAAAGAGGAATAGTTAAACCAATATCCAGCATTCAACAAAAAGAAAAAAGTATTCTATTTCAAATTCAACCACCAACTACTAATCACAGTCACAGTCACTATTTGTTATTATTGAGGATGGAGGCTTTGATATGATTTTTGCGATTGATTGAATAGTATAGGAGTTGATATGCTGCAACATCACCAAGTGGTGTAATACAACAAAGTGGGTACTGTGAAAATATTCTCCATCCTCAAATATCATATACACTAATTTTCATAGTGATCAGTTGAATGGTATAGAAGCTGATGTGCTGCAGCACCATCTAGTGGTGAGTTACAGCAAAGCAGATAGCATCATATCCTTCTCTATGAAAAAATACATACACGTTCTAACTTCATGGTGACTTGTCAAACATTGTCAAAGTCTATTAATCTCAAACAGCCATACCAACATCCATTTCTATACACAAATATTGAGGTAATTTTTGTGTAATGTAAATAGTATGGGGTCTATGCTTCATATGGCAATTACATAAACTAACTTTATCCATTTACAAAATTATATTAATCTCTTCAGTAATTTAGTTTTTAAAATGGGATTACTGAATAATTTTTTAGAGAAACTATGTCCAATTATTGTTACAGAATTCCATTCATTTTACATCAGTATTTCCTTACTTAAACACCACATGCCAATCTAACTTTTGCATCATGTTCTTGTTTTGGATAGAAATGACTCAGCCACTACAGTTTTCATTTTTACTAGTTGTCTTTAAGGCCTGATCAGGCACTGAAAATGACGTAAATACCTTTTCTCAAATAGAACATTGTTCAGAAAAGAGTTACAAGTGGGAGACCTACTAACTTTGCATACAAAATATAAAAAATTTACACCTAAGTCAGGCTGTAACAGCTGAATAACATTTCCAACTTGCTTTTTCTTTCATAATCTTTTAAGTAATATTCACCAACTATTAACTGTTTCTTTTTGTCTGACATGTAGCTTCAAAAATAAATTTAAACTTTACATAAAAATCTGTAAGTTCCCCAGTGTTGATCTACAAGAACTTGTAATTATAATAGTTTTATTCTTCAGTAAAAGCTCAGAAACAGATGTTTCTATATCTTCATCTATGTAAAAACAGAATGTTCAAATACTTTTGACTTCACATTCTATTTACAAATTTTTGGTAACTTATTCTCTTTCTGTGCTGACTCAATTAGAAGATGTTGCTAAACTAAAAGCACTTGTAATTTATCTTTTATAAGTCTGTGGTTTCATGATATGATTCTGTAATTCTTCTAAACAAGTAGCACATCAAGTTTTTTCTCAGTCTTTATTATTCTTGCCAGATAGTGAGATGGAGCATCTGGTTGTGGTTGTCTCACCACTGAGAGTTCTACCAGCATAAAATTGAGACATACACTGCTGTACATCTAATAGCCAACACATCTGTGGATGAGTAATTTCCCTAAAACAATTAAGGCAAATATTAAGAAGGTTTCTTTGGAAAGGACAGCTGATTTCCTTCCACATACTTTCCCAATCTGAAACTGTACTCCATCTCTAATAACTTTATCATTGACAGTATATTGAACCCTGATTTTTCTTCATTCTTCCTTTTATCCATGGATAAAACAGCTGGCTCAGTACACAACAGTCAGTGATATATTTACTACTGAATATTACATCTTCTTAAAGGCTGAGCCAGTTTTCTGATCTATACTATGAAATCTGCTTTCTACCCAGATTTATTTTTGATTGGTTCATGTTAAATTAGTGTTTTAATTTGTGTTATATTCTTGGACTTTCTTGGTATATTCTTATATGGGATTATTATTTAATCTATGATGGTCTGATGTTCTTAATTTCATATCATATGCATCTGTTTAGGCCAATCCAATGCTATCATTCAATAATTTATATTCAGTTGTTTAACGCAAATACAAAATTGGTGACTATATATTAAGTGATGATTGTTAAGTATGTGCATATGATTTAATAGCGTAATTAATGTCCAGGATGGGACTGGAATAATTATTAAGTTGTCACTTCAGTCATGCAGCCCAAATCCATCACCTGATTCTTAGTCCTCCAGAACAGTTCTTAATCACAATGTACCATAGACAAATGACAAAAACCAATCTCATATACACAAATAATGGGATTAGCAATCAGTACTAATGTCAGTCTCCCAGACAGCTAAATCTCATTTAGATTGTTTCTACATCTACATCTACATCCATACTCCGCAAGCCACCTGACGGTGTGTGGCGGAGGGTACCTTGAGTACCTCTATCGGTTCTCCCTTCTATTCCAGTCTTGTATTGTTCGTGGAAAGAAGGATTGTTGGTATGCCTCTGTGTGGGCTCTAATCTCTCTGATTTTATCCTCATGGTCTCTTCACGAGATATACGTAGGAGGGAGCAATATACTGCTTGACTCTTCGGTGAAGGTATGTTCTTGAAACTTTGACAAAAGCCCGTACCGAGCTACTGAGCATCTCTCCTGCAGAGTCTTCCACTGGAGTTTATCTATCATCTCCGTAATGCTTTCACGATTACTAAATGATCCTGTAACGAAGCGCGCTGCTCTCCGTTGGATCTTCTCTATATCTTCTATCAACCCTATCTGGTACGGATCCCACACTGTTGAGCAGTATTCAAGCAGTGAGCGAACAAGCGTACTGTAACCTACTTCCTTTGTTTTCGGATTGCAATTCCTTAGGATTCTTCCAATGAATCTCAGTCTGGCATCTGCTTTACTGACGATCAACATTATATGATCATTCCATTTTAAATCACTCCTAATGCGTACTCCCAGATAATTTACAGTATTAACTGCTTCCAGTTGCTGACCTGCTATTTTGTAGCTAAATGATAAAGGATCTATCTTTCTGTGTATTCGCAGCACATTACACTTGTCTACATTGAGATTCAATTGCCATTCCCTGCACCATGCATCAATTCGCTGCAGATCCTCCTGCATTTCAGTACAATTTTCCATTGTTACAACCTCTCGATACACCACAGCGTCATCTGCAAAAAGCCTCAGTGAACTTCCGATGCCATCCACCAGGTCATTTATGTATATTGTGAATAGCAACGGCCCTATGACACATTGTTGTTGTTGTTGTTGTTATGGTCTTCAGTCCTGAGACTGGTGTGATGCAGCTCTCCATGCTACTCTATCCTATGCAAGCTTCTTCATCTCCCAGTACCTACTGCAACCTACATCCTTCTGAATCTGCTTAGTGTATTCATCTCTTGGTCTCCCCCTACAATTTTTACCCTCCACGCTGCCCTCCAGTACTAAATTGGTGATCCCTTGATG
Organism: Schistocerca cancellata; assembly: GCF_023864275.1. NCBI lineage: Eukaryota > Metazoa > Arthropoda > Insecta > Orthoptera > Acrididae > Schistocerca > Schistocerca cancellata. The sequence continues at coordinate 430,047,907 of NC_064630.1, forward strand.
CCTCAGAACATGTCCTACCAACCGATCCCTTTTTCTGGTCAAGTTGTGCCACAAACTTCTCTTCTCCCCAATCCTATTCAATACTTCCTCATTAGTTATGTGATCCACCCATCTAATCTTCAGCATTCTTCTGTAGCACCACATTTCGAAAGCTTCTATTCTCTTCTTGTCCAAACTATTTACCGTCCATGTTTCACTTCCATACATGGCTACACTCCATACAAATACTTTCAGAAATGACTTCCTGACACTTAAATCTATACTCGATGTTAACAAATTTCTCTTCTTCAGAAATGCTTTCCTTGCCATTGCCAGTCTACATTTTATATCCTCTCTACTTTGACCATCATCAGTTATTTTGCTCCCCAAACAGCAAAACTCCTTTACTACTTTAAGTGTCTCATCTCCTAATCTAATACCCTCAACATCACCCGACTTAATTCGACTACATTCCATTATCCTCATTTTGATTTTGTTGATGTTCATCTTATATCCCCCTTCAAAACAATGTCCATTCCATTCAACTGCTCTTCCAAGTACTTTGCTGTCTCTGACAGAATTACAATGTCATCGGCGAACCTCAACGTTTTTATTTCTTCTCCATGGATTTTAATACCTACTCCGAATTTTTCTTTTGTTTCCTTTACTGCTTGCTCAATATACAGATTGAATAACATCGGGGAGAGGCTACAACCCTGTCTTACTCCCTTCTTAACCACTGCTTCTCTTTCATGTCCCTTGACTCTTATAACTGCCATCTGGTTTCTGTACAAATTGTAAATAGCCTTTCGCTCCCTGTATTTTACCCCTGCCACCTTTAGAATTTGAAAGAGAGTATTCCAGTCAACATTGTCAAAAGCTTTCTCTAAGTCTACAAATGCTAGAAACGTAGGTTTGCCTTTCCTTAATCTTTCTTCTAAGATAAGTCGTAAGGTCAGTATTGCCTCACGTGTTCCAACATTTCTACGGAATCCAAACTGATCTTCCCCAAGGTCGGCTTCTACCAGTTTTTCCATTCGTCTGTAAAGAATTTGTGTTAGTATTTTGCAGCTGTGGCTTATTAAACTGATTGTTCGGTAATTTTCACATCTGTCAACACCTGCTTTCTTTGGGATTGGAATTATTATATTCTTCTTGAAGTCTGAGGGTATTTCGCCTGTTTCATACATCTTGCTCACCAGATGGTAGAGTTTTGTCAGGACTGGCTGTCCCAAGGCCGTCAGTAGTTCCAATGGAATGTTGTCTACTCCGGGGGCCTTGTTTCGACTCAGGTCTTTCAGTGCTCTGGCAAACTCTTCACGCAGTATCGTATCTCCCATTTCGTCTTCATCTACATCCTCTTCCATTTCCATAATATTGTCCTCAAGTTCATCGCCCTTGTATAGACCCTCTATATACTCCTTCCACCTTTCTGCTTTTCCTTCTTTGCTTAGAACTGGGTTTCCATCTGAGCTCTTGATGTTCATACAAGTGGTTCTCTTATCTCCAAAGCTCTCTTTAATTTTCCTGTAGGCAATATCTATCTTACCCCTAGTGAGATAAGCCTCTACATCCTTACATTTGTCCTCTAGCCATCCCTGCTTAGCCATTTTGCACTTCCTGTCGATCTCATTTTTGAGACGTTTGTATTCCTTTTTGCCTGCTTCACTTACTGCATTTTTATATTTTCTCCTTTCATCAATTAAATTCAATATTTCTTCTGTTACCCAAGAATTTCTATGAGCCCTCGTCTTTTTACCTACTTGATCCTCTGCTGCCTTCACTACTTCATCCCTCAGAGCTACCCATTCTTCTTCTACTGTACTTCTTTCCCCCACTGCTTTCAATTCTTCCCTTATGCTCTCCCTGAAACTCTGTACAACCTCTGGTTTAGTCAGTTTATCCAGGTCCCATCTCCTTAAATTCCCACCTTTTTGCAGTTTCTTCAGTTTTAATCTACAGGTCATAACCAATAGATTGTGGTCAGAGTCCACATCTGCCCCTGGAAATGTCTTACAATTTAAAACCTGGTTCCTAAATCTCTGTCTTACCATCTATCTGATACCTTTTAGTATCTCCAGGGTTCTTCCATGTATACAACCTTCTATCATGATTCTTAAACCAAGTGTTAGCTATGATTAAGTTGTGCTCTGTGCAAGATTCTACCAAGCGGCTCCCTCTTTCATTTCTTAGCCCCAATCCATATTCACCTACTACGTTTCCTTCTCTCCCTTTTCCTACACTCGAATTCCAGTCATCCATGACTATTAAATTTTCGTCTCCCTTCACTATCTGAATAATTTCTTTTATTTCATCATTAATTTCTTCAATTTCTTCGTCATCTGCAGAGCTAGTTGGCATATAAGCTTGTACTACTGTAGTAGGTGTGGGCTTCGTATCTATCTTGGCCACAATAATGCGTTCACTATGGTGTTTGTAGTAGCTTACCCGCACTCCTATTTTCCTATTCGTTATTAAACCTACTCCTGCATTACCCCTATCTGACTTTGTGTTTATAACCCTGTAGTCACCTGACCAGAAGTCTTGTTCCTCCTGCCACCGAACTTCACTAATTCCCACTATATCTAACTTTACCCTATCCATTTCCCTTTTTAAATTTTCTAACCTACCTGCCCGATTAAGGGATCTGATCCGTAGAACGCCAGTTGTCTTTCTCCTGATAACGACATCCTCTTGAGTAGTCCCCGCCTGGAGATCCGAATGGGGGACTATTTTACCTCCGGAATATTTTACCCAAGAGGACGGCATCATCATTTAATCATACAGTAAAGCTGCATGCCCTAGGGAAAAATTACGGCCGTAGTTTCCCCTTGCTTTCAGCCGTTCGCAGTACCAGCACAGCAAGGCCGTTTTGGTTATTGTTACAAGGCCAGATCAGTCAATCATCCAGACTGTTGCCCTTGCAACTACTGAAAAGGCTGCTGCCCCTCTTCAGGAACCACACATTTGTCTGGCCTCTCAACACATACCCCTCCATTGTGGTTGTAGCTACGGTAACGCTATCTGTATCGCTGAGGCACGCAAGCCTCCCCACCAACGGCAAGGTCCATGGTTCATGGGGGGGAGGGGGGGGGGGGGGGTATGACACATTACATGGTTAAATTTGTTTCTGTACCATAAACCTGGATGTATGCCCACAGAGTACTTATGATGACCTCCGAAAACAGATGTGGATCTGCCATACTGAGTGGGATGCCACAATGGTTATCATACAGGACTAGCATTTGGGAGGATGGAAGTTCAGATAGCCATCCATCCATCTGATTTAGTTTTTCCATGATTTCCTTAAATTTTTTAAGGCAGAAGGCAGGGTGGTTCCTTTGAAAGAGCATGGCCAGTTTCCTACTTTCCTACTATACCTTTTCATAAGCTGAATTTGTTCTTCATCTCTAATGGCTTCACTGTTGATGGGGCTCTAGTCTTCCTTCTTTCATTATTGGCTATACCATCTTGGTGATATGAGGTAAAGAACATAGTTCTGGTCCAGGCCTAGAAAAAAAATGTTCTTGCAAGGGAGGAAAAAAAAAATACTGGAGTGTGATGGAAGCTTTGGGGGGGAGGGGGGGGGGGAGGAGGGAGGGAAAAAAAATACTGGAGTGTGATAGAAGCTTGGTAAGGAAGCCCCTGCCTATTGTCAATGAAGATTTAATTTATACCAGTCTACTGGATCACTAGTGCTGCACATGACATACTGTACACTTCTTACCTATAGTGAACAAACTATTCCAGGAATAGAGAAAACAGTCATTTCCATAAGCCATGAGAAAGTTACTTGCAAATTAACAATACTAACAATGGCAAATCCTAAGATGTCCAAAATTTTTCATCTAGATGTCTTATTCTTATTTGGATTCTAAGTTCAAGATGCAGTTAGCCTAGGTTCAGAAGTTTCCCCTTTTGTCAGTCTTGAATATATTTTTGAACCAAGTTTAGGTTGTGCCAATAAATCACAACATGTTGAAATCGTCCACATTATGCTTTTGTATAGCTAAAATATTTTAATTTGTACTAAGGGATAAATGAAGTAAGGAATTATGCTAAGTGGATAAACATATACAAAAAAGGCAAGTATGTGTACATAGAGACACACATTTCTCCATGTCCAACCACTGCCATTCAGTCAAGGTTGTGGTTGTAGTTAGTGCTAGGTATCCTACAATTAGTAAGGGAGTTTGGCTGCAAAGGGTGAAAGTTTTTATATCTTCAAATGTAACATATTTTTTGGACAACACAACACACATATAAGTCACTGAGTAAGTTGACCTGTGTACAAGTCGGCATTCGATTAAACACTGAGTCTCAGTCTAGCGGCCGCTGCTCAGCTGGTCGCTTAGGTGGCGCAGCTGCTGCCTGGCTGGCAGACAGCACCGCACGTAGAGGACGTGCGTAATTGCGCGGCGGCACTTTGAATAATCGGCGAGTCACAACACTTTTCCCCCCTTTTGAAATTGTTGCACTGGTCTTGATAGAGGTGTCCTGGAGATGGCTAACGTCCATAGGCATTGTTTGACTCGCCGTAAAGTCTCGAGGAGGAGGCTTCCCGTACGGACGGAAATGTCCCTGATGATAACGGGTCGAGATGACAGGAGACGTAGGAGTTGAATCTGCTGGGGCCCCCTGCACCAATCTGCCCGTTGCGGCAAGTCCAGTTGATATGATAGGAGACATGGGCGATGTGTCAGCGTCTGTTGGAGGAGGAGGCGAGTAGATGTACTCTGACAGAGGACGGTCCTCCGGTTCCTGCATGGGCACGTCTCCTGGTGGCGTTCGTTCTGGTGCTGGCATCGCGATGACAGTGAGAGGGCTGCGTTGTGAGTATTGAGAGATGCCAAGATCCCGGGCATCAGGTAGAGCCAAAGGTGGTGTGGCGGCATTCGGAACAGGCGTTGCTGGCACCCGAGGCCGAAGCTGGTCCGAATGATGCACTGCAACACCCGCGTCCGTCTGGATTTCATACAGGCGTCTGACACGGTGTCGTAAGATGCGGCCCGGGCTCCATTTTGGCCGCCTGCCATATCCCCGTACCCAGACGAGGTCGTCAGCAGTGAACCGGCCAAGTGAAGGCACCCGCGGCCGTGAGGTGGGAGGCCGCAGAAGATGAAGTAGCGTGCGGGGCTGTCGGCCATGTAAGAGCTCAGCCGGGCTGTGATCGCCCATGGGGGTGAAACGGTAAGACGCCAGGAACTGGAGAAGCGCGTCATCAGCAGCAGAAGAAGTCAGAAGTTTCCGCATCTGAGCCTTAAATGTGTGGACCAGTCGTTCAGCCTCACCGTTTGATTGTGGATGGAACGGCGGGGCCGTGACATGCGTAACGCCGTGACGAGCACAAAAATCTGCAAAGTCGGAAGAGGCAATTTGCGGACCATTATCAGTAACAAGAGTAGAGGGGAGGCCTTCCAAAGAAAAAATGCGGGCGAGAGCACTGGTGGTTGCCGCGGTGGTAGGTGACGTGCAACGGACAATGAAAGGAAAGTTAGAATAGGCGTCAATTACGAGGAGCCAATAAGTACCTATAAAGGGTCCCGCAAAGTCAGCATGAATGCGCTCCCAGGGCTTCTCAGGCGAAGGCCACGGTGACAAAGATGACTTCGGGGCAGCGGCCTGTGACGCACAAGGGCCGCAGGCAGCGACCATGTGTGCGATGTCAGAGTCGATGCCAGGCCAGTACACATGACGGCGTGCCAGAGATTTTGTGCGAGACACACCCCAGTGCCCCTGGTGAAGGAGGCGCAAGACCGAAGCACGCAAAGACGCAGGTACTACAACACGCAGCGAATCATTGTCAGTGGAGAGGAGGATAACACCATCCCTAGCCGTGAGGCGGTAGCGCAAAGTGTAGTAGTTCCGCAACGGATCAGAAGTCTCAGCGGACGGGCGATCTGGCCAACCCTTCTGAATACAGTGTAAAACCCGGGAGAGGGTAAGGTCAGAACCCGTAGCAGCCGCTAGCCTGTCCCCAGTGATGGGGAACCCGTCCACAACCCGCTGCTTGGCAACATCCAGGTGGAAACACAAAAGTTCGTCCCTATCGAATGCCTGATCAGGACCCATGGGAAGGCGAGACAAAGCATCACCATTCGCATGTTAAGCCATTGGCCGGAAATGAATCTCATAATTGAAACGGGACAAGTAAAGAGCCTAACGCTGGAGGCGGTGTGCAGCCTTGTCGGGAAGTGATGTTGATGGATGAAACAAGGAAACAAGCGGTTTGTGATCCATAACAAGATGAAATTTTGAGCCATAGAGAAAAACACCAAACTTATGAAGAGCATAAATGATGGCCAAAGCTTCTTTCTCAATTTGAGAATACTTTTGTTGGGCATCCGTGAGCGTTTTGGAGGCATAAGCGATGGGTTGTTCCGAACCGTCAGAAAAACGGTGCGCAAGGACTGCACCGACCCTGTATTGACAGGTGTCTGTGGCAAGAACAAGTAGCCAGGCATGGGGCCTGTTTCAGCATAGTCTTTAATTTCCGGAAAGCCGCGTCACATGACGCGGACCAGTGAAAAGGCACGTTTTTATGCAACAGGCGATGCAACAGCTGAGCCACCGACGCCGCAGACGGTAAAAACTTGTGATAGTATGCTATTTTCCCCAAGAAAGCCTGCAGTTCCTTAACAGATGTAGGGCGAGGAAGGGCATCGATCGCAGCAACAGTGTGTTGAAGCGGACGAATACCATCCCGAGAGAGTTGAAACCCCAAGTACGTGATAGATGCCTGAAAGAATTGTGATTTCTGAAGATTACACTTAAGACTGGCAGTCTGTAAGACATTAAAAAGTGTGCGGAGATTTTGAAGATGTTCTTCTGTGGTGGAGCCAGTGACAACAATGTCCTCCATGTAATTGATACACCCCGGGACAGGGAGCAATAATTGTTCCAAGAATCGCTGAAAAAGAGCAGGGGCGCTAGCAACCCCGAATGGCAAGCGTTGGTATTGATAGAGGCCGAAAGGCGTGTTAAGGACCAGAACCTGCCGGGAAGTAGCGTCGAGAGGAAGTTGATGATAAGCTTCCGACAGGGCAATTTTAGAAAAATACTGTCCTCCAGCGAGTTTAGTGAACAGTTCTTCAGGACGGGGCATAGGGTAAGTGTCGATGAGGCATTGAGCATTTACAATGGCTTTGAAATCGCCACAGAGACGAATATCACCATTGGGCTTAGCAACTACAACGACAGGAGAGGACCACTCACTGGAAGTGACAGGAAGCAAGACCCCTGAAGCAGTGAGACGATCCAACTCCCATTTTACCCGATCACAAAGGGCCACAGGAATGGGCCGAGCCCGAAAAAACTTAGGCCGAGCAGTGGGTTTGAGCGTGATATGAGCTTCAAAGTCGTTTGCATGGCCTAACCCAGGAGAAAAAAGGGACGAAAATGTCATCGACAAGGAATCCAGCTGAGCATAAGGAACAGCATCAGAGACAATATTGACAGAGTCATCTATGGAGAACCCAAAAACGCGAAAGGCATCGAAACCAAAAAGATTTTCTGCGGTGCTCTGGTCGACCACAAATATGGGAACAGTGCGAACGATGGATTTGTAAGATACCTCAGCATTAAACTGTCCCAAGAGAGAAATCTTCTGTTTATTGTACGTCCGTAATTGCCAAGTGACAGGGGACAGGAGTGGAGAACCCAGCTGAAGATACGTCTGAGAATTAATTATAGTGGCAGCAGAACTGGTATCCACTTGCATGCGAACATATCGACCAAGGATTTGGACAGTGAGGAATAACTTCCCTGAAAGGGAAGAAGTGCAATTGACAGACAACACAGAATCAGAATCAGCGTCATGTTCATGAACATCATGTATGCGGTCGGATTTACAAACGGAAGACACATGACCTTTCTTTTTGCAATTGTGACACACAGCCCAACGTTGGGGACAATCCTCACGTGAATGTTTCGTAAAACACCGCGGACATGAAGGAAGTTGCCGAGGATTTTGCTGCAGTTTCTTAGTGGGTTGTTTACGGCTAGGCCGCGGCTGCGCATGGGAGTGTACTGCGGCCACGTCGGCCGGCGGGGATGCGCCGCACGCGTCGTCAACAGCGCACAGAGGTTGTATTTCCCCGACGTCACCCCACGCCTCTATTTGCGCCCCAGCGGCGCGAGAAATTTCAAAAGACTGCGCAATGGAGAAAACTTCATCGAGAGTCGGATTCGCCAACTGAAGGGCACGTTGCCGAACTTCTTTGTTGGGCGCCGACCGGATAATAGCATCCCGTACTATGGAATTGGCATAGGATTCTTTGTGAACGTCAGTAACAAATTGACACTTTCGACTGAGGCCGTGAAGTTCAGCAGCCCAAGCGCGATAGGATTGATTTGGTTGTTTTTGACAACGATAAAAGGCAACACGAGAGGCTACCACATGTGTTTGCTTTTGAAAATAGACAGACAGAAGGGAGCACATTTCAGCAAAGGACAAAGACGCAGGATCCTTCAAAGGAGCCAATTGTGACAACAACCGATACATTTGAGGTGAAATCCAGGAAAGGAACAGAGACTTACATGGTTGTTCGTCCGTGACATGAAATGCCAAGAAGTGCTGTCGAAGACGTTTTTCGTAATCAGACCAGTCTTCCGCCATCTCGTCGTAACGTGGAAAAGGAGGTACAGCAAATGCCGAGAAACGCCCCGCATTTGACGCCGCGATGAAATCGCGAATCGCTGCTGTTAGAAGCGTTTGCTGTTCAAGGAGATTTTGCAATAGTTGCTCGACAGTAGCCATGGAACCCTGTGAGTCAACGGTGAAAAGGAAAAATCCACTACCTCGGCGCCAATTTTTATATCTTCAAATGTAACACATTTTTCGGACAACACAACACACATATAAGTCACTGAGTAAGTTGACCTGTGTACAAGTCGGCATTCGATTAAACACTGAGTCTCAGTCTAGCGGCCGCTGCTCGGCTGGCCGCTTAGGTGGCGCAGCTGCTGCCTGGCTGGCAGACAGCGCCGCACGTAGAGGACGTGCGTAATTGCGTGGCGGCACTTTGAATAATCGGCAAGTCACAACAAAAGTAAATGAGTGTGTGTGGCAAAAATCATTTTCTCACACATTTTCTTTAAGAACAGCATCTAAAATAACACTATCATCAATAATTGCAATAATTATTAATAATTAGAATTATTAAAAAAGCTATTAGGGTGCCCATTGTACACTGTGGACTGGAAGTACACCTGTGGACTGTTCACTCAGGGACCATGGTGGACCCTGTGCCTGGTAGGCAACAGGACACATGCTACACCCTGTGCCTAGTAGACAACAGGACACATGCTACACTGAGGTCACTGAAATGCTGATCATTTCTGCAGAGCGCACTGATGTACATGTCCTGTGAATATGAATGTCCTATCTTTAATCATTCGAGGTGTTCTGTTTTTTGTGAACTAGTGTGTGTTTTGTGTTTTGTTAAAAATTTATTCAAGTGAGTATAAACCTTTATTTTTTTGTTTTTACTATTTACTAGTAATGACTTACTTTTATTTATGAATTTATTTTTCAGAGTTGTTGTTTCAAATAAAATGCCAAAGTGTAACACAGTGTTTACACAACCTTATGTGAATTGATAAAGAAGAAAAGCTGCACATAGAAACAAAACAGGAGAAAAAAAAGACGACATGCAAAAAATAAGAAAAAGGTGAAGAGAAGAACAAAAAGCAGACATTAGCAAAGAGGTGTGAATTATATATGTTTAATTAGAAACCATGCATCAACTAACTGACATCAAATTCAAACATAATAAAGAAAGAATGGGCATTCTATGTAAACAAAATTGGCATTGTTAACAAGACCATCCAGAAGATGATTCCAGGGCAAAGAAAATTTACATGTTGATTGATATCATGATTGATGAAAATGAAACTGTAAATTTCCTTACTGAATTTTTAAATTTGTTGTATGTTTCAGGAATGCCATTACACAGCCTCAAATTGAAGGTTGGTTCACCACTCATTTTACTGTGGAATCTGAATTTGCTGAAAATATGTAATGGTACAACACTCTTAATCAGACAACTGCAGAATAATATCACTGAAATCAGTACATTGACTGGCAAAGAAAAATGGCAGACAGTATTTATACTGGGAATACCTTTAATATCAACTGGATTGCCCTTCAGTTTAAGATGATTGCAATTTCTATTAAAGGTGGCTTACAACATAATGATCAACAAAACACAGGGCTGGACAGCCAGATACTGAAGTGTTAGTGTACGGGAATCAAGCTTTTCACACGGCCAGCTGTATGTTGCTTTTTCATGAATTGGATCACATCAAAATTTGCTCATTTTTAGTCCAGGCAATAAAATTACAAGTATAGTGTACAAGCAAGTGCTGTGAAAAAATCAAAATATAAATATGTATACACAATGAAATATTAAATTTCTTATTACATTAAGTAAATTTTGATTTTGACCTGTTTTATTTAACTGATAATATTTTATTGTATTGTTGGTAATTAAATTAGTACACAGTATATACAGCATATGCTTAGTGGAATATACATCTCTATATATCTGATATGGAAAATGGTCCTCATGGCAATAACCGCGTAATATATTCTGACCCAAGCAGTGCCAGGTATTGCAGTTAGTGATACATACTTCATCAAAACAATGGTCCTTGCCATCAGTCATCTTCTTTAAGGCAAATTGGTAATTGTTAGTCAATGAAAATTACAAATCTATGTTCAACAACAATATAAAATGATAGATTGCTAGCCAACACAAAGAGGTGAAAATTACAAATCCATGTTCAACAACAATATAAAATGATAGATTGCTAGCCAACACAAAGAGGATTCATTGATTATTACTCATACACACATAGCTACAGTCTGCAGCCACTCAGGCCTGACTGCCAATTGTGCCTGCATCTGACATGAGCACCAATCTGGAAAAGGTGGTGGAGGTTAGGAGGAGGCATGGAGTGCAGAGGGGTAGGTAGCAGGGTAGGGGCGAGTGAAGGTGTTGTGCTGCTGTGGTAGCAAGCAGGGACATGTTTGGGACAAGGTAGGACAACTAGGTGCAGAGATGGAAGCCTGAGCTAGTGGAGTGGTAGTGGGAGAGAGGCAGAAGAGACATACAGAAGAGTAAAAGGCTAGCAGGTGCGTTGGTGGAATAGAAGGTGTTTATAGAACTGGAGAAGGAACATGGAAGGAGGTGGTGGACAAGGTCTAACATAGGTTGAGGCCAGGTGGCTTCCAAGAATGAAGGATATGTTCTAGGACAAATTCACACCTGTGCAATTCCAAAAAGCTGGTATTGATAGGAAGTATCTACATGTACATCTACAGCTACATCTACAGCTACATACATTCTCCACGAGCCATGTACAGTGGGTGGCAGAGGATAGTACAACTGTTACTTATTTCTTATCCTGCTGTGTTTGCAAACAGAGTGAGGCAAAAATGACTATCTATATTCATTTGTACAAGCTCTAATTTCTCTTATCCTACCACTGTGGCCACTATGCTAAGTGTATGTTAGTACTTTAATGGCTGTTAAATCCTTCTGCAGTCAAGCTTCAAATACCAGTTCTCTAAATTTTCTCAATAGTGTTCCTCAAAAATAATGTCACCTTCCCTCTAGATGTTCCCATTTGAGTTTTTGAAGCATCTCAATAATACTTCTCTACTGCTACAGGCTCATTCTCAGCCATTGACCTATCTTTCTGCTCTCCAACCCTCACCGACTCTGTTCACTGGGAGGTCATTGACGACCTTCATTCCAGCGACCACTTTCCTATCCGCATTCATCTCCTGGATGGTGTATTGCTGGAGCAGCGGCCACCATCGTGGATGATTGGTAGGGCTAACTGGCCACTGTTCACTGTCTTTGACCGCCACAATAACGTACAGGAATAGGTGGATCACATCACGCTTGTGGTCCATCTTGCTGCTGACCTGTCCATACCACAGTCTTCTGGCACTCTTAAGCGGCGCCTTGTGCCTTGGTGGACAGAAGAGTGCCGTTCAGCCATCCGGGCCAATTTAAATGCCACCCAACAGTGGTCAATCTTACCGCCTTTCAAATCGCAAGAGCCAGGGCACACCGTGTCATTAAAGAGAGCAAGAAAAGGTCATGGCAGGAGTTCCTGGACTCCATCAACCGTTCCACTTGTTCCACAAAAGTATGGGAAGCCATCCGGAGGATATCCGGTAAACATGGCCATTTACCAATAGCTGCTGTCCTGAAACAGGGATGCCTCCAAACGACACCTAGAGCCATTGCTCAGATGCTGGCAGAGCATTTTGCACAAAGTACTGCCACTGCAAATCAGGATCCAGCGTTTCATCGCTACCGTATGACTGTCGAAACAGTGACCTTGGACTTTCGGTTGAACAGTTCTGAGGCCTACAATTCCCCTTTCTCCTTGTGGGAACTTGAATCGGCACTTACTGAGACTTCTGACACTGCACCAGGTTACGACCGCATCCGGTACTCCATGCTTCGACATCTGCCAGCGGCGTCAAAGGAAATCTTCCTCGAATGTTTTAATCTCATATGGCAGACAGGAGTGTTCCCCACCTCGTGGAGGGAGGCAATCCTCATTCCTCTCCTCAAACCAGGAAAGGACCGCACATGTCCTGGTAGTTATCATAGTATCGCCTTGACAAGCTGTGTCAGAAAGACCCTGGAATGGATGGTTAACCGGCGTCTGGTCTGGCTGTTAGAGACCAGACAGCTCCTTAGCCACTTTCAGTGTGGATTCCGAAAATTTCGGTCCACGATTGACAACCTGACCCTTCTAGAGGCGGCTATTCAGCAGGCTTTTCTCCATCAGCATCACTGTATTGGTATCTTCTTTGATATCAGTAAGGCATATGATACTACTTGGAGACACTATATTCTTGCACAACTGCATCAATGGGGCTTTCGTGGCCGCCTCCCCATTTTCATTTGGTCTTTCCTGTGTCAGCGGTTTTTTCGGACCCGAGTTGGTAACACACTGTCTGATCGCTTTGAGCAAGAGAACAGTGTCCCCCAGGGCAGTTTTTTAAGCGTTACCCTCTTTGCCATAGCCATCAACAGTATAACGTCTACAGTGAGGAGTCCAGTACAGTGCTCCTTATTTGTGGACGACTTTGCTGTTTTCTGTTTCTCCTTCAGTGTTGCAACCGTGAGCCGTCAGTTGCAGCTAACAGTGCAGTGGTTAGAGGAGTGGGCTGCAAAGACGGGTTTTCGGTTTTCTGCCGATAAGTGTGTTTGTGTTCATTTTAATCGTTCTTGTCGTCTTTTTACTTTGCCTGCCTTGCATATGGTGGATAGTGTCCTACATTTTAGAGACACAGTGTGGTTTCTGGGCCTAATTTTTGACTCCAGGTTGTCATGGCTGCCACACCTATGTGACTTGAAAGCCAGAACGCTGAAGGCACTGAACATCCTCAAGTGCCTCAGCCACAGGTCTTGGGGTGCGGACAGGGCGTCTCCTTCAGTTTTATGGAGCTTTTGTGCGTTCACGGCTGGACTATGGGTGCACAGTATATGGGTCAGCGAGGCCATCTTATTTGCGGATCCTTGATGCTGTTCACCAGGCTGGGATTCGACTGGCCACAGTTGCTTATCGGACTAGTCCCGTACCCAGCCTCTGTGCTGAGTCTGGTGAACCGCCACTTACCATCTGGCGGCAGCTCCTGCTGGTGCGCCAGGCTTGTAAGTTTCTTGCAGCTCCCAGCTCGCCTGCCCACCGTCTTGTTGCCCATCCACCTCTGGACCACCTTTTTTCCCGCCGTCCCCGGGCTACATTGCCGTTTGGGATCCATGTGCAATGTGCACTAGAGTCCCTCAGTGTGGAGTCTGTACAACCCCAAATCCAAGGTTTTAACTGCCTGCCACCCTGGTTACTGAAGAGGCCTGGAGTGATTTTAGATTTATTGCAGTACAAGAGAGATTGCACTCCTGCCACCGTTTTTAATGCAGCATTTTCTGCCATTTTATCTGAGCACCACGACTATGTAGCTGTTTATACAGATGGGTTGAAACAAGGGGATTCTGTTGGTTGCTCAGTTGTTTTTCCGGATCGTGTCCTCGAGGTCCGACTGCCTCAGACTTTTACTGTCTTTGATGCATTCTTCCTCTCCTAAATTTCTTGTCTGTTCCGATTCACTCAGTGCCCTTCACTCATTGCAACGTTTGTATCCAGCAGACAAAATTGTCCAGACCATCCAGGATCCCCTCCTCCAACTACAGCGACTGGGGAAGGTTGTAGCTTTCTGCTGGGTTCCGGGGCATGTCGGCATTGCTGGGAATGAAAGGGCAGATCTCACAGCCAAGGAGGCGTGTCTCGCCCCACAAGTATCTCTGTGTGCTATCCCCTTGCACGCACTCACCTTGCTGTTGATCTCACGGGTCATGCATCGGTGGGAGGATGAGTGGCTGGAAGTGACGAACAATAAGCTCCGTATAGTCATGCCCGCAACGAGTGTGTGGTGTACTTCCTTTTAGCCCCATTGATGGGACGAGGTTCTCCTCACTCGGCTTCAAATAGGCCACAGCCCTATGACGCATGGCTTCTTGCTCCGGCGAGAGGACCCTCCAATGTGTGGTGCTTGCGGCGTCCAGGTCACTGTGAGCCATGTTTTATTGGATTGTGTTTTATTTTCTGACCAGCGGGTCGCGGCTGACTTGCCAGCAGACCTGCCATCTCTTTTAGGCAACACTCAGACGAATGTGGCTAAAGTTTTAAAGTTCTGTGCCCTGTCAAATGTTTTTACAAAGATTTTAGGGAGAGGATTTTAATTTGCTCACTGTGTGACAAGCTTGCCCATATTTTATGTAAGTGGCCAGCCAATAACAATTTCCTGTGACATTCTGGTTGCTATGTTTCCCCTTTCCTTAGGTTTTACTTTCTTATGTAGCATTTTCCTTCTTTTCCTGCTTTCTTTGAGTGTGTGCTTTAGTTTTCTTAGGTCTGTCCACATTTGTTCCTTTTAATGTGTGTCAGGGTGCTGATGACCTTGATGTTGAGTGCCAATAAGCCCCAACACACCACCACCACCAATACTTGCATGCTGTTTGAACCTACAGGTAACAAACGTAGCAGCCTACCTCTTCAATGTCTCCCTTCAATCAAAGCTGGTATGGGTGCCAAACACTTAAGCAGTACTCAAGAATGGCTTGCGCTAGTGCCCTATATGTGGTCTCCTTTACAGGTGTATCTCACTTCCCTAAAATTATCCCAGCAAATCAATGCTGACCACTCCACTTTCCTACAACAATCCTTCATTGCTCATTCAATTTCATATTGCTTCACAATGTCATGCCTAGATATTTAATCGGTATGTCTGTGTCAAGCAGCACACTACTAATGCTGTATTTGAACATTATGAGTTTGTTTTTCCTAATCATCTGCATTTTTCTACATTTAGAGCTAGCTGCCATCCATCACACTGACTAGAAATTTTGTGTAAATTAGTTTGTATCCTTTAACACTCACTCAAGGACAACACCATCCTGTACATCACAGTATCATCTGCAAACAGCTGCAGATTGCTTCTCACCCTGTCTGCCAGATTATTTATGTATATAGAAAATAACAGTCATCCGATCAAATTTCTCTGGGTCACCCATGATTCAGATGGTGCAGGCTGTTAAACTGTCATTGAAGTTAAGCACATCATGTTAGGCAGCATGTGCAGCAACTGTATGGTCCAACTGCCTCTTGACCATAGTCTGACAGGGGCCATTCATCCAGACTGATAGCTTGTTAGTTGTTATGCCCACATAGAAAGCAGCACAGTGGTTGCAGCCAAGATTGTAGATTACACAGCTGCATCCTCAGGTAGCCCTGCCTTTGATAGGGAAGAAGGTGCCTGCGACAGAACTGGAGTAGGTGGTATAGAAAGGATTTATGGGACACCTGTTGATCTAGGTTTGTTGCAGAGATGCAAACCATGAGGCAAGGGGTTGGGATCAGGGTTGGAGTAGGGATGGACAAGGATAATGTGTAGGTTAGTTTGTTTTCATAGGTTGCCTTGCCTTTGATGGGATGGGAGATGCCCATGACAGGACTGGAGTACTTGGTAGTGGGATGATGTATGGGACACATATTGCATCTAGGGCTGTTGCCGGGATATGAGCCATGAGACAAGGGGTTGGGATCAGAGGTGGAGTGGGGATGGACAAGGATACTGTGCAGGTTTGGTGGGTGATGGAATACCACATAGTCCTCATTTCAGCACATGATGAGATGTAGTAACAACTATGGCAGGGAATGTGATCAGTTGCCCCAGTCCTGTGTGGTGCTGAGTCACAAGAGGTATGCTTTTTTGTGGATGGACAGTGGGAAAGTGGAAATGGTAGGTGACTGGAACAACAAGGCTAGGGAGAATTGTTTATGAATTAGGCTGGAGGTCTGTAAAGGTCTCAGTGAGAACAATATTGTATTTGGAGTGGGACTGCTTCTTATAATATATGTGACAGCCATGGTTGGGTAGGCTGTGTGGAAAGGATGTATTGGTATGGAGCAGATGGCAGCTGTTGAAGGAGAGGTACTGTTGGCAGTTGGTTGATTTGATGTGGACAGAGATAATGTGTAAGTAGGCTGTTTATGTTTTCTTATCGGCAACGTTACGTAGCGCTCTGTATGAAAATCACTGGCTGTGCTGTGTGCAGTCTGTGGCTAGTTTGCATTGTTGTCTGCCATTGTAGTGTTTGGCAGCTGGATGTGAACAGCGCGTAGCGTTGAGCAGTTGGAGGTGAGCCGCCAGCAGTGCTGGATGTGGGGAGAGAGATGGCGGAGTATTGAAATTTGTAAGACTGGATGTCATGAACTGCTATGTATATTATGATTTTTCAACACTATTAAGGTAAATACATTGTTTGTTCTCTATTAAAATCTTTCATTTGCTAACTATGCCTATCAGTAGTTAGTGCCTTCCATAGTTTGAATCTTGTATTTAGCTGGCAGTAGTGGCGCTCGCTGTATTGCAGTAGTTCGAGTAACGAAGATTTTTGTGAGGTAAGTAATTTGTGAAAGGTATAGGTTAATGTTAGTCAGGGCCATTCTTTTGAAGGGATTTTTGAAAGTCAGATTGCATTGCACTAAAAATATTATGTGTCAGTTTAAACACAGTCATGTATAATTTTTCTAAGGGGACGTTTCAAATGATGCAGCCATCCTTGAGATGGAGATCAACATTGAGGAAGGAGGCTTGTGGTTGGTTATAGTGACCATGAAGGAAAATGATGGTGTCTCAGATATAAGAGGGTAGGTTGTAGGTAATAGGCTGAAAGTGGTGGTCCACGAGAACAGAGATTCTCTCAAGGAGAGGGGCAAAACAACTGGTAATAATGTGGCATCCTGGGTGGTTAGGTTTATGAAGTTTAGGAAGGATGTAGAAAGTAGGAGTTGGAACAAGAAGAGAGATAGACACACAGGAGAAGTTCTGGGATGGACCTACGAGTTTGAGGAAGGACTGGCTAGCCTGCTGTATTTGTGGAATGGTGTCACTGTGGCAGGGTTTGTAGGCAAATGGCAGCTAGCAGAGATTTTTCACCAGGTAACACATGTTACATGCTTTGGTTCATAACAAGAATGGTGAGCCCTTGTCAGCAGGTATGATTATAAGGTCAGGATCAGTTTTTGGTTGGTGGAGTGCAGTTTTTCCCGCAAATGTAAGGTTTGTTTCCATGTTTAGGGATTTAGGTATTGATGGTGAGATGTTGTTGTTGTTGTGGTCTTCAGTCCTGAGACTGGTTTGATGCAGCTCTCCATGCTACTCTATCCTGTGCAAGCTTCTTCATCTCCCAGTACCTACTGCAACCTACATCCTTCTGAATCTGCTTGGTGTATTCATCTCTTGGTCTCCCTCTACGATTTTTACCCTCCACGCTGCCATCCAGTGCTAAATTGGTGATCCCTCGATGCCTCAGAACATGTCCTACTAACCGGTCCCTTCTTCTAGTCAAGTTGTGTCACAAGCTCCTCTTCTCCCCAATTCTATTCAACACCTCCTCATTAGTTATGTGATCTACCCACCTAATCTTCAGCATTCTTCTGTAGCACCACATTTCGAAAGCTTCTATTCTCTTCTTGTCTAAACTATTTATTGTCCATGTTTCACTCCCATACATGGCCACACTCCATACAAATACTTTCAGAAACGACTTGCTGGCACTTAAACCTATACTCAATGTTAACAAATTTCTCTTCTTGAGAAACGCTTTCCTTGCCATTGCCAGTCTATGTTTTATATCCTCTCTACTTCGACCATCATCAGTTATTTTGCTTCCCAAATAGCAAAATTCCTTTACTACTTTAAGTGTCTCATCTCCTAATCTAATACCCTCAACATCACCCGACTTAATTCAACTATATTCCATTATCCTCATTTTGCTTTTGTTGATGTTCATCTTATATCCTCCCTTCAAGACACTATCCATTCCGTTCAACTGCTCTTCCAAGTCCTTTGCTGCCTCTGACAGAATTACAATGTCATCGGTGAACCTCAAAGTTTTTGTTTCTTCTCTATGGATTTTAATACCTACTCCAAATTTTTCTTTTGTTTCCTTCACTGCTTGCTCAATATACAGATTGAATAACATCGGGGAGAGGCTACAACCCTGTCTCACTCCCTTCCCAACCACTGCTTCTCTTTCATGCTCCTCAACTCTAATAACTGCCATTTGGTTGCTATACAAATCGTAAATAGCCTTTTGCTCCCTATATTTTACCCCTGCTACTTTCAGAATTTGAAAGAGAGTATTCCAGTCAACATTGTCAAAAGCTTTCTCTAAGTCTACAAATGCTAGAAACGTAGGTTTGCCTTTCCTTAATCTAGCTACTAAGATAAGCCATAGGGACAGTATTGCCTCATGTGTTCCAATATTTCTACGGAATCCAAACTGTTCTTCCCCAAGGTCAGCTTCTACTAGTTTTTCCATTCGTCTGTAAATAATTTGTGTTAGTATTTTGGAGCCGTGATTTATTAAACTGATAGTTTGGTAATTTTCACATCTGTCAACACCTGCTTTCTTTGGGATTGGAATTATTATATTCTTCTTGAGGTCTGAGGGGATTTCGCCTGTCTCATACATCTTGCTCACCAGATGGTAGAGTTTTGTTAGGACTGGCTCTCCCAAGGCCGTCAATAGTTCTAATGGAATGTTGTCTACTCCCGGGGCCTTGTTTCAACTCAGGTCTTTCAGTGATCTGTCAAACTCTTCACGCAGTATTGTATCTCCCATTTCATCTTCATCTACATCCTCTTCCATTTCCATAATATTGCCCTCAAGTTCATCGCCCTTGTATAGACCCTCTATATACTCCTTCCACCTTTCTGCTTTCCCTTCTTTGCTTAGAACTGGGTTTCCATCTGAGCTCTTGATATTCATACAAGTGGTTCTCTTTTCTACAAAGGTCTCTTTAATTTTCCTGTAGGCAGTATCTATCTTACCCCTAGTGAGATAAGCCTCTACATCATTACACTTATCCTCTAGCCATCCCTGCTTAGCCATTTTGCACTTCCTGTCGATCTCATTTTTGAGACGTTTGTATTCCTTTTTGCCTGCTTCATTTACTGCATTTTTATATTTTCTCCTTTCATCAATTAAATTCAATATTTCTTCTGTTACCCAAGGATTTCTACTAGCCCTCATCTTTTTACCTACCTGATCCTCTGCTGCCTGCACTACTTCATCCCTCAAAGCTACCCATTCTTCTTCCACTGTATTTCTTTCCCCCATTGCTGCCATTTGTTCCCTTATGCTCTCCCTGAAACTCTGTACAATCTCTGGTTCTTTCCGGGCATGGTGAGATAAGGTTTGAGATTATGAAAGTCTGTGAAGTTAACAAGGGGTGATTTGGGGGGCAGTGGGGCTGGATCATGTCTGGATGGAGGAGTGAACTGAGCCAGGAAGGGTTCAATATTGCTTTGGATTGTGTCTGACCAGTAGAGTTGTTGGCAAAATAGTGTTCCCACTATAGGAACCAAGAAAAGAAGAGAAGGTCTTTAGCAAGTCCAGCATGACTGAGTTTCAGGTTGGGGCAAAAGGCAAGATCTCTGGAAAATGATGGTACTTCTGGTATGGCAGATTCATTACAGGGTTTCATGTCTGTTTCAGTCCTGCATTCTGTATAGTCATGGGAGGGAGTTTCTGAGTGTGTGGTAAATGTCATCTATGAGGGCAGGAGGGAGAGGTTGAGGGGAGGCTATGTCGAGGTGGTGGACAGTGGTAACCCAAGGTGGAATTAGGAGGTTAACAGCTGGAGAGTTTTTTGGTGTGTATTGTGCATGCTGCTCAAGTTCCTGGACGGCAAATGTTCCAGTCTAGGGGATGGGATATAGGAACTTGGAACTGCAGAACAGGAGCATTTTATGGATGCAGAGGCGGTATTGCAAAGAAGTTTGGGCCTGATTTATATGGTTTTGCAGGACTGTCTTGGTGATGGCTATGGACAGACAGAATTTGAACATGGAGAGGTCATTGTGGCAGGTAGGGTTGCCTGCCTGACTCAGTTCACTCCTCCAGTGATCCATCCCAACTGCCCCCAAATCTTCCCTTGTTAATTTTCCAGAATTTCGTAACCTCATACGGTGCCTCACCATCATCATACAAACCTCTAAACATCCACAGAAAAAACTACACTCCACCAACTAAAATATTATCTGCCTTACTAACATACCTGCCAACAACGGCTTCACCACTGTGGTTATGAACTGCAGGGATTACCTGGTGGAGGGCCTCTGCCAGTTGCCAGATACACCCAGCTACCAAGCCTGCCACAGTGACCCCATTCTGCAAACACAGCAGGATTGCCAGTCCCTCCTCAGATCCTTAGGTCCATCCCCAAACCTTTCCCCTTGGTTTGTCTCTCCCTCAACTTCCACTACTTACCTCACTCCTATTTTCTCCATGCTTGCTGAAGTCCATAAACCCAACCACCTAGGATGCCCCATTGTGGCCAGTTACAGTGCCCTCTATGAGAGAACATTTGCTCTTATGGACCAACACCTTCAGCTTGCTACCTGTAACCTACACTCCTATACAAAAGACACCAATCAGTTCCTCCACCGATTCTCCACAGTTCCTGTTCCTTTACCATCTGGCCTCCTGCTTATCACAGTCAGTGCCACCTACCTTAGCACTAACATCCCCATTGCACATGGCCTTGCCAATCCTGAACACTACCTCTCCCAACACTCAAATGATTCCAAATCTACAACCTGCTTCTTGGTCACCTTCAGTGACTATATCCTCATGCACAATTCTCCTTTGAAGGCAGCACCTACAGTGAATTACAAGATACAGCAATGGGCATCTGCATGGCACCATACTGTGATGACCTGTTCATGGATCATCTGGAGGAATCCTTCCTAACCACCCAGAATCTCAAACCTCTCACCTGGTTCAGATTCACTTATGAAATATTTGTGATCTGGACTGAGGGTGAGAACACCCTATTCCTCCAGGACCTCAACACATTTTCCCCCATTCACTTCACCTGATCCTCCTCAACTCCACAAACCTTCTTCCTTGATGTTGACCTTCACGACAGGGATAGCTGCATCTCTACCACCACCCCATAAAATCTACCAGTCACAAACAATACCTCTACTTTGGCAGCTGCCAGCCATTCCATATCAAGAATTCCCTTCTGTACAGCCTAGCCACCCAAGGATGATGCATTTGTAGTGACAAGCAGTCCCTCTCCAAATATGAGTAAGGTCTTCCTGAAATCTTGACAGATGTTGCAACTCTGTCCAGAAACAGATCTCCTAGACCTTGTATCTCCAGTCACCAACCATTTCCACATTCCCACTGTCCAGCCGCAAAAGAGCATTCCTTCATGACTCAGTAACACCCAGGACTGAAGCAATTAAATCACATTCCCTGCCAGGGTCTTGGCTATCTCTCATCATGTGCTGAAATTACGAATATCCTACCCACTATGCTCCCTACCCCTCCTACAGTGGTATTGCAATACCCACCAAACCTACTCAGCATCCTTGTCCACCCCTACTCCACCTCTCATCCCACCCCACTGGTTCATGGCTTGTATCCTGGCAAGAGCCCTAGATGCAAAGATGCAATACATGTTCCATACATCCTCTCACTAGCACCAACTCCAGTCCTCTCATGGACATCTCCTATCGCATCAAAAGCAGGGCTAGCTGTGAAAGCAGCCATGTGATTTACAAATTAACCTACACATTATCCTCATCCATCCCAATTCCACCTCTGATCCCAACCCCTTGCCCCACGGCTTGTAGCATTGCAATAGCCTTAGTTGCAAAACAGGTCCCAAACATCCTCCCACTAACGCCTACTCCAGTCCTGTCACAGGCATCTTCTTTCCCATTAAAAGCAGGACAATATGTGAAAGCAGCCATTTGATTTAGAATCTAAGGTGCAACCACTGTGCTGCTTTCTGTGTGGGCATGACAATTGACAAGCTGTCTGTCTGCATGAATGGCTGCCACCAAACTGTGGGTAAGAGACATCTGGACCACCTAGTAACTAAACATGCTGCCCAGCATGTTGTGCTTCACGTGAATGACTGCTTAGTAGCCTGCAACATCTGGATCCTTCCTACCTACATCATCTTTTCCAGCTTTGCAACTCTGCACTCCTATCCTGTCCCCGCCGCGTCCTTGATCACTCCCACAGAAAAAAACATCATCTTCTCCCACCCCTATCCTGCTCTCCCATCCCTTCTGCACCCCATGCTTCCTCTTTAATCCTACCACCCACCCCAGATTACTGCTCATGTCAGATGCAGGCCCTGCCTGCAATCAGGCCAGAGCAGCTGTAGACAGTAGCATGTTTGTGTGTGTGTGTGTGTGTGTGTGTGTGTGTGTGTGTGTGTGTGTGTATGTGTGTGACTATCATACTTACGTAAGTGTTTTCCACTCCTGAAGAAGGACTTTTTTGCTTGAAAGCTAAAAAATTAGCAGTCTTTAATTGTCTGTCTGCGACTCACTGTCTCCTCTATGTGGTGAGTATGAATTTATCCTTCTCATATTGCTGTTCCATCCTGAACTTTTCAGTGTTCAAATTCATGTTCAGAGATATATACCTATGCAAGTCTATGTCCAGAAGAAAAAGTGGCCAAATAATTAGAAGGCTAATACACTGAGATGACAAAGAGTCATGGGATAGTCATAAGCACATACACAGATCATGGTAGTATACCTATACAAGGTAGAAAAGGCAGTGCATTGATGGAGCTGCCATTTGTACTCAGGCAATTCATGTCCAATGTGATTATGGCTGCATGATGGGAATGAACAGTCTTTGAATGTGGAATGGTAGTTGGAGCTAGACACATGGGACATTCCATTTTGGAAACTATTAGGGAATTCAGTGTTCTGAGATTCACAGTGTCAAAAGTGTGCAGAGAATATCGAATTTCAGGCATTACCTTTCACCATGAACTAACAGACAAGCAAAAATACATGGAATAACCACAGAAATCAATGTGGGACATCCGATAAACATATATGTTAGAACAGTTTGGCAAATTTGGCATTGATGGGCTATAGCAGCAGCCTTTCCTAACAGCATGACATCACCTGTAGTGCTTTTACTGGGCTTGTGACAATATCAGTTGGACCGTAGAGGACTCAGAAACTGTAGGCTTGTGAGATAAGTCCAGTTTCAGTTGGAAAGGGCTGATGGCAGGATTTAAGTATGGCACAGTCCACATGAAGCCATGGACCCAAGTTGCCAACAAGGCACTGTATTGGTGTGGACTGGAATGGGTCCTCTGGTCCGATTGAACTGATCATTGACTGGAAGTGATTATGTTTGGCTACTTGGAGACCATTTAAAGCCATTCATGGATTTCATGTTCCAAAACAATGGTGGAATTTTATAGATGGCATTGTGCCATGTCACTGGGCCACAACAGTTCGTGACTGGTTTGAAGAACAGTCTGGCCAATTTAAGCAAATGATGTGGCCCCCAGATCACTCAACATGAATCTCATCAAACATTCATGGGACATAATCGAGAGGTTAGTTTGTGCACAAAATCCTGCACAGACAATGCTCTTGCAATTATTGATGTCTATACAGGCAGCATGGCTCAATATGTATACAGAGGACTTCCAATGGCTTACTGAGTCCATGCCACATTGAATTCTGCACCAAGCTGGGAAAAAGAAAGGATATCTGACATGAAATTAGGAGGTATCAATGACTTTGTCACCCCAGAGTATTATTCAGAGACAGACTTGGCAAATGCCTATCTGCAATTATTTCAAAAAGGTAATAGTTATTTATGCCTTTTTTGTGTCTATCAAGACATCTCATTTGGAGTTGCAAAAGACCCTGCAGTGTGTCAATGCTATTTAAAGCAACCAATACATAAAATTCCTCAGTGTCCAATCTATTTTGGTGACATCATTGTAACAGAACAACTCAAGAAAATTATATGAAAAGACAGAAAATCAATTTGCAATTTGTAAATCAATGGTTTCAACTATAATTTGTAGGCATGCCCTTTTTTCAACCTATAATGGAATATATTATGCAGATAGGTTTGTGACAATATCAGCAGCAGGTAAAGCAAATGACAAACTACTTGCCTCCAATAATCTTGAAGAATTGAAATTGTTTTTCAGCTAGGTGCTGAAGTTATTCAGATATCTCTTACATCAAAGAAGTAAAAAAGGTGCCAAATTTTTAAGGTCTCAGGACTGTCAGAAGCTGTTATGTAGCTTACAAACTTGTATTAAACAGGTCATCATCTAGCCTTGTCTAACCAAAACAAACATTTCATTCTAATGGTAGATGTGTCCAAGTACAGCATTGGAACAATCCTTTCACTCAAAACTGAGAATGGTTCGGGACAACCAATATCATATGTATTAAAAACATTAACAATGCCAATAATTTAACAATAGACTACAGCACCTGGATGTTTATGTTATTTTTATAAGACACAAAATTTTATGTCTTAGGACTGCTTACCCATCATCTACTTGTTTGAAACATACACCTACTGTTAGAGAAAATGGTTCAGCAAATGGAAAAATGGTGTGCTACCTGAATAAATTTTAATATTCCATTCATTATAGCAATGTGGTTCAACACTTCAAGCTCATGCCCTATCACATCTTCCAATGAGTCCAGATGTTGAGCCTGATGCTAAAGAGTGTAATAGGACACCGTACTCTAACATTTTGTTGTTGTTGTAGAAATAACAATACCATGTATACTATCAATTCTTCTAGAGAGGAACATTATATCAGCTGTCTAACTGAATGAATTTCATATGATATTGTATACAATGGATGTTATTTCAGACTACAATGTATAAAAAGAAATTGATTTGTTACAATCAATATGTACTAATGGTTAAAATTACTTTTCTTTTAAAAATATTTGAAATTATGAAATTTCTGGCATACTTAAAACTCATATTATTAATTGCACAATCTAATGCTAACTACTAAATTTATTTCTGAATTCATTTATAAAATAATGATATATTTTAGTGAAGATTCTTCTTTGGTCAAGAAAGTTTGTAAACTCTTTTAGTTTGTAAACTCTTTGGAATATTGTGAGATCGGCAGAATGTTAGGGGTAGTGGGCATGCCTCTGATGAAAGTAGACAAATTTCTAATCTTGTCAACAAATTTGTAATCTTGCCAGCAACAGTGTGAATTCATGTTCTGAAATGAAATTGTAAATTCGGTGTGATATAAAAGAATGGAATAAAATAAAAAGATGTTCATAGCAACAGGCAAGTCTTCATCTGTTATTCTCTTCAACAGGTCCCCGCAACATTATAAAAATTACAGCCTCAAGAATTCACCCTAGACGCAAGACTTGGAGCCAACAATGAGATAATCAAGATAAGTAAAAAGTTTCGTTTTTTATACCTTATGCTTCTAGAAACTTTTGAAACTAATGAAGACACTAACAGAATTTTAATAGTGATGTGTGGGAGGGTAAGATTATAAGTGCGGGTGTCAGCCATGATCTGTTGATTGATAATGAAGTCTAGTCTGTTGCAGAAGAAGAAAGAACAGTAATTTGTATTATTTCCAGTTTTTATATACATTTGCATGCTCCAATCACTTGATGAATGGAGACCTGAGGGCTACCCAACAAAGTTGTATCAACTGTGATGAGATAATATCAACAATGAAGGACTGGATGAATTGAAAGAGGACTTTACAACTATGACAAAGGAGATCAGAAAAGATAAGTACAAATCTCTCTCTCTCTCTCTCTCTATTTTTTTATTTATTTTTTACTTTTTTATTTTATTTTTTTTTAACTGTAGGACATGGCCTAGACATGTTTGAACCAAGTGAAAGTGTAGTCAGCAAAGAAACAGTGAAAACCGATATTTTGCAATTGATTTTATTAAAATGAGAGGAAATGAAGATGGACAATGATAGCAAATTTAGCACAGTTAATTATCAGTGAACAGAAATAAAAACAGGTAACAATAGCAAATTTAATGCAGTCAATGATCAGTTAATGGAAATATGAACTGAAAACAATGATAAAATGGACATGGTAAAATACCAAATAGACCAACTTAGTAATCAGGTTTCAGAGCTAAAAGATGAGTTGTCAGATGGATTAAAAAGTATGAATTGAAAAGTTGATATGTTGGAAAATAAATTTATTGTTTTGGAAAATAAGGTAGTTGCACAATCTGCAAATTGGAGAAGAATGTTAATGACATCACAGTTCAATAGAAAGCTGTAGAGGGAAAAATGGAACAGATCTTTAGTTGTTTGGATCAAAAAATTTTAACTGTTGAAAATGATATGCTAACTAATGTGAATGTTGTAGACCATTCCAATCAAAAGTTTTCCATCAGACAATTTACATCCATTGGATTTTCTACACCACTGTAGAGATAGTTTTGACTCAGACATGAATGAAGATCAAAAAATTAAATTTCTTAAAAGATGTCTTGAAGGTGAAGCTCTGTCTTGGGTAAATCTAAATTTAGGTCTGTGGGAGACATACCAAAGTTTCAAAAAAAGTTTTTAAATAAATTTTGGTCAGAAGCTGAATAAGGAAGAATTGAAAGTGAATTTCTGAATGGTCCAAATTATAGGAATAGGGATGGGACAATGAAAGAGTTCTGTAAGAATCAACTTAAAAAATTAATTCATCTTGACAAACTATTTGACGAAATGATATTGATTGATGCAATAAAAAGGAGATTACCAGAAATGGTGCAGTGGGATTTAGTACATGGATGTGATGATTGTCTTGAAAAATTTTAACAATACGTTGACAGGGTGGATAAGGCAATAGAAAGAAGCATGTACGACAATAATCAAACGATAGATATCACAATAGTAACAACTACAGAAACTGAGATAATGGTAACTTATATCAGGGTCAAAATGGTAACAGAGACAGAAAATTTGAACATCAGCAGAATAGGAACAATGGGGATAACCACGGGCAATTTAATAGGAGAAGCAATCATAGAGTGGCCATTTGGTAAACAGTGTTCTGCCTCAATGAAGGTCCACAGTTTTGGGGCAAGGAAAAACAGCAAGGCACATCAGATTTCTCATTTATGTTTTGATCAAAAGTTTTGGAATACTATGTTTAATTGTAGTGATACAGGTGCTAATCATAAACGAGTGAGAGAGTAATGAGAATTTTGATGTAGTGTGTACAAATGATTTCATCTCTTGGTCAGAAAACAGTTGATGACTGTGTTGGATCTGAAGTAGGTGGTATTTTGATACAGATGTGAATAAGAGCTGTGAAATGACTGAGGTTGGTAAGTCAGAGACTGGTAGCTTATTGCAAGTGAATGTAGGTGACGAGTGTGACTTCAATGGAGATGAGACTTGTGGCATCGATGATGTTATTGATGAAGTAAATTTGGAAGCATATGATGATAATAATGTTAATGACTATCAGGTATTTGTGGAGATTAAGAATAATGAAGTTTCAGAGTTATTTGTGAATACAGGTGACATAAGTGGTGTATGTGATGATGTAAGGGAGAGTCATGGAATACCAGCCTAGTCAAAACAGTTTTTCATTAGTTTCATGCAGAGTAATGATCCAGATAGTAAAGGCAAGTAATTTGTGAGCCTAGAGAACAAAGATGAAAATGTTTTGAAGTTTGTATGGGACTATATTGATGATAATGTAGATGAATGTCTATTCTGTAGTAAGTTAGCTGTGGTTAGTCAAAATTTGAATCCAGACTGGTGGAATGAAGTGAAAGAAGATCTAAGTAGGAAATGTAATTTTGACAGTAAAATATTTTGTGTTCTTTCTGTAATAAGTGATGCTAGTTGTGCTATGGAACCTGTTCAGTGTGTTCAATCTTTACCTGACAACATGAGTAACCAAAGTAATGCTATGATACCAGTAAAGTTGATAAAACCCTGCAAAAACAGTGTAGATATAGCATTTGATGAAACTGAAAGTGATCTTTTGCTTGAAGTATCTAATAGCAGAGAAGATGATTCAGATTTTGGATGTCCTTAAGATTGATCAGTGGGAAGGGAACTGTTTGACTGATACAGGTAGCCCAATTTGTGACATACTGTATCTGAACAAATTACAGACAAGATACAGTATAGCAAGAATTTTGTGGAAATGTCCCATTGCACTTGTAAAGATAAGAGGAGCCACTGGTAAGTAGAGCAAGTATGTAAAATGTCAAGAACTGTTAATGTTTAGTATAGAGGACAAGAGATATGATTTAGTATAGAGGACAAGAGATATGAACATGTATGCACAATGATACCTAGTCTAGAACAAAATATTGACTGTGTCTGCAATGTCTTTCCACCATTCAATCGTCCAATGTTTACATTCCTTACACCAAACAAGGCATCATTTGGCATTTACCAGCATGATATGTGGCTTATGAGCAGCCGATCAACCATGAAATCCAAGTTTTCTCACCTCCCACCTAACGGTCATAGTACTTGCAGTGTATACTGACACAGTTTGGAATTCCTGTGTGATGGTCTAGATAGATGTCTGCCTATTACATATTATGACCACATTCAACTGCTGGTGGTCTCTGTCAGTCAACAGAAGAGATCGGCCTGTACAATTTTGTGCTGTACATGTCCATTCATGTTTCCAATTCACTATCACATTGGACCTAGGGATGTTTAGGAGTGTGGAAATCTCACGTACAGACATACGACGCAAGTGACACCCAATCACTTGACCAAGCTTTAAGTTCGTGTGGTCTGTGTAGCGCTGCATCCTGCTCTCTCACGATGTCTAATGACTACTGAGGTCATTGATATGGAGTATCTGGCAATAGATAGCAGCATAATGCACCTAATATGAGAAACATGTGCTTTTGGTGGTGTCTGGATACTTTTTATCATGTAGTGTGTCTGTGTGTATTATTAGTCCATGCTTTTCATTTCATTTATCTCCATTTATTAACGTTTCATATACTCTCTTTCAAATTCTGAAGGTGGCAGGGGTAAAATACAGGGAGCGAAAGGCTATTTACAATTTCTACAGAAACCAGATGACCGTTATAAGACTCAAGGGGCATGATAGGGAAGCAGTGGTTGAGAAGGGAGTGAGACAAGGTTATAGCCTATCCCCGATGTTATTCAATCTGTATATTGAGGAAGCAGTAAAGGAAACAAAAGAAAAATTTGGAGTAGGAATTAAAATCAATGGGGAAGAAATAAAAACTTTGAAGTTCACCAATGACATAGTAATTCTGTCAGAGACAGCAAAGGACCTGGAAGAGCAGCTGAACGGAATGGACAGTGCTAGAAAGGAGGATATAAGATGAACATCAACAAAAGCAAAACAAGGATAATGGAATGTAGTTGAATTCAATCGGATGATGCTGCGGGTATTAGATTAGGAAATGACTATAGAAGTAAATGAGTTTTGCTATTTGGGGAGCAAAATAACTGATGATGGTCAAAGTAGAGAGGATATAAAATGTAAGACTGGAAAGTGTTTCTGAATAAGAGAAATTTGTTAACATCAAGTATAGATTTAAGTGACAGGAAGTCGTTTTTGAAAGTATTTGTATGGAGTGTAGCCATGTATAGAAGTGAAATGTGGATGATAAATAGATTAGACAAGAAGAGAATAGAAGCTTTTGAAATGTCGTGCTACAGAAGAATGCTGAAAATTAGATGGGCAGATCACATAACTAATGAGGAGGTATTGAATAGAATTGGAGAGAAGAGAAATTTGTGGCACAACTTGACTAGAAGAAGGGATCAGTTGGTAGGACATGTTCTGAGGTATCAAGGGATCACCAATATTGGAGGGAATACACTAAGCAGATTCAGAAGGATGTAGGTTGCAGTAGGTACTGGGAGATGGAGAAGCTTGCGCAGGATAGAGTAGCATGGAGAGCTGCATCAAACCAGTCTCTGGACTGAAGACCACAACAACAACAACATGTGAATACTTTTTAATCTCACATGACATAAATCCCATACAACTGACTTTGAAAGTTATTAAGGAGAGCATATCTCATGTGATGTGAAGAAGGTATGGAATGGCATATTTAGCACACAAAACAATGTTTCAGGATTTGATGTGAATGCCAGTCAGTTGGAGCATGTGATGAGAACTCTAAGGAGGAGGCTGAATGATATTGGTGGGTCCACTTCGCACACTGCTGTGTGGCTGTATCCTGCTGTACCAGTCATCTTGCAAGAGATTGTGGGTGCTGGGTAACGTAATCGAGCATCTGTTGACTGGATCTGTGTTGTGACTGATATTTGTGAATTGTTAGCCAAGACTGCTAAAGACAATGCCATCCAACATAAATGCATGTAGGGGGATTGACTTTCCAATATGTTATGTTACTTTAAACCAGTATTTATTTTTTTTACCAATTGTAAATGAATCTTCTAGGTCTTTCTGCATGTAGGTTAGTTTGTGTGGACAATTAGTAAGTAGTGTGTAAATCATTTAATAGTGTAGACAATAAAACAAAATGTATACATGTGTGCTTTCATACACTGATTTTGGTCCTCAAGTTACTGGATTGATTCATCATTCAAAGCTATTTATGACTATGTTTACCTGAATTTATCCTGAGTATTGCAATATTGTATCTGATTGGAACTTGAGTTGTGGACAGATTCTTGCTTAGCTCTGTTTTGGGAACCCCTGGACATCATGTCTGTGTGTGTGTACTCAGGGAGAGTGTACAGCCATTGATTCAGGCTAGATGTTTCTTACAATTACTCTTTGCTTATAACTAGACTTATTGATATGATTATGAACTTTATTGATTTTGTTGTGTCCAAAGATTTTTTGCTGGTCGGTCGCCACATTGTAAACTCGGGCCTAATATTTTTCCCTTAGTTTGTTCTTTCATGAGTCAACATATCTGTAAATACTATGGTTTATATGGCTGATTGATTCCTGCTCATGATTGAGTATATTCTTCTGGTCTATACCCATCGTGAGTTTTTTGAGTTGGCTCACTCGTCGTACACTTAGGCACTGAAATTTTTTTGCCCTTCCCTTTTGAAAATGTTGAAGATTTGATTGAATGGATGTTAGTGTGCAATATATAATTATAGTATTTACATTGTCTCTGTAATTATTTCTATAGTATAGTGATGTAATGTTGTAATTATGACTTTGTATTATTTGTTTTGTGATGGTATGTTTCACAGACCTGAAAATCTGAATACCATATCCTGATATATGTATAGATTATGGCTTTTATAGTAGATATTTTTGTTGTTTTTTCTGTAATATGTTATGTATCAGATACTCCTATATATCTACCTGCTATCCTGGGCATCATTTTGTACACTGTTTGGCAAACTTTATAGTCTGTCACAAAATATTATAAACATCCTGTTTCCAAATTTTGTGAGGCAGATATTGTAAAGGGACACCCTCCTCTAACATTATTTTTTTTTTTATAGAAACTAACTGGTACCATCTATACTATCAGTTCTTGGATAGGTGAACATTATATCAACAGCCTAACTGAATGAACTTCATATGATTTTGTACACGTTGGATGACATTTTAGACTAAATTGAATAAAAAGAAATTAATTTGTTTCAACTGATAAGTACTAATGGTTAAACTTACACTTCTTTTAAAAATATTTGAAATTACGAAATTTCTGGCATACTTAAAATTCATATTATTAATTGCACAATCTAATGCTAACTATTAAATTTATTTCTGAATTCATTTATAAAATAATGATATATTTTAGCAAAGATTGTTCTTTGGTCAACAAAGTTTGTAAACTCTTTTGCTTTGTAAACTCTTTGGAATATTGTGAGTTCAGCAGAATGTTAGGTATAGTGGGCTTGCCTCTGATGAAAGTAGACAAATTTCTAATCTTGTCAACAACAATGTGAATTCATGTTCTGAACTGGAATTGTAAAGTTGGTGTGATGTAAATGAATGGGATAAAATAAAAAAAAATATTCATAGCAACAGGCAAACCTTCATCAGTTATTCAGTTCAACAGGAACCCACAACATTATAAAATTACTGCCTCAAGAATGTACCTTAGATGCAAGACTTGGATCCAACAACAATGATATAATGAAGATAAGTAAAAAGTTTTTCTTTTGTATATCTTACGCCTCTTGAAACCTTTAAAACTAATGAAGACACTAAGAGAATTTTAATAGTGATGTGTGGGAGGGTAAGATTACAAGAAGCATTCTGTTTCCAGATGGACAAAAGTGTACAGTAGTTTCTTGATGGTTTACCTCTCACCTCAAGGGGAGAGGCTGTTGTAACCACCAAGGACTTATTTTCAGGTAGGTTCTTACACACATTCAGCACATGTGACTACCATCAGTGGACGTTAATTTAAAAAAATGGGAGACCTAAAGAGAGTGCAAAATCAATCAGGCCAGTAAAACATTTTAATTCTGCTTGCTGTGAAGATGTTTCTAGCTAAATATTAAAAACTTGTGCTAATTTTATAGGATTATCCTTGAGCATTAGTTTTAATCAATTACTGACACATGTAAATATGCTATGTAATATCTGTCTCTACAACTGGAGACAAGCAAACCCCTCTAACTACAAACTTATCTCTCTCTTTTGTGTCTTCTTAAAAGTGTTTAAGAAAGTGGCCTACAACAGAATACTGACCCATTTATCAGATCAAAGCATGTCAGCTGCCTCTCCATTTGGATTTCATAAAAGATTCTCTACAGAGAAAGCAATACAAGACATTAAAAATAAAGTCCTGGTAAAGTTAAAGAAGCCAAATGCCTGGTTGTATGGATCACAGATTTCTATAAGGAAAACTTAAATGTTATGTATTAATGGGATCTCGCCTTCACAAAAAACTCAGGTTCTCATAGACAAATTGTATCATAGGTATGAAACTAATCTCAGACTGGGGAAACATAACATGCACAAGGATTGCTTCTGTACCCTACTCCATAACTGGCTTACATAATGATCTTCCAATGAATTTATAGGAGAATTCAAGAACTATAATGCTTGCTGATGATACAAGCATTCTAATCAACATTGCTAACAACTAAGATGTCAGCTGAACAGGTCTACAAGTGGTTCACAGCTAACAGTTTTAAGTCTTAATCTCACGAAGACTTATTTGTGCAATTTCAAGCAAGCAAAATTAAAGCTGGTAGCACCATAAATAGACGGTAATATTCACACAGTAAATAAAACACCCAGTGGGCCCAGTTGGATAAGAAGTTACAATAGAATCAACATGCTCACTTTATATTATTTTGCTTCACTCACATGTGCGCACACACACACACACACACACACACACAGACACACACACACACACACACACACTCTTGTGCTGCCACACTGTGCCATCTGGATGCACGTGCGCAATTCCAGGATTGCAGTTTGGCAGGTGGAACGGGATGGGGCGGAGGGAGGTCATATGGGGAAGGGTGAGCCCAGTGAGGTGAGAGGCAGCAAGAGGTGTTGGTGTGGTTAGCTAGCATCTTGAAGGAAGGCATCTGATTTACTGGATGGAATATGGGGGGGGGGGGAAAGGCAGCTCACGATGGAGGTGACATTGAGATGTGAATTGGGAGGGGGTGATAAGACAGAGGAAGAGGATAGATTAGATTAGATTAGATTAATACTAGTTCCATGGATCGTGAATACGATATTTCGTAATGATGTGGAACGAGTCAAATTTTCCAATACATGACATAATTAAGTTAATTTAACAACTCTGGAGTAATTTTTCTTTTACAACTGGAGACTTCCTCTGGTCATTGTGTTCCAGTTTCCAGCCAGGATTTCACATATGCAAGTGGTCAAGTTCAGAAAGAGGAGACCCAGTTAAAATGATGAATGTCAAATCACACACATGATTCACTAAATGGGCATTTCTTAAGGGGGTTTCAATCATCTTTATGGAGCTAAATGAGCATTTGCACTCAGCTATTGATATAGCAGTAGTGTTGGAAGCACAAAGCAGTTGTAGTAGATCATGAGGCTTCCGTTCAATATTTTTATATTCCTTGTGCTCCATGAAAGCTCTTATAATTTTCTTGTTATCTGAGATTCTAAATTGTTAGGAGAGATGGACTACAATTTCTCCTCCATGCATTCTATCCAGCTTCTTGGGCCATTCATATGTGCTTAACACTGTTAGGAGACAGAGGAGATAATTGTAGCTACTACTATTTTGTAAATCTTGATTCATTTCACTGTAAGAAGACTAAGTAGTTAACAATCTTGATTCTAAATTGGCAAAACAACTCCTGTAAAACTGCCTGCACAAATGATTTTTATGTTATTGGATATTAATGAAGAAACAGATTTGAATTTACTTAATTTGGTCACACTGTTAGCTACTTTGACATGAAGGCCAGGCTTTTGCTGCAATGACTGAAATACTTTAACAGCTCTTTTTATCAGTTATCTGCAGTTGGCAGTGTCATTTCCCCATTTTGAAGATAATATGAAAGATCAATTAATTCTATCAATGCTTCTAATATTACCCCTAAATTTTTCACAAACTCTGCAGTTCCAAAATACAGGGTGACAATTATTGAACTATATGAAATAAAATTGTCATATCTTCTCAACAGTTTATGTTAGGATGTTCAAAGTGCACAGCTGGCCACAGGGCATGATGAAAATTAGAATAGTTTGGTTTAGCAACAAAGCCCACTTTCATTTGGATGGGTTCATCAATAAGCAAAATCAGCACATTTGGGGGACTGAGAATTCACATTTCATGATCAAGAAGTCTCTTCACTCTCAACTGGAGACTGTATGGTGTGCTATGTCTAGTCACAGAATAATCAGTACAATATTCCTTGATGGCATGGTGACTACTGAATGGTAAGTGAAGGCTTTGGAAGATGATTTCATCCCCATTATCCAAAGTGACCCCGATTTCAACAAGATGTGGTTCATGCAAGACCTATTGAAGCAGAAGAGTGTTTGATGTCCTGGAGAAGCACACTGGGAACCACAACTTGGCTCTGGGGTACCCATAGGCCACTGGCATGGGCCTCGATTGGCTGCCATAGTCTCCAAATCTGAACACATTCAACTCCATTATGGAGGCTATATTACAGGCAAAGTGTACAGCAACAACTCCAAAACCATTTTTGAGCTGGAAACAACCATTCAGGAGGTCATCAACAGCACCGATATTCTGAGACTTCAGTGGGTGATGCAGAATTTTGCTATTTGTCTGCAGCACATCATCCACAATGATGGCAGGCATACCAAAAATGTCATAACCTAAATCAGAATATCTGTAGTGACATACACATGCTGAATAAAGTGTGTGTAGTTTGTAACTAATTTATGTTCTTTTTCATATAGTTCAATAATTGTTACCCAGTATTTTTGTAAAGCAGAATATTTGGCTCTTTCTTTCTGATTTTTTATAGCATCATTCTTAGTCATGTCAAATTGGGATAATAAACTTTCAGAATTTTTCCATATAAGTTGCAGAGTTCTTTTAGTTAGTGAAAGCCACCAAATAGTGAAACTTTTACCAATATGTAACATTTGTTGTCCCATAGCTTTTGCATAGGTGTTAGCTCTCTTTGATTCTTAGGAGAGTGACTGTATAGAACATACAGCTTTTTTCCACAAATATGTGAAAGTAATTTGTTTCATGGACTTCCCTGATGGAATCCTACCAGCTACCTCTGTCTGTGGTTGGAGAAATGCCAGATTACGACAAAGAAAAATAATTTTTTAAGTTTTCCCTGTGCCCCTATTTCTGCCTATCATTGCTACACCACCATCACATGGAAAACTTGTAAGACATTCTTTTAAATATTCAAACAATGGAAAATCCAGGATGGAATAATGACACTATTATGAAAAGGACAGACTGTTACTCGTCGTTTACAGGAGATATTGAGTCACAGACAGGCACAACAAAAAGACTTTCAGCAGAAAGGCCTTCTTCTACAGTAGACATAACACACACACACACACACACACACACACACACACACACACACTCTCTAGATGCAAGGACAATTCACACTCAGTGCCTTAGCAG
Organism: Schistocerca cancellata; assembly: GCF_023864275.1. Classification (NCBI taxonomy): domain Eukaryota; kingdom Metazoa; phylum Arthropoda; class Insecta; order Orthoptera; family Acrididae; genus Schistocerca; species Schistocerca cancellata. The sequence goes on from NC_064630.1 coordinate 430,084,347, forward strand.
CAAGAGACTGTGGTCATGTGTGTGAGAGTTGTGCTTCCATGTGTGTGTGTGTGTGTGTGTGTTAGTTGTCTGCAGTAGAAGAAGGCCTTCTTGCTGAGAGCTCACATTTTAGCAGTCTTCTTGTTGTGCATGACTCAACTTCTCTATATGATGAAAATTTGTATTCAATTCAAACCATGACCATGAAGAAAATTTACTTGCTTATTTATGTCAGTGGCATAAAAATATGCACTGTCACTTTTCCTACTATTTTAAACAATCACTTAAAATGTTTTTAGCATAATGCAGGCTTTAATACTGCATGCAAGTAATTGCTCTTGTTAAACAAACCAATGTCTGTGCAGTGTGATGTATAAATGTTCATGTACTACTGTAATTGCGTCAATTGACTTGTCTTATATTACTTGTTCACTGGCTGTATAATATGCAATCAACAGGACCAAATAAATGAATAAAATTTAAAAAAAATCAGTGTCCTCCATAGAAAATTTTAAGCTCATACTAGTGTCTACCTTTTATTTGGTGTTTCACAATTGTTTCACACATACTTTTAGTGATATGAGATATGATATTAGTGCAAGAGAAATTTGTTTGAAGGGTTCCTCCCATACTGAGCCCATTAAGAGATTGGAGATCTATATCAACTGGCATGTCATATAAGGACACTGATATTTTGCAGTTTTGTAAGCTGTTCTTAAATTATGATTAGTAATTTCAACTTTGTCTTATTGTATTGGTACAACTCCTTGTTCTAAGTATTGATTTTTGCTTGGTTCTACTATTTCTGATGCATTTATGTATGACTGACTTAATAGACGTTCAATTTACTTAATTTATGTTCATGAATTTTTTCCTTAAACTTTGTTGTTGAGTTTTTTTAGCACTTCCATAGCAATTTATTTTTCCCTGCACCCATTAGAGCAAAATTGAAGTCCCTGAGGCTTGTTAGGAATAAAATTTGTTTCTGAACATATCTTACATCCTAAGTTATCTTCATAAATGGATTCTCAGCACTAGAAGAATTCCACTGATCTGAGGTCCAACAGTGAGGTAAAGGAGTGGTGCCATTGAATGAACCCATTACATAATTTATTGCAGAGCTTTCAGAAGTACATGCTGCACTTTCCACTATAGCATGTTTTTTCCACAGCACTTTCAGCACTACCACTATCTTCATTCAAAATTTTGCAATATAACTTTCACCTTCACCAGTTTCACCACATTAATTTTGTTTTAACCATTTTAGTAAACTTATTTTGCTTCTTATTTCATGACCACATACATAACATCTGATTCCTAACTAGTAGTACCTACTGCTACTGCTATAAAAAAAATCTGTTTTTAATGTAACCTAATTTTAGATACATCTACATCTATACTATGGAAACCACTGCAAAGTACATGGCAGATTTTGCAACCCATTGCATCCCATTGCATCCCATTGCACCAGTTATTATGATTTCTTCCACTTTCATTCACATGTGGAGCACAGGAAGAATGATTGTTTAAATGCCTCATCCATCCTTTAATTAATCTAATCTTGTCTTCACGCTCCCTAAGGGAGCGATACAAGGGGGTTGTAGTATATTCCTAGACTTATCATTTAAAGCTGGTTTTTGAAACTTTGTTAGCAGGCTTTCTCAGGATAGTTTACATGTATCTTCAAGAGTCTATCACTCCAGTTCCTTCAGCATCTCTGTGACACTCTCCCATGTGTCAAACAAACCTGATCATTCATGCTGCCATTCTCTCTATATGTTCAATATCTCCTGTTAATCCTATGTAATATGGGTTCCACACACATGTGTAATATTCTAGAATGGGTCATGTGAATGATTTATAAGCAATCTCTGATGTAAAAGTCTGTATTTCACCAGTGTTCTACTCATAAACCAAAGTCTAACACCTGCTTTACACATGACTGAGCCTATGTGATCATTTCATTTCATTTCTCTACAGAGAGCTACACCTAGGTATTTGTATGGGTTGTCTGATTACAACTGTGAGTAATTGAAAATGTCTTAGGATACTATAACAATGAAAATAATCTGGTGCAGTCCCCAACAATCAGTCTTCCCTTCTCAATCCGTCTGGTAAGTCTTTCCTGACCCAGGGTACTACTGATTGACATTTACAAACCCTGCCCCTTTTTCTAAACCTTTCCAGTGCTTTTCCTGTACCCCTCTTCTTTACCCTTCAATCCTTCTGCCACTGGCTCTGAAGGCTTGCATACATAAAATGTTTTTTTTTTTTTGTATATGTGTTCTCCTGCTGCCACTTGGTGAGTAGTTCTTTTTGTCATAGGATACTACATTTTTTCATCTTATAAAATGCACAATTTTACATTTATGAACATTTAAAACAATTTGCCAATCTTTGTACTACTTAGAAGTCTTACCAAGTTCTGATTGAATATTTATGCAACTTCTTTCAGACAATACTTCATTGTAGATAACTCATCATCTGCAAAAAGTCTGAGGTTACTCTTAATATTATCTGCAAAGTCATTAATAGATAAAATGAACAGCAAGGGTCCTAGTGCACTTCTATGGGGCACAACTGAATTTACTTACACATCTGACAATGATTCTCCATCAAAGACAGTATGCTGCATTCTCCCTACCAAAGAATCCCAATCCACTCACATATTTCACTTCATAACCCATATGATTGTACTTTTGATACTACTGACCTAATCATTCTCCCTGCAGACAAAGGCTCCACTGCTGTCTTGATGAACCACAGTGACTACTGTGAATACTGTCAGAAGGCTTCTGTCAACTAACTCCTCCATGTATAAGCTCTGCCATAGTGATCCTGCCCCAGAAGTCCAACATAACCTCTAACCCCTTCTGAAATGCTTAGGCTCATCCCAGAACCTCTCCCCTGAGTCCACTTCCCTCCCTGCCCTAATGACACCCCACACACCCAGCTTTTACATGCTCCACAAAATCCATAAAACCACCTATCCTGGAGCCCCATTGTAGCTGGTTATTGTGTTCCTACTGAAAGAATTTCTGATCTTGTTGACCAACAGCTTGAAGCAATTGCCTGAAACCTAGCCTCTCGCATCTAAGACACTAACCACGTCCTTCACCAACTCTTCACCATACCCACCTCTTTAACTCCTGGATCCACACTTGTCACTGTTAATACCACCTTTTATACACCAACATCCCTCATGCTCATGGCCTTTCTGGTATCAAACACTACTCCTTCCAACATCCTTCAGCCAAACACAACTACTCCTTTGAGGGAGAGGTTGCTGTTGTGGTCTTCAGTCCAGAGACTGGTTTGATGCAGCTCTCCATGCTACTCTATCCTATGCAAGCTTCTCCATCTCCCAGTACCTACTGTAACCTACATCTTGCTGAATCTGCTTAGTGTATTCATTTCTTGGTTTCCCTCTAAGATTTTTACCCTCCAAGCTGCCCTCCAATACTAAATTGGTGATCCCTTGATGCCTCAACACATGTCCTATCAACTGATTCCTTCTTCTACTCAAGTTGTGCCACAAATTTCTCTTCTCTTCAATTCTATTCAATACCTCCTCATTACTTATGTGATCTACCCATCTAATCTTCATCATTCTTCTGTAGCACAACATTTCAAAAGCTTCTATTCTCTTCTTGTCCAAACTATTTATCGTCCATGTTTCACTTCCATACATGGCTACACTCCATACAAATACTTTCAGAAACGACTTCCTAACACTTAAATCTATACTCGATGTTAACAGATTTCTCTTCTTCAGAAACACTTTCCTTGCCATTGCCAGTTTACATTTTGTATCCTCCCTACTTCAACCATCATCAGTTATTTTGCCCCCAAAATAGCAAAACTCCTTTACTACTTTAAGTGTCTCATTTCCTAACCTAATTCCCTCTGCATTGCTTGACTTAATTCGACTACATTCCATTATCCTCATTTTGCTATTGTTGATGTTCATCTTATATCCTCCTTTCAAGACACTGTCCATTCCATTCAACTGCTCTTCCAGGTCCTTTGCTGTCTCTGACAGAATTACAATGTCATTGACGAACCTCATAGTTTTTATTTCTTCTCCATGTATTTTAATACCTACTCCGAATTTTTCTTTTGTTTCCTTTACTGCTTGCTCAATATACAGACTGAATAACATCGGGGATAGGCTACAACCATGTCTCACTCCCTTCACAACCACTGCTTCCCTTTCATGTCCACAAAGAGATTTCCCATGCAATATCCTCACTCACCCCTAATTCTCCCACCACTCCCACAAATCAGCTATGAAGGAATGCACCTCTCATCACCCAGTATCACCCTGGACTGGAACAACTGAACCATATCCTTCGCCAGGGATTTGATTATCTATCATCATGCCCTGAAATGAGAAAAACTTCTACTGAAATTCCTTTACAACCATCCTAAACTGGTGTTCTGTTGCTCACACAACCTACATAACACCATGTTAATCCTTGCACCACCCACACTCCCAACCCCATTGCCATAGGAACCATATCCCTGTGGAAGACCCAGGTACAAGAACTGCCCAATCAGTCCACCAACAAATTCCTACTTCAGTCCTGTCACAGGCTTGTCCTGTCCCATCAGATAAAGGGTCACCTGTGAAAGCAGCCACTTCGTACACCAACTCTGGTGTAATCACTGCACAGCTTTTTATGTTAATATGATAACCAAACAAGGTCCATCAGAAAGAATGGGCATCATCAAACTGTGCCAAAAACATTGTTGACCACCCAGTGGCACAACATGCAGCTGAGATCAACAAGCTCGATTTCAATGGCTGATTCAAATCTGGATAGTGCCCTTCATCACCAGCTTTCCTAAGTACATAGATGGAAGATATCTTTGCAACACATTCTTTGCTCTGTTAACCCTCCTGACTTCAATCTCCATTAACCAACTGCCTCCACCCCCTCCATCCAACCGTTTCCTCTTCCTCCGTCCTGTCATCTCCTCCCAGTTCATGTTTCCATTCACCTTCATAGTGCACCAGTGGATCTGACACCTGTACATCTTATGCCTAGCCCGTGCAGCTTCCACCCAACCCTCCCAGAGTCCTAGTGAGAAAACTACCCGCCACCCTCCAAGTTATTAGCTGCCAACCCTAAACTCTCTTCTTGTGTTCCACCTCTCTCCCCTGATTTAATGCTTCTGTTTTTTGATGAGTGGTCTCCTATACTCCCAAGGTACTTGTGTAAAATAAATAAAGAAATAAAGTATTTATTCTGCAGATGTGAGTAGTAGGAAAATTGTGTGAAACAGCCACTCATCTGGCAGAAGTCTCTTTAAGGATATGGAACTCTCTCTCACTTCCCAGCCTACTTACTCCTTAGTATTTTTTATGCCTGGAAACAAAAATCTCTTTTCACTGAACTGTGATCTACACAAACCCAGTACAATGCGCAAAAATAAATTTTCATGTCTAGGGTTCAGACAGGAGTCATGTACCATAGTGGAAAGATATTCAACAAGATCCCACCTAGCATAAAGCAAGATACTGTCTTTCTAAATCAGTTCAAAAGGAAACTAAAAACATACCCTTAAGCTACTCTTCCTACAAATTACACTACTGGCCATTACAATTGCTACACCATGAAGATGAAGTGCTACAGACGCAAAATTTAACTGACAGATGCTGTGATATGCAAATGATTAGCTTTTCAGAGCATTCACATGAGGTTGGTGCCAGTGGCAACACCTACAATGTGCTGACATGAGGAAAGTTTCCAACCAATTTCTCATACACAAACATCAGTTGACCGGCATTGCCTGGTGAAATGTTGTTGTGATGCCTCGTGTAAGGAGAAGAAATGCATACCATCACGTTTCTGACTTTGATAAAGGTCGAATTGTAGCCTATCATGATTGCAGTTTATCGTATTGCAACATTGCTGCTTGTGTTGGTCGATATCCAATGACTGTTAGCAGAATATAGAATTGGTGGGTTCAGGAGGGTAATACGGAACCCCGTGCTGGATCCCAGTGGCCTTGTATCACTAGCAGTTGATATGGCAGGCATTTTATCCACATGGAGGTAATGGATCATGCAGCCACATCTCGATCCCTGAGTCAACAGATGGGGATGTTTGCAAGACAACAACTATCTGCATGAACAGTATGATGTTTACAGCAGCATGGACTATCGGCTCAGAGACCATGGTTGTGGTTACCCTTCATGCTGAATCACAGACAGGAGCACTGGCATTGGTGTACTCAATGATGAACCTGGGTGCATGAATGGCAAAACGTCATTTGTTTTGGATGAATCCAGGTTCTGTTTACAGTATCATGATGGTCGCATCCATGTTTGCCGACATTGCAGTGAACGCACATTGGAAGCGTGTATTCGTCATCACCATACTGGCATATCACCCGGTGTGATGGTATGGGATGCAATTGGTGACATGTCTTGGTCACCTCTTGTTCGCGTTGACGGCACTTTGAACAGTGGACGTTACATTTCAGATGTGTTACGACCTGTGGCTCTACCCTTCATTCGATCCCTGCAAAACCCTACCTTTCAGCTGGATCATGCACAGCTGCATGTTGCAGGTCCTGTATGGGCCTTTCTGGATACAGAAAATGTTCAACTGCTGCCCTGGCCAGCACATTCTCCAGATCTCTCACCAATTGAAAACGTCTGGTCAATGGTGGCTGAGCAACTGGCTTGTCACAATATGCCAGTCACTACTCTTGATGAACTGTGGTATTATGTTGAAGCTGCTTGGGCAGCTGTACCTGTACATGCCATCCAAGCTCTGTTTGACTCAATGCCCAGTCGTATCACGGCTGTTATTATGGCCAGAGGTGGTTGTTCTGGGTACTGAGTTCTCAGGATCTATGCACCCAAATTGCATGAAAATGTAATCACATGTCAGTTTTAGTATAATATATCATCCGCATTTCTTCTCGGTGTAGCAATTTTAATGGCCATTAGTGTATCTGAGTATCTAGAGTTAAGGATTGAAAACTCCTGTTAGCTATATAGCAAGCAGCAATATTTACTGTAAAGCTTTTTGAGAAGTCAGTTACTGTAAACATTATCTGGTAATTTAAACTTACTGACAGGTAACTATTTTCTTTTGAAAATATGAGTATTATCAAGCAAATAATAAGCTAAAAATAGGAAATAAACATCAGATACTAGGATAACTGATAAGACGAAAACAGTTTTCAAAGTAATAACTTTTTTTAAATTTATATGCTTATATTTAGCATAAATAACATAGTGATAGTTTAGTGTAATTTGATAGATAGAAAATCTAGTCACCAGTGGTGGCAGGAGAACCCACTTACAAAGGAACTGAAATCTGTGAGCTTTCAGAGCCAGTGGCTCCTTCTTCTGGAAGAAGGACTAAAGGGGAAGGAAAAGGGGTGAAGGAAAAGGACTGGTAATGGGGAGAATTTGAAAAAGTCACCCAGAACACCAGGTCAGGGGAGACTTCCTGGATGGGATGAGAAAGGAACATTAATTTTTGGGGGTGGCACCAGACGAGATTAGAAAAACTGAGAGCTTAAAGGTGGAAGATAGGGTAATAATCAAAACAGAGATTATTGACAAAACATTTTGCAACAGCTAGTAAAAGTGGAAAACTAAGTGAATTGTATGTGGTGGAGGTGAGGGATGGGGAAAAATACACAGGTCAGAAAATAAAAGAAAACTAAAAGGGAGTGAAGAAAGAAATAGTTACAGAGAATGTATGTTGAGACCAAAGAAATAAAAGTAAAGTAAGGCCAGGTGGGTGGTGAGAACCAAGCACGTCATTACACAAGTTCCCATCTGCAGAGCTCTGAGGAATTGGTGTCTGAGGAAAGAATCCAGATGGCACCTGTGGTGAAACAGGCATTGAGTTCATGACTTTCATGAGCTTGCTCTGCAACAGGATATTGTGTGTTGCCTCTGCCTATGCCCATTCATCCTATCTGATAACTTGGTCACGGTCAAGCCAACGTAACAGGCCAAACAGTGTTCACATAACAGTTTGTACATGAAACGTGTCATTTCACATGTTGCTCTCCCTTTGATAGTATATGCTTTGCCAGTTACAGGGCTGGCATAGGTGGTGGCAGGATGGTGTTTATGGCAAGTCTTAAGTTGGGGTGGTCACAGGGGTAGGAGGCATGGGCTAGGGAAATGGGTGCAGAAGTAGTACAGGTTTCGACAAGGATACTGCTGAGATTGGGGGCAATGAAAAGCTATTCTAGATGCAGTGGGCAAAATGTCAGACAGAACTGACTGCATTTCAAGCATGATTTTAGAAAGTCATAGCCTTGTTGAAGTAGCTGATTAATATATTCAAGACCAGACAACAGTGATAGTTTGTAAAGATTATGTTTCTACAATACGCTTGTGTTTTGTTAATGTATACCATTTAAACATGTGGTACAGAGTTGGACTTTTTTTTGAATACTCTTATACTTCATTGTGATTCATCCTACAGAGTGTCTGTTGTTTGAGGCTTCATACTGCTGGTATCTGAACATACTCATGATGAGGTACCACCAATGAGCATATATGAAGTTTTATAGTGCAAAATCAAAACAAACATCCAATGGTTTTTTTCATTCACTGAAACATGGTGTTCTGAAAATCTGCATGTGAAGGAAGGTTGTCTGGGATGTGGTACGAGTCAAGTTACCGTATTTACTCGAATATAAGCCGCACTCGAATCTAAGCCGCACCTGAAAAATGAGACTCGAAATGAAGGGAAAAAAAATTTCCCGAATCTAAGCCGCAACTGAAATTTGAGACTCGAAATTCAAGGGGAGAGAAAAGTTTTAGGCCGCACCTCCAAATCGAAACAAAGTTGGTCCATTGTAATATGAGACACAATTTAGGTCGAATGAATGACGATACAGCTACAGTAGTTTGGTTCGAGTCGTAAGCTTAGCAGTTAAGCTTTACCACGTAGCCATTGCTATGCGTCAGGCTCTCCGTCCGTATTTATACGGGTGCCCTTCCTTTTTCACGTGCTTCGTCTGGTTTGAATCGATTGCTTATTTTGCTTTGAGCTGATAAGTGCCGTTTTCTTTGTTATAGGAGTTTGCGTCACTCTTAAGCTGAAAATGCATTACTGCACTGTGTCATGCATTGTTTGTCGCATTCTGATAGTGCATGTTTACGGCCTGTCACGGCTCGCGGCATGGCTTGCTTTTGTGCGCGCTACCGCCGCGTACAATTAAAAAAAAAAGAGAGGAATCGTCTCATTAGCGAAACAATGGCAAGAGACTGCTATTTGTTGTTACTTACACTGCTGCTTTCTTTGATAATGATCAACAAGAATCAAATAATAGACTGCGTATGATAGAACATGTTCTGAATGAGAGTTAGGTGAAAATTTTTCTCCGTTTGAAAATCTTTGCGGCCGCTTCTTTATTACATCAATTTCTGCACAGAAATTAGAGTCATCTTAGATTTAAAAATCTAGTCACTTGCCGTGCTTCATTTCTGACTGTATCACTGTTAGGCATAAGAATAATACGAATGTAAACATGACACGATACGTATATTCTTCCGCGTTTGCTGTTGTCTCACTCTAGTTTCGTAGTTTATTAGGCAGACAGGATTTAAATGAGAGAGCAGCAAACACGAAAGAATACATGGTAAAATGTTTATATTCGTATTATTCTTATGGTGAAGAGAATACTGGATGTGATTCAAATTTCATCAGGTTCCTATTAGCAACCATCTCTTCTCACAGATAGGAAAAAATTCAGAACGTAGAGTTGGCCATATTGACAAACATCCCAAACAGTCTTGCCAGTCAGATTTTTGTAGTACACTGAAATTGTGCTACATTCGAAGATGAAAAATACGGAATTTGTATTTACTTCGTTGGATAATGTATGAAAATGCAGTGGTCGAAACTCACGGCGGAGAAAAAAAGCTCGTCTTCCACTTTTTTTTTAAAATTAATTTACTGACGCAGAGGTTTTGGTGCCAGTATTTATCTTTGTGCCTACAGAGCATGCCTGCATAGCGCTACATATATTTGATGGCAGAAGTTAGTTGTGGGCACGTACCAACATTTTTCATAACTTCCGCTTGCTTTGCACTCGATTCTAAGCCACAGGCGGTTTTTTGGATTACGAAAACTGGAAAAAAAGTGCAGCTTAGATTCGAGTAAATATGGTATACATCAACAGCCAGGTGTAGTCACTTATGCCTTTGTCAGTAAACTAACTGCAGTTTATAATTAGTGGGAATTTATTTATACTGCCAATTACTAGAATTACTTTTAAGTTATTTTATATATTTACTCAAGGAGAAAAATATTTTTTTTAAAAAAAAAGGTATTGCTTCTTCTCTTATAGTGTTAAATTTACTTTACTCAGATAATGATCAGTTTCTTATACATTGCCAACATGAAGAATTGTTTAATACAAACATTAGAGTTTAATACAAACGTTAGAGAATTCACAACTTTCACTCATCGGAGACAATATGAATTGACAGTAAGTTCAAAAGATGTTTTATATGTTGAATTGATAATACACAAACAACAAGAGTGTGCACACACCAGGCATATACAGGAAGTTAACTAAATGAAGTTGAAAGGGAATTCCCCAAAGAGAGTGTGTCAAAAACCCAAAAGCTGCTGTAGAGCACCCGTCCACCCACTGGCAGTGGAGAGCACAGGGGAGGTCCAGAGGTGAAGGAACATCTGCTGGTGGCAATGACAGTCAGTCAGGAATCACAATGGTGCAGTGACCAGTAGTGACAGGACAGTCTTGAGGGGGAAATGACTGGACCATTTCTCAAAGGAGGTAGAGGTTCTACAAAGACAATACAAACCTTGTAGTCCTGGAGCCAATGAGGAGGGCAGAAGGGTTGGCCTGTGTGGGAAACAGGAACTGATTGGCTGCAAACCAGGGAAGGTTGCTGGAGGAGAGGAATAAAAATGGTAAGGCAGCTGGTGGTGTTAATGGATGCAGACATGTTGTTCAGGGAGAATGTGGTAGGATCAAAGGAAAGAGATGCGGTTAGTGGATGGGTCATCCAAACAGTGTGGGGCAGCATGCAGCATGAGGAGCATGCTATCGCACAGTTGAAGAGATAGATCATTGATGTGATATGGTGTAATGTTGATGGGGAATGTGATAATACTGGCAGGCATAGGGGGCAATGACTTGATGTCAGGCAGATGAAGTGAAGACATTTTTCTCAGAAAATTAAGGAAGAGGGCACCCCTGGGGAGGAGTATGTGAGGATCCTGTCATCTGAAGATAAGAGAGGTAAACATATTACATGCAGCACTTGCACTGGGAGACTCATAAGCAGACATCTGTAGACTGTGACACTAGGGGGAGGAATCACCACTGGAAGGGGGCTTGTGCAGAGCATGAGTGGGAGCAAAATCATCATTTAGTGTCCAAGGAGATTTCATCCTGTTGATGGAGACAATCTGATGTTTGCAGTGCAGACAGATGCCTATAATGTAGTCTGTTCAGCCAAGCACTTTGTACAGACCCGAACATGAGGACTGTAAAGTCACATGGACAGAAACATTCCAGAACATGAAATTCACAATGAGGCAAGTTTTTATGAATGAACACATGAAGCATGGAGTGAGGGTGGGGAGGAGGAATGTGTATTTGAGTGAGGTGAGAGTGGACTCTTCGAGAAGGGTGGGGGGTGTGGCCAGATGCAGTTCATGACAAACTCAGTGGGGAGGACCAGTGGCTCGCCATATAGAAGCTCAACCAATAAGGAGTTGAGGTCACCTTCAAAAGAGGTGCATATGGTGAGGACATCAGAGGGGTGCTTCTGATCAGGAGCCAGTAGGGCATCAGTGCAGCTTTGAGGGTCTGGTGGCACTGCTTGATTATCCCATTACTCTAAGGATGATAAGCCATTTTGTGGAATTTGTTGGTACCACATGGCACACAATCTGGAAAAGAACAATGTCTCAAACTGCCTCTTCCTGTGAGGTGTTTTTCTTGTTGTGGGTTAATTTTAAGGAACTGATATTTTCTGAGATGCCAAGTCTTTACTTGTTCCCTGTAGTAACAGTTACCTTCTTTTCTGAATTTCCTGATTGCTGACTTGTTTTCTCTGATGATGTGCTCCTGCTATGTAGTGCCATGTATTTGACCACCAACTTCTTTTCTGAATGCAGAGGGGCAAATGCTATAAGAGAGCTCCCACATTCAAAAAACTCACTACAAATTCACAAACATGGTTTCTGTAATTCTTCTATATTCTTCTGGGCATTGTCATGGAGCAGAAACACCCACTGAACAGCTTCTTGAGAAACTTCATCTTGACATCCTCCAGTTATCTTGTCAGGATATTTTGGCAGTAAGCTAGTGCGATGGTTTGCTTGTTATGAGCATAATCTATTAGTACACCACAGTGGTCCCTTTCTCCATGATTGCTGATCTTTACCACTTTTAGTGGTGGTGAATCCAAGTGTTTCAACTGACTGCTTTGCTATTTTGTCCTAGGGTCATAGTGATACAGCTGGACCCATCTATGCTAAAAATGAAATGATCATATGGCATTTTGTAGCCTGCCTGAAGTTGTTTGGCTGCCTGGTCCAAGCCCTTTTATTTGATGCCATTTTGATGATTTGTGTATCAATGAAAATGAAATGAAATTATTGAGACAACACAAGCACCTGTCCATCAAGCAAAGAATATTACTAACCTGGCCAGGAATTGAACCCAGGACCTCATGATCTAGTGATGCTACCCACTATCCATGGTGATTAGGTGACTAAAAACATTATCTGGATTTGCCTGACTCAGCAGCAAAATTTCTGATACTATCTTGCCTCAGTGAACTTCAGGGTATGCTCAATCACAGAACCAAGTGATTGGCAATTTTGACTTTATTCATAATGTCTGCAAGATGTTGAAATGTGATCCATGACTGATTTTGAATTTCTCCACTATTGCCCTGATTGTGATACAATGGTCTGCAATGCACCAGGGCCTCCATTTCCTTTGAAACTTCCACAAAGAGATTGTCTGCCACTTTGTTATATATCATACAGGCTCATGTGGCCACATGGGAAGCACTTGCATGACCCAACCATTGTTTCATACAATGGTGTATTGTTGTTGTACACTTCTACCAACTTTTCATTGATTGTTTCATCTTTATTACCCTTCAAAAGCAAGCAACACATTAACACAGATACACCACTTTGTCAATAGTCACACAATTTCGTTTTGGCTCCTCTACCAACATGATGTACTATGATGAGAGTATTTCTTTGGGTATCAAGACTCCAGACATATACCTTTGGACAAAACAGCTTTATTTATTTATTTGTTTGAGGAGGTAATTAAAAATGTATGTGTGTTTTATGTTAAATAACTCTGGGGAAGGACATTATCTGAATGCCCAGCAATGTATTCCATCTTGTTTATATGTGTACCACCTACTAAATAACTCAGCTACAAATGAGTAACTACCTTTAATTCTTCCATTACTTGTATTCTACTCAGAACTTTCAAGTATCATGTAAATTAATAATCCTCTTTACCAGATCACCGTGTAGCCTTTTTATTATGTGTTGGATATCATTGACCCCTTTATGCGCCCATTTCTCTTAGAGGTAATCTCTAGAAGTCTCCATGATGACTCCGTGTGACATAAACTCCTTTACTATAGATCAGGACACTGAGCAACCATATTAAAGTAGTGTCTTCCTCAAGATATTAAACAAGTTCTGTTCTTTAGACACTTCACTGATTTTTAAGTGCCATGAAATATCTCACAGTTTCTTGTTGTAGGTAGGGGGTGGGGGTTGGGTTGTTTGGGGGAGGAGACCAGACAGCGAGAGCATTGGTCTCATCAGATTAAGGAACAATGGGGAAGGAAGTCAGCCATGCCCTTTCAAAGGAACCATCCCGGCATTTGAATGGAGCAATTTAGGGAAATCACGGAAAACCTAAATCAGTATGGCCGGATGCAGGATTGAACCATCGTCCTCCTGAATGTTGTAGGTAGGCCGATATATTTTGAAAAGCTGCTGCACTGTCTTTTCACAATCAAAAACATATTCTGGCTAGCTGCTTTTCAACTATTGCTATTATTTTCCACATTTATTGATAGCAACGGTGACATGCAAGCCCTCTTTGTTGATTGGTTGTTAATACTTCATGGTGGCTTCCACCAAGTCAATGAAGACATTAAAAGGCTGAATACAGGATCCAATAAAGTTCACATAGAAAGTTAGGAAAGCAAAGAACAAATCATACCAAGTCATGTGTATATGAACAAATCTAATGCTACTTGGGTTCTGTCTGGGTAGTTGTTCACCAACACTTCTTTTCTCATAACAGCCGCCAATCTCAGTGGCAAACAGCTGACCTTATGGTTGAGGATTTTTTCATTTCTCATTAATGTAGTGCAGGTGGTTCAGCTAAAATCGCTGCTCTCTACAATACATTCTGTTCCACTGCCACACCAAAACAAACATGATGTGTTTCTCTATAATTAGGTAAAGGGACAGCTGAATGATTGAAATTGTACATACCTTGAATCCAGTTGGGCTCCATTTAACAAACTGAATACCAGTCCTCGATTTGAGCATTTCAATAGAAGCATTCACATCCTTGGGCACAACATCCCCTCTATAGAGCAAGCAGCATGCCATGTATTTTCCATTGCGAGGATTGCATTTAACCATCTGGTTGTCAGGCTCAAAACACTCTGCAGTTATCTCAGGAACTGTCATTCCACCATGGAATGACTTATGAGTACACAGTACAGGTGCATATGCTGTTAGTGGAAAGTGGATACGTGGATATGGCACCAGGTTGGTCTGAAATCAGTTTGTTATACAAACTTTGAAATAACATGTGAGTCAAAAAACATTTTAAAACTAATTAAGGTTAATTAATATGCAGTAAAAATTAATCTAACATATTAAAAGACACAACAGGTCCAACAAGATAACAGCTCTTTATGTATGAATGTATGGACATCTTAATGTACAAAAGAAAACAAGAGCAAAAGGTCAATTATAACTCCATTAAAAGATCTATGAAAACTGATGGTGGATTATATTTTACCTGAAAATAAACTGAACAATAACAAAGAGGGTAAACAGATAGGCAACTGAAAGATTAAAAAATTTGCTTTCTATCTGGGCTTGATGTCCAACAAGCTGTCTGTCCGCATGAAAGGCCACCAACAATCGGCGGCCAACACAGCTGGACCACCCAGTTGCCGAACATCAGCCCAACACAATGTGCTTCACTTCAAAGACTGCTTCACTGCCTGTGCTATCTAGATCCTTCCTACCAATACCACCTTTACAGAATTGCACAGGTGGGAACTCTGCAATGCATCCTATGTTCCTATAACCCCCACTGGCCTCAAAATTCACTAGTACCTTTCCTTCATTCACCTATCCCCTTCACTCCTCCTATACCAGCACTACACAGCCTTCTATTTCACTAATGCACCCACTAGTCTTTTTCCCCAATCTCTACTTCTCTCCTTTTCCATTACCCCCATCACACACAGATTGCTTTTTCCATCAGGTGTAGCTGCTGTGTGCAGCCCAGCCTCAGCAGCCAGAACAGTAGTCAGGTATGTGTGAGCTGTGCACATCTGAAAGTGTGTGATTTTCTACTTTAGAATAAGGCATTTTGGCTGAAAGCTCAGATGGATAGCAGTCTTTTTGTTGTGCTTGTTTGTGACTCAGCTTTTCTTCTGTATAATGAGTAGCAATCTATCCTTTTCATAATGCAGATATCCCAGGATGAGCAACAGAGATTCATGTAATTAAACATTATTTGAAAAAGAAAACAGTTACAACCCAGCCATAATTCCTGCCTACTGAAGATCAACAAAGTGTATTTGACAGTGGGGTGATAATAGGAGTAAAATATGCTAGCAGGTTACCTCCTTTATTTCATGAAGGAAGACGGATGAAGGAAAAGGACTGGTGAAGTCCAGGAAAAGGGGTATATTTTAGAAAAGTCACCCAGAATCATGGTTCAGGGGAGACTAACCAGATGGGATGAGAAGGAAAGACTATTTGTTGGGAGCTGCACTGGATGAGATTTGAAAGCCAGAGAGCTTAAAGGTGGAAGACAGGGTAATATGCTAGATAGATATTACTGCTAAAACATCATGCATGAGTTAATAAGAGTGAAAAGCTAAGTGCATTGTATGTAACAGAGGTGGGAGGGGGAGGGCGAAAAATAGACAGATAGGAAAATGAAAGATGTAGAAAACTAAAATGGAGTGAAGAAAGGAGTAGTTACTGTGAAGAAATGCTGAGTTGGAAGAAAATAATGTAAATTAAGGCCAGGCAGGTAGCAAGAACCAAGGACATGTTGTAGTGCTAGTTACCACCTGCGGAATTCTGAGAAACTGGTGTCTGGGGGAGAACGCAGATGGCAAATTTGGTGAAACAGGCACTGAGGTCACAACTGTCATGTTGTAGAGTATGCTCTGCAAGAGGATATTGTGTGTTGCCATTATGCAACTTCTGCTTACACCCACACATTCTAACTGATAACACACAAAAGGCTGAACAGCTGGTATATGACGTGTTATTTCACAGGTTTCTCTCCCTTTAATAATATACGTCTTTCCAGTTGCAGGGCTGGTATAGGTGGTGGTAGGAGGGTCATGGTAGGAAAAATCTCAGACAGAATGGATCTCATTTCAGGGCATGATTTTAGAAAGTTGTTGCCTTGTCAAAGTAGCTCTTTAATATATTCCAGATCAGGATAACACTGAGTGACAAGTGGTGTGCTCTGAAGTTGATTTTTTGAATGGGTAAACTGTACCAGGATTGGATTTGATGGCCGTGGAAATCTGCTTTTGAACTAGGCTGGTGGGGCAATTATATCCAGAGAACGCTGAGGTGAGAATGGTAGTATATTTCTGTAAAGAGTCTGCATCCAAACATATACATTTGCCTCAGATGCCAAGGCTGAATTGGAGGAAATAATTGACATGAAAAGGATTCCAACTTTCAAAATGTAAGTACTGTTGTTTGATAGGCTTAATGTGGACAGCAGCATGTAGTTGGCCTTTGGTGAGGAAGAGATCAACATGAAGGAAAGTGGCACAGGATTTGGAATAGGGTGTATTCTGGCAACACACAACACCCTTTTGCAGAGCACGCTATATAGCATGGCAGTCATGAGCTCGGTGCCTGTTTCACTTCATGCACCATATGCATTCTTTCCCCAGACACCAGTTTCTCAGAACTCTGCAGGTGGGACTGAGCACTACAACATGTTATTGGTTCTTGCCACCCACCTGGCCTTACTTTACATTAATTTCTTCCACCTCAGCATTTCTTCACAGTAAGTACTCCTTTCTTCACTCCATTTTAGTTTCCTACATCTTTCATTTTCAGGCATGATGTTTCAGCAGTATTCTCTAGATTGGGTCACAAGAGTTTTTTGTGCACGGTCTCCTTGGCAGACTGATTACATTTCCCAATAAACCAAAGTCTACAGTCTGTTTTACCTACAGCTGAGTCTATGTGATCATTCCATTTCATATCCCTACAAAGTGTTACACCAATGTATTTTTATGAGCTGGCCAATTCCAGCTGGACCCATTGATATTACAGTCATAGGTCACTAATTTTTTTCATTTTCAGAAATTCACAGTTTTACATTTCTGAACATTTAAAGCAAGCTGCTAATCTTTGAACCACTTTGAAATCCTACCAAAATCAGACTGTATATTTATGCAGCTTCTTTCAGACAGTACTTCATCAAAGATAACTGCATCATCTGCAAAATGTCTGATGTTACTATTAATATTGTCTCTGAGGTCATTAACATACTGCATGAACAGCAAGTAAGGGTCCCAGTACACTTCCCGGGGGAACAGTTGAAGTTACTTCTACATCTGACAATGTCTCATTATTCAAGGTAACATGCTGCAATCTCCCTGCCAAAAAGTTCTCAAGCCAGTCACAAATGTCACTTGACACCCCATATGATCATAATTTTGACAATAGGTGCACATGTGGTACTGAGTCAAATGCTTTTCAGGAATTAAG
This sequence comes from Schistocerca cancellata, assembly GCF_023864275.1. Lineage (NCBI taxonomy): Eukaryota > Metazoa > Arthropoda > Insecta > Orthoptera > Acrididae > Schistocerca > Schistocerca cancellata. The sequence continues at coordinate 430,102,349 of NC_064630.1, forward strand.
AAATACATCTACCTGACTTTATTTATCCAAAGTTTTCAGTATTCCATGTGAGAAAAGTGTGAGTTGGGTTTCACATGACGGATGTTTTTGGAATCCATGCTGGTTGACATGGAAGAGGCCATTCTGTTCAATATATCTCATTATGTTTGAAGTCAGAATATGTTCTAAGATTCAACAACAAATTGATGTCAAGGATACTGTAAGGCAGTTTTGCAGATGACTTCTACTACTCTTCTTGTAGATGGGTGTGACCTGTGCTTTTTCCCAATTACTGGGTGCAGTTTTCCATTTGAGGGATCTATAATAGATTGTAGATAGAAGAGGAGATAACTCAGCTGCAAATCTAGCATAGAATCTGATAGGTGTCCCATCAGGCCCTAGAGCTTTGTTCAGTTTTAATAATTTCAGCTGTTTCTCAGCACTACTGACACTAATATTAATTTCACTCAGTTTTTTGGTGGTCAAGGATTAAATTAAGGCAATTCTCCTGGGTAAAGGAACATTTGACAACAGAGTTAAGCATTTCAGCTGTTGCTTTGCTACCCTCAATTTCAGTTTCTGTCTCATTTGCTAGGGGCTGGACACTAACTTTGGAGCCACTTACAGCCTTTACATATGACCCAAATTTCTTTAGGTTTTGTGAAAGATCATTTGACAATATTCTGCTACAGTACTCACTGAAGACTCCATGCATTTCTCACTTTGTAGCCAAATGTAATTCATTCAGCATCTCTCTATCTATAGCCTTTGTTTGACACCTGTTATGCAGCAGTCTGTTTCTTCAGAAGTTTCTTAACTGTGACTGTGTATGGAGGAGGTTCCCTCCCATTGTGAACTATTCTATTGGGAACATATCTATCCAGTGCATGATCAACTATTCTTTTAAACATGAGCCATAATTCCAAATAATAATGTTGAAGAGGTGTCGATAGGTCAGTGTAATAGTGCAGCTCTCTCAAAAAAGCAAAAGTTTAGCAGTGCAGTGTGCAAGGAATGTAGAAAACATGTTGTAAAAGGAATTGTGTGTGTAAAGTGTTGCTTCTGGAAACATGAAAAGTGTACAAAAGTGAACCTAAAGTTCATAAATGATGATTTTTTGTGGTGCTGCCAGGATTGTTTATGTGACAAAAAGGTTGATCTCCAAAGTGAAGTGAATGCAAAAGAAAGTGTTATTCAAATGCTGCAAAAAGAAACTGAGTCCTTCAAAGGAGACTTGTTAGCATTACAAAATGAAAACAGCAAACTTATGAACCAAAAAGACTGTGACTATGGGGACTACATAGCCAGAAATGATGGAAATCTGCAGATGTGGAGTGATACAAGCTGTGTTTCAAAAAATGGTAATGATGCATCCTGGGAAGCAATGCAATGACAATCAGAAGTATTGCTGCCTAGAAATGAATACATGGAACATATTCACAATGAAAACTGTGACTCAAATGAATCTCAAAAAATGATCGATGTGTTGGTCAGAGAATCCAATGAAGTGAAAATCTGTGCTCATTTTAAGTACATGCCTCCAAAGAAAAATAAGAAATCTTTAGGAAAGTTCACTGATCTTAGCATCTACTCAGATACTCATGGTCAGGCAAATGACATGTCTTGTAATGAGTTAGCAAACACTATTCTCAGTTTAAAAAGTGCCCTAAGTCTGATATAGAACCAAAGAGTAATTCTTATTGTTATATCACATAGGTATGACCTCACATCAACTTCATGTGTAAATGCTGACATTAAGGAAGCAAACAAGCAGATACAAACAATATGCAAAGTGTTTCCAAATGTAAGATTCCTTGTTGTAGATTCCCTGGAGAGATGCAAATTTACAAGACATGGCATGAACCTTAACAGAAGAGGCAAGTCTCTGCTGTGCAAAATAATTTTTGAAATGTTAGAAACATACAAAAAACAATGACTTGCCTCAATTCTCGTGTGTAAACAGGCCAGTAGCATATACAAACAGTCAATATGCAGAAATTTGCAACCGTTACGCAAATATACAAATGGTTAATGTGCAAAATTTTAGTAGAGATCTTTACATCACTCACGGCCTTCGCCTCAATCGGCGCGGAAAAAGTCACTTAGCGTTCATTATTTGTGAAATCGTCGTAAATGCTAGGAACAGCATATACTCAAAACACACACATTCGAAGAATGAGTGCTCCACAACACAAGAAGACTGCAGCAATGGGTATAAACAGACAACATTGGACAAATGGCTGCTGAAAACACCAGGTAAAGCTGATTCTTCCCAGGCTCCCAGCACATGGAAACAGACCAACTTGAATCAATGGATAGTGAAAAATACCAAACCCACTCTGTCAACTGATATTTCTTTTTTAGGGATAAATGTATAAGTGGTTCTGGTAGGGTGACACATCCATCAAGCATTCAACAATCCAAGCTCACTTTCAAATTAATTTAGCAGAACTTTCAAAGTCTTGGCAATAAGTACAACGAGTTGGATACCATTGCAGCAATTGATAACCCTGATGTTTTAGTTATAAGCAAACACTGGTACACAGATGAGCTAATTAGTGTATGTAAGCCACTTTCCATGATCTTTTGCTCTGCCTTCAGTAGAAAAGAGAAACGTGGTGGTGGGGTAGCTATCTTTGCAGCCAGTGGTAGTAATAGTGTAATAGATGTGCTTTCAGCATTGAGGGTGTAATAGAACTATCAGCAATTAATTATAAGTGGGGGAAAGAGAACTTACTTATTATAGGCCTATACAGACCTCCATCTGGTAGCCTAGATAGTTTCTTTGATGTTCTTAATGACCTGCTTGTTGACATTGACAGTAAACACTGCAATAAAAATGGCTGGGTTAACATAATACTAACTGGAGATATAAACATTGACTTGCTGTCCAATGACTCTGTATCTAAGAAACTAATGCTAATACTAGCTCAATTTAACTTAGCATTTCTGATAAATGAGCCCACTAGAGAGGTCAATAATGTAAAATCATGCATTGACAACATTATAACTAACATGTCCCACTTTACATGCAGTGCATCAGTTCTGAAGCTTGCCATTTCTGACCACCACGCAGTACAGGTATTGATAGAAGCTGAAAATCTTCATGTCAATAGAAAAGAGAAACAATATGTGACAAAAAGAATGACCAATGATGACAATGTTAAAGATTTCAACAGTTTGCTAAAAAGCCTACAACGGGGTTAAAAAAACAGCATTACTTTCAGTGAGTTTTCATCAGATTTTTATTATTGCTTCAATGTCTCATGTTCAGAAATGACCTTTACAGTAAATGACTGCAAAAAGATACAAAAAAATAACTGGATAAATCATGAAGTAAAAACAGCAAGAGAGAAACTTAGACTTTTCCAATATGCAATGATAAATAATAACAGTAATAATAGACTAAATGTAGAATTTAAGAACTATCAGGATTACTATAAAGATCTTCTGCTAGAAACTAAAAGTAAATATGTAGCCACAATGTTAAGAAACTCTACTAACACAGGTTTAGCTGTTTGGAAAGTAATAAATAGCTTTAGGAATTGTAAGGACAGAGCAACAAGTGATTTTACTATAAACCATAAAGGGCATATCATGAAATGTCAATGTCAGATTGCAAATGTTTTTAATGAGTACTTTTCTTCTGTTGGAAAATCTGTCAATGACAATTTTAAGAATCTTCAGCATAGATATGGGGGCATTCCAATCAAACAAACCATATACTTGGCCCCAACCAATAACAAGGAAGTCAAAAACATAGTAATGTCATTAAAAAATACAAAATCAGCAGGCTATGATGGATTGTCTTTCAGTACACTGAAAAGATGCATAGACAACATATATGATGCCATGGCCACAGCAGTGAATGATGTAATTGCATCAGGTTGTTTCCCAGATAGTCTAAAGACAGCACAAGTAACCCCGATTCACAAGAAAGGTAATAAATCTAAAATTGAAATCTACCGCCCTATCTCAATCTTACCTGCATTTTCTAAGGTAGTTGAGAAAGTTATTTATACTAGACTAATGACATTCCTGAGTCAACACAATTTAATATTTCAAAATCAGAATTGCTTTATGAAAAACAAGTCAACATCAGTAGCAGCAGTACAATTAATAGACAAAATAATAATGGCCATAGAGAACAAGGAGTATGTAACTGGAGTGTTCCTTGATCTAGAAAAAGCTTTTGATTGTGTCAACATCACCATATTACTTGACAAGCTGTGGAACCTGGGTATCAGAGGAACTGGCTATGAGCTAATAAAATCGTATACGAGCAATAGAAAACAATTTGTCTTGCTTAAAACAAACAGTGGGTCTTACAAATCTAAAATTACTGACATCAAATATGGAGTGCCTCGAGGTTCTGTCTTGGGACCCCTTCTTTTCTTGATTTATGTTAATGAGACACAGTATTGTTCTCCTAACTGTACAAACATATTGTATGCAGATGACACATCAATAGTGTGTAAACACAAAGACTATGAGAGTCTGGAGGTACAGTGCAACAATGTAGCTAATGAAATAGTCAAGTATTTTAATGAAAGCCATCTAAATGTAAGTGCTTCAAAGACTGCAATGATGGAATTTAACACAAGGAAACAAATAGAATTTGACATGAAATTATCCATAGGAAATGACATTGTAAAAAAGGAAAAATGGACAAAGTTTTTGGGAATTACAATCCAGGACAGCCTCAGATGGGACATGCATATTGATTCCTTAGCATGTAAGCTGTTGAAGAATGTGTTTGCTATAAATATGATTAGCAAATATTGTAAGGACATGTGTGTACTAAAAACTGCTTATCATGCCCTATTCTCATCAAACTTAAACTATGCTGTGGAAATATGGGGTGCAACAACTCAAGCCAACCTAAGTACATTATTAATACTACAGAAAAAAGTTATCAGAATTATTTGTGGTGCCAAACCTCGAGAATCATGTCGGAATCTGTTCCCAAAATTAGGTGTGCTTACCATTATAGGTGTATACATATTGAAAGTTATATTGCTTGTGAAAACAATAAATCCAAATTTCAACTGTGACCTGCACCAGTATGATACAAGGCAAAAGTTCAGATACCATGTAAATAGCAACGGAACAGCTTTATATGAAAAAAATGCACTTCATGCTGGGCTGAAGCTAGCCAATGCCCTACCAAAAAGTCTCACAGCCCTTCCTACTAACAAATTAAAAGATCAGCTAAACAGAATTCTAATTGAAAACCCTTTTTATTCCCTAGACGAGTATTATATCCGTATGAAAAGTGCTTCATAAGTATGTCAAGCTCATAGTTTTAAGTAACCTACAACTAATATAATGTTGATAAAAAAAAATATTTGTAATATCGTGATTGTATACTACCAAATGTAAAATCCATCAAAATGTAAAATTTATTAATACAAACAAATCTTTAGTTTGTAATTTATAAACTGACGTATTCAGAAGAATTATCTGTATGATGTCCTGAAACTGTATTATTTCTAGGGATTGTATTTGATTATTCAATGTTGAATAAATATTATTATTATTATTATATTATTATTAGAGTATGAGTGAGTCGGTACCAGCCACTTGTATGAACCACCAATTCATTGCTGAATGCAACTCTACAAGAAATGACTCTATCTTGGAGGCAAGAACTGCAGCAGCTGCAGAATCACAAATGACTACACTTTCATTATCAAACTCAACAAAAGTTGCAGCACTGACAAAACCAGCAGCATCTAAACCAACCCAAACAACAACACAAATAACAGCTGAAACACAAGCAACAGAAGTAGAAATGGAATCAACAACAACAACAACAGTAGTAGTTCCACAGCAATCAGCAGAGCAGTGACTTTTTATGGCTGATACCAGGGAAATTGCTTTGATATCATCAACTGGATCCAGCACTATCAATGAGCAAACCATATTCCACCAGAACAAACAATACATAAAAAATAAGGTAATCCAATTAGAAATAATACAAAATAAAGAAATTCCTGATGTTCTAGCTCTAACAGAACATGGACTAAATAAGCATGAAATTTTAAATATTACCATAGCAGATTACAAAGTAACAGCTAGCTCATGTAGGAGAAATAGTAAAGGCGGGGGAACTGCTATACTAATCAATAACAAGATAAACAGAAACTGTGTACATAGTCTCGATTTATGCAAAAAAATATAATATTGAAAATGTAATGGAAGTAACAGGGCAGAAAATAATTTTAGGTACTTGTCCAATGTACATCTGAAACATCTACAGACCACCAAAAGGATGCATAGACACTTTCACTGAAATTATTGGAGAACTCTTGTATGTCATTCTAAACAAAAACTGCATACTTTTTCTACTAGACGATCTCAACATTAGTTCATTGAAAGGTTCAAAGGATGATAGGGAACACCTTAACACAATGAAAACATGTGGTTTAAACAAGGCAATATCAAAGCCAACACACACAATTGCAAACACCTGTACACAAATAGATCACATGTCCACAAATCTACATGATTTTCAGTACAAAAGTGAAGTTATAGAAACAGCCCTGTCAGATCATGATCCAATAAAAATATGCTTAAATTATTCCACCAGAAAAGAAAGGATACCAAAAAAATGGGAGAGAAGAAACCTAAATGAACAACATCTAACACCCCTTAGGCATAAACTTAGAAAATAAGGTTAGGAAAAGATTTCATACTGGATCAGAAAGTTACATACTTCATAAATGTCTCTTCTTATTACCTTCAAGTAACATGCCCAATAACAAAGGCCAGTAGGAATGTCACTGGCAAAAACAAAAACTGGATAACAAATGGTATTTTAGTCTCTAGAGACAATATAAAAATACTGCACAGAATGTATAAACCAGCAATGACAAAAAATTTAAAATTTGTTATATAAAATACAAAAAAGTATATGCCAATGTACTGCATGCAGCCAAACAACAAGAAGCAAAAACCTACACAAGTAATGCGGACAATAAAAGCAAGGCTTGCTGGTCTATTATAAATATAAATCGTATACCATAAAACCCAGAGAAACACAACAAAATACAATATATGATAAGCAAAAAGGTGATAAAAGAACAGAATAACACTGTCAATCTCTTCAATGATCATTTTGCCACAGTAGGCCAAAAACTAAGAGAAAAGACAAACTGTAGACACAATAGCACATGGAATACATACATTCATGGCTCTATTTCCAGCGACAGAAGAAGAAACACTGCAGAAAATAAAAAAGTCTAAAACAGACAAAATCGTGTGGAACTGATTGAATACCATTGACGCAAATTAAATATTGTATGCAGGAACTCAAAAAACCACTCAGCAAGTCATTCATGAAAGGAATTTTTCAAAATTGTTTGAAGAGAGCATTGATAAAACCAATACATAAAAAGGGAAATGGATATCAACTGCAAAATTACAGACCCATTGTTCTTTTACCAGTCATATCAAAAACATTTGAACAAGCCTATGCTCAGAGGCTCACTGCATTTTTGATGAAATATGGTGTTATCAGTAAAAACCAGTTTGGCTTCCAGAAAGACGAACTTACTATATATGCAATCATAGATCTAATTGAGAATGTCATAACCAACTTAGACTGTACTAATAAATGTGTAGGGGTATTTATAGATTTAACAAAAGCTTTTGACTGCATAGACCATAAAAATTAGTAGAAATATTAGAGGCATATGGGATAAGAGGGATGCCAGGAAACTGGATCATGTCATACCTGGAAAACAGGAACCAATATACAGAAATTACAAAAATGACAGGAGGGAAAATAAGATCTGAATCAAGAATTCTACACTTCTCTGTCCCACTGGGATTCATGCTTGGCCCATTGCTCTTCATTTTATATACAAATCACATCCCAAATACTGTAAATTATGGAAATATAAATACTTATTCAGACAATACAACTCTGCTATTCAAGGCAAATAACACAGAAAATCTGGAAATAAAAGCCAACATAGAAATAAGTAATGTTATCCAAAGCTTTGCTGGAATAGATCTGCATAACATAATAATAATAATAGCACTGCTAAAACACTTTGCTTAAATTTCTGACTAAAAAACCAATACAGTGAAGATATCAACATTCAAATAGGTGGGTGCCTAGCAGAAAATTACAAATGCACAAAATTCCCTGTGATAATAATCAATGAAAATTTAAACTGGGACAAGCACATAGAATACATTAAGTGGAAAGCTCTGCTCTAGCCTATATGTTCTCCACAAACTTTGCTTCCTAAAAGACATAAATATTATGAAAATTACATACTAATCACTAAATCATTCCACATTAAGATATTGCATAATTTTGTGGAGAAACATCTCCATAACAAACTTAAATAGAGTATTTAAAATGCAGAAAAGAGCAATAAGAATAATAACCAACCTTCAGTGGAGAGAATCATATTAGGCAGCATTCAAAACTCTCAAAATACTAACACTACAAAGCATTTACCTTTATGAACTCATGTGCTGGACAAAATTCAAATGATTATCTGGTACTCAAGATACCAAGCCCCAGCACAACCATGACACTAGGAAGTGAAACTTCTTCCATGAACCCAGACATAACACCATGAAATTCAAAACAAAGCCATCCTATGCAGGTCCAAAACCCCTTGAAAAACTTCTTTCATACTTGAGAGAGATAAACAATAAAAATATTTTCAAAAAGTCTCACAAAACATCGTTGATAGATAACTGTTACTATAGTATAAGTGATTTCATGTGCATAGCAGACTAATCCAAAATTGGCATTGTAATAGTATGTACAAAAATAGATGTAGATGAGTTTGAGATGTAAGAAATCTACTAAAGCAAGACAAACAGCGATGCAATAGTTTGTACTAAATACAATGTATCTTAGAGAACCACAAAATATGTATACATTGAAAAAAAAAAAGAAAGGAAAAAAGAACCTCATATATGATATGGTACTAGAATATTGAGGTATACTGCCATAATTTGCTAAATGCTACTTGTTAAGCATATTATACTACTTCAATTCTTGAGATACAAATTTGACTTGACCCTTATAACGTATGTTGTCTACAAATCCAATGAAAATAAATAAATAAATAAATAAATAAAAACATGCTGCTGCCCTGTGCTGAAAGTTTCAAGTTCCTCACAGAGATACAGGTTGACAATTATTGGAAAAAGAAATGTAAATTAGTTAGGAACTACCTTTTTATAACTCTGAACCAACCACTAAGAAAATGTGTTATCTGAAACTTGTAAAATAATTTCAAGAATATATCAACAAAGTGAAAACTGAAATGTGTTCGCCGGCTTCTGTGGCCAAGTGGTTCTAGGTGCTTCAGTCTGGAACCATGCGACTACTACGGTCGCAGGTTCGAATCCTGCCTTGGGCATGGATGTGTTTGTTGTCCTTAGCTTAGTTAGGTTTAAGTAGTTCTAAGTTTTAGGGGACTGATGACCGCAAATGTTCAGAACCATAGTGCTCAGAGCTATTTGACCCATTTTTTGAAACGTTTTCATAGGTTTGATTACAATTGGTACAATAAGATCAAAGCAGTGAAGCAAAATTTTACCAGTTAAGTACCAATTATTTCAATCAATCAACATTTCTGATCTTTCCACTCTGCTCAGTATGCTGTTATGAAGCACAAAGTATATGCCCTGAAAATCAGCAGAGGCAGAATTTAAATAATTAATTTGAATAAGTACTTATTGTGTGTGTGTGGGAGGGGGGGGGGAGGGGGGGGTCAGAATATGGGCTTTAGTTTGGAATGGAATGAAAGTTATGTTTCTGTGACTAAATGAACAATACTTTACAGGCAATGTCATTCCATCTTGAAAAAGGACTGAATTTGAAGGATAAAAACCAGGAAGGATGAACAAGAATTAAACATCATCAGCAATGTTAGAGAAGACAACAGAAAGTTGAGTGTAAAAGTGAATTTATTTATTAAAATATCTTTTTTGCTTTGTAGTGAACAGAAGTGAAAATGACCATTTTAGGGACTAAAGAAAATTTGGAATAGGAGGGGTGGGGGACTACATAACAATGGGGACAGTGTAATGATTAATAACAGGGACCTAAGTGCAACAGTGAAGGATGAAAATTTATCATTTTTGGAACCTGACTTTGTTGAGAAAGACAGTTAATGGAGAGGTATGAACAACTGGACATGGAAGGAGCAAGATAGATTATTTGAAGCAATCAATGCTAGATACAGGCAGGTCGTTAAAACTGAACATTCAAAAGATGGACCATAATAATGAAGAACTGAATCAAAAGTTTGATCAAATGTCTACTAATTTGGACATGGTTGAGGTATGGGTGGGTCATTTTGAGACACAAGTGGAGGAAGCTGACAAGGGCATTACTAAAAAAATTGAACAATTAACAGACAAACTTGCAAGTGATAGGGAGAAAACTAAAAAGTGCCTTCGATGAAGTAATTTGAAAATCAATACTGTCAATGAAAATCTAGAGAAAAATATAACATTGTTGAGGAAAATACGAGTATGAAGCTAATTACTATTACAAGCATCCTGGAAAAGAAAGTAAAATTGGTAGATGAAAAAGATGAACTTAAACATATAACCAGCAAAAATGATGCAAACAACATACAAAGTAATTTTTCTGACCTAGCTAAAAAAGTAGAAAACCACAATGCACAGACACTGTCAATGGCAACCTAATGAATAAAATAGTATGATGTGGTGTAACACACCAGTGAAAAAACGTTTCTGATGAAGGCACAATGCACCCTGTAGATTTTATGCAGCAGTGTAAAGATAATTTTGTGCCAAACAAGACCAACTGCATGAAAATTAAGTTTGTTAAAAAGTTGCCAGAGGGTGAAGCACAGAGTCATGGGCAAACCAAAATCTTTGTACTGATATGTCATCTGAAAATTTTGAAAAGAAATATTTAGAGAAATTTTGGCCAGAAACAGAGAAGGCACATATCAAAAATGAATTTTTGAATGTGCCATGGTATACGAAGGGGAGAGACAGTATGAAGCAATTTTGCAGGAGACTGGTACACAAATTAGCACATGCTAGTAAACCTTTTGATGAATTCACAATGATTGATGCTTTAAGATGTAGATTGCCTGCTCAAATTTAGTCTAGTCTAGTCTATGGACCAGATGACGCACTTGAGCACACTTTGGATAGCACTTTGAAAAGCATAGGAAAAGAGCACCATATTTACCACAATTTTACACAAAAAAATGGGAATCAAATTTGGGGAAATAATTAACATAAAAAAGAACACACAGACTATCAACAACATAACAACTTTCCATCAAAGAATCACAGAAGTCATGGTGAAAACAATCAGTATCAAATGGTTCAAATGGCTCTGAGCACTATGGGACTTAACATCTTAGGTCATCAGTCCCCTAGAACTTAGAACTATTTAATCCTAACTAAGCTAAGGACATCACACACATCCATGCCCAAGGCAGGATTTGAACCTGCAACCATAGCAGTCCCATGGTTCTGGACTGCAGCGCCTAGAACCGCACGGCCACTGCAGCCGGCCAATCAGTATCAGTAGAATGGTTATCACAATATGTTTGACAAAGGAATGACAATATCCTTTCTTTCAGGAGTGCTAGTTCTGCAGGGTTCACAGGAGAGCTTCCGTAAAGTTTGGAAGGTAGGAGACGAGGTACTGGCGGAAGTAAAGCTGTGAGGACGGGGCGTGAGTTGTGCTTGGGTTGCTCAGTTGGTAGAGCACTTGCCCGTGAAAGGCAAAGGTCCCAAGTTTGAGTCTCAGTCCAGCACACAGTTTTAATCTGCCAGGAAGTTTCAGTGACAATAAACACAGAAACAGACATTGGCGAGATCACTGCAATTCTACAGTATACTAAGGTGCAACTGTACATAAAGGGAAAAAACTAAGTAGGGGTCCAGTGTGCAAGCAAAGTCATACAATATAATGAATAATTATTTTAAGGAAGTGTATTATCCACTATGTGCCATTACAGTAGAGAAGAAGGAATGCTACAACCACAACAAAAAGACACAATTGACTACATACATGATAACACTGAACATGAAGTAGAAATGAATTTAGTAGATTTTTATGAATGGGCAGAAAACAATATTTTATCAGAACAGGTAATTGAAGTATGTAACAATTTTGGGATCAGTCAAGTTGTGGAGCAACCAAGTAAGTCAGAAGCACACACTGTGGTATGTGAAAGTGACACTCATGATCCTGGATATGAAAATGATGCTATGTTTCAGAGTGATTTGAAAGGTAATGATTTTTGTAGTGATGTTTGTGTTGGTAAATGTGAAGATAATGATGATCTTGTGGAGAGAAGAGGTATTTTGTAAGTTTTAAGGAAAATGTCAAGGTATATGATGATAAGGAGGAGAATGATGTTCATGTTGATGTTGAAGAAATATCCAAACACATAGTTGAGAAAACGAGTAATTGTAATGATAGTGTTAAAGCTACTAAGTTCCTGAGTTTAATTTCCAGTAAAAATTTACCTCCCAATGGTGGAGATGATGATGATGATGATGTCCCATACCCTGAGGAGTGTAGGGGATGATGCGGGAGACCTGCATCACCAACTACGTGGAGGTACTTCACTGAACAGAAGTGAGAGTAATTATAAATTTTTGGCTGAGAACACTAATGTTGAAGTGTTCTTCAATAGCTTGCAGTTGAACAGTGAGGCAGTTCATAATGATGAAAATTTTAGAAAAATGTTAATCAATGTGCGTTCAACTTTGTGTCCAAACTGGTGGCACAAAATTAAGTATGATATCTGTAAACAATAAAAGGTAAGTGCATGAGTGAAGATCAATGTCAGTTGGGTGAAATTTCTTGGATAAGCGACATTCTAGGTGTGGATAGTACTAGTCATGATTTTTCTGTTAGTGCAATGAAACTTTGCAATCCAGATAAGAACAGTACATGCATGATACAGACCATAGATGATTAGTCACATGAAAATGTTAACCACAGTTATTATGATGAAATTTGTAGCCCCTCCATTAAAATAAAGATAGGATAATGGGAAGGCATGTGCCTTATTGCCACAGGGAGCCACGAGTCTGGAAGATTCTGAGGTCTTGAGCAAGAAAATAAAGCAGGAAAATGATAATGTTGAATTACCTGTGATTGGAATTAAAATCGGAGGTGTTACAGGTAGATGTAGTAAAACAGTGAAGAATCAGGCTCTGATTACTTTTAGTATTGAAAGAGTACAGTTTACTTAAGGATGCCCTATAACTACAGAACTTTCAGTTTATTTGTTTTGATTGGGGAGGATAGAAGCTTTGTATTCCAAAACCAGATGGAAGCTGTGTTTCTCTAGTCAGATTTCAGCAGTAATAGTAAACTTACTAGTATTTGGTTTATGACAGTAGGAGGAGGTGTGAAGTATGACAATCTTGATGTAGGTACAAATGAGACAGAGGTTGAAGAACTTGTTAACACTAAAATAGGAGAAACTGGTGGGTTCAGTGAACTCCAAAAATAGGAATAAAGATCTTTACTCTGGGAGTACAGGGATGTCTTTAGTAATGTGCCAGGAAGAGTAAAACATTACCTGTACAACCTGAGACAGAATCCAATAGGCCGTTTGTTACCAGTATACTTTATAATGACAGAGCCTTCCACAAAATTCATATGAAATGTCTGATACGACTTCTTCTTCTTTTTTGGCCTTGTATGTGTGTCTTTATACATATCGTTCTGTCCTATTTGATAAAAAAACTTGATATTCATTGCAAAAGCGTATGGAATGTTCTGGAAGGATGTGCATTGTTATAATTATCGGTGGATTGCTGTCATTGATAAAATTATGTACATATACTAAATTAAGCAACTAATCAAGAAATTGAAGTAATAAGTCCTTAGCAGTTAATAACTAGAGACTGCAGAGATGTTAGGATGAAAAATCAATGCTTCTAATTAACAAAATGGTAATCGAAAAATCCAGTAACAGAAGACCTCTCTATCTTGTGAAACAGCATAAAAGTTATTACCAAGCGATGTATTTTCATTTGTTATTTATTTTTATGTCTTCCTCTGCAATTGAGGCCTTATTTGTGCATTTTATGAAACCAGATGGCAGTTATAAGAGTCGAGGGACATGGAAGGGAAGCAGTTGTTGGGAAGGGAGTAAGACAGGGTTGTAGCCTCTCCCCGATGTTATTCAATCTGTATATTGAGCAAGCAGTAAAGGAAACAAAAGAAAAATTCGGAGTAGGTATTAAAATCCATGGAGAAGAAATAAAAACTTTGAGATTCGCCGATGACATTGTAATTCTGTCAGAGACAGCAAAGGACTTGGAAGAGCAGTTGAATGGAATGGATAGTGTCTTGAAAGGAAGATATAAGATGAACATCAACAAAAGCAAAATGAGGATAATGGAATGTAGTCGAATTAAGTCGGGTGATGCTGAGGGAATTAGATTAGGAAATGAGACACTTAAAGTAGTAAAGGAGTTTTGCTATTTGGGGAGCAAAATAACTGATGATGGTCGAAGTAGAGAGGATATAAAATGTAGACTGGCAATGGCAAGGAAAGCGTTTCTGAAGAAGAGAAATTTGTTAACATCGAGTATAGATTTAAGTGTCAGGAAGTCATTTCTGAAAGTATTTGTATGGAGTGTAGCCATGTATGGAAGTGAAACATGGACGGTAAACAGTTTGGACAAGAAGAGAATAGAAGCTTTCGAAATGTGGTGCTACAGAAGAATGCTGAAGATTAGATGGGTAGATCACATAACTAATGAGGAAGTATTGAATAGGATTGGGGAGAGGAGAAGTTTGTGGCACAACTTGACCAGAAGAAGGGATCGGCTGGTAGGACATGTTCTGAGGCATCAAGGGATCACCAATTTAGTATTGGAGGGCAGCGTGGAGGGTAAAAATCGTAGGGGGAGACCAAGAGATGAATACACTAAGCAGATTCAGAAGGATGTAGGTTGCAGCAGGTACTGGGAGATGAAGAAGCTTGCACAGGATAGAGTAGCATGGAGAGCTGCATCAAACCAGTCTCAGGACTGAAGACCACAACAACAACAACATGTATGTAATCAGATAAAGCACAAGCTCTGTACTATCATTGGATGTTAGCAACCAAATCCAAACTGTAATTAATTACATAACTAAAATAATACACTAATGCATTTTTACATAAATTTAAGGACATAGAATATATCTCAGTCCTTGATGTGACCTCATGATTTCACCTGGTACCTTTAGCAAAAGATTCAAGAAAATATACTGCATTCTTATGTAGTGACTGTTGTTATCAATATTGTTTTGTACAACTTGGTTTGAATTCATCTGTTGCTGAATTTATTAGAGCTTTGGATCATGAGCTTGATAGAGAACTTTCATCCTGACTGACAATCCATGTTGATGACATTTTGGTAAATGGAATGCTTTCAACTTTGGAAACAAGCATGCAATAAACTTAGGCAAGGGGGAATGACAGTTAAATTAGAAAAATGTAAATTTGCTATACCAGACTTAAGTTTTTTGGTCACATTATTACTGAAGATGGAATTCTTGCTGAATCTGAGAAAACAGAAGCCATTTCCAAGTTTCTAGCAGCATGTAACGGAAAGCAGTTA
This sequence comes from Schistocerca cancellata, assembly GCF_023864275.1. NCBI lineage: Eukaryota > Metazoa > Arthropoda > Insecta > Orthoptera > Acrididae > Schistocerca > Schistocerca cancellata. Next base: position 430,117,937 of record NC_064630.1, read on the forward strand.
AAGTCATTTTTTGGTTTATGTGGATTCTATTGAATGTTTGCCATTAATCAAAGTTTGAATGCACCATGTTTGAAAAATTTACTTAAGGAGAATGCTGTATGGATGTTGAGTGAGGAATGCCAGAAAGCTTTTGAATGAATAAGGAAAGAATTGAACAATGAACACTTTTTACACAGACCTGATTTCAGTTTACCTACTAACAGCAGTGGTTATGGACAAGACGCTGAGTTGTTTCAGGAAAAAGAAATTGATGGTAAAATTACACATTGTCAAATTGCTTTTGGAAGTAGGACATTACTCAGACATGAAAAATCTTACACCATGGCTGAAAAAGAGTTATTGGCTATTCTCTGGACTTTTGTCAAGTTTCAAAATTAACTGTTAGGCCATAAAATCAAAGTATACTCAGACCACAAAGCATTAAGTTATCTTCAAGAGTACAGGTTACACCATGAAAGACTAACAAGATGGAGCATGTTTTTACAGCAATTTGACTATGAAGTATTATACCTCAAATATACTGGAATTGTCATTGCAGATGCTTTATTTAGGTTATCCTTAAGTGGATTTAATGAATTACATGACCAGGAGGAGAAATAGGAGTATAATATGAGATGTATGAAGGGTGTTGATAATGAGATAGTCATTAGAGCCATGTGTAACAGAATCAGAGAAATCAAAATCATGATTCAAACTGGAGGTTAGTCTAAAGCTGTTTACATAAGGGAGGGTATGAAAAACTGGATAAATTTTACATAGGACACAAGGGTACTCAGTTTAGGGCAGATTCTGACACTGGTAACTGGAAGTTATGTTGACCAGAGGAGGAAGCTGAAAAATTAATCAGGTGCAGCCACAAATCATGCATTCAGAAATGCATACAAAAGTTACAAGAGAACATTTATTTTTATAATATGGCTAAAAAAGTAAGGAAAGAATTGTAATCCTGTGATACATGTCAAAGAGGAAAGGTAAGTAATAGAGCATGTCAAAGTGAAATGCAAAAAACCGTTCCTGAACAACCGATGGATTAGGTTGTCATCAACTTATATGGATCTTTGCTGAGAAGTAGAGGTGGTCACAGTTACATTTTTGCCATGGCTGACATTTTTTCCAAATTTATAAAACTGTACCCTGTCTGAAATCCCACAAACAAAGACATTATTTCTAAGATTGATAAGGATTACTTTAAAAATGTAGGAAAACCAAAAGCCATTCTCTCAGATAATGGATCACAGTTCATATCTAAAAAGGGAAAAGCATTTATTGGAAGAACAGCAATCTTTTGATTTCCATGTGTAACCCATCATTAAACCCAGCAGAAAGATAAACAAGAGAGATTGGTTGCCTATGTCATACATTTTGTAGACATAAGCATCTTACTTGGTTTGAACGCATCAATGGTTTTGAAGACATCATTAATAGCTTACAACACAGTTCTAGTGGATTTATACCTTTTGAGATTGTTTCATAAGAAACATGTAAACATTCTATCAGAGTTGACTGAATACCCATGGTATATAATTTTGTCTATACAGGAGAGAGAGGAGATTGTCAGAGAAACTGTGAAGAAATAAGGAGAGTCATGAAAAAGGAGACATGATGGTAAAGTAAAAGTAACACATTTTAAATGTACTTGTGAAACCACATGAAAGACCCAAAAGCTTAACAGCAGAACTAAACAAATTCTTTCACATATACATTGATCCATTCAAAATTGATGAAAGCAAAGAAAAGCACATTGTCAGAAGTCTTGTGTTTTTTTAAAAAAACCTGTTTTTCACTGGTAAACAGAAATTTAAATGCTAAACTAGTGGGGATTGATGACCATAGATGTTAAGTCCCATTGTGCTCAGAGCCATTTGAGCTAAACTAGTAAACTTTGTATGAATTTTGATGAAATCTGATTCAGGCATTTGTCTTCAACTCTATTTGTGCTGAAGCATATGCACATATGTCATCTAGAGTCATGATTCTAACCCTCAGAGGGATGTACACTTCTTTGTACATTATGTGCTCGGTGAGCACAAGATTTTTAGCTGTTATAGTACTGTTTCCTGCTAGTTTTCTGTACTATAGTTCCTTCTGCTATCTTTGAACCTATCACTGTTTTATTCTGCTGTTAATGCTGTCTTTTCTTTTTGAAAATACAAATCATGAAATAACATGTATGTATCTGGAAAACGTTTACATATAAAATGTTGTGGATTGATTTAACACTACATAATTAATCTATTGCAATACAAACTTCTAATCTATGCTTTTAACTGTGGTAGGTACCATACTCATTAATTATTCTTCTGCAAAATGAAGTATTGGACATTTCTCCAGCAGGGTGATAAAATAGCTCTTCTGAGATTGAAATGCTGAGAAACTACCTTAAAACTGAGGATGATGAAATAAATATGTTAATGATAATCTGTATGAACTTATATTAGTTTTCACCATGCAATAACACCATTAAAAGTCTCAAATGTTGTTGCATGAGCAATCTTACTGATTTGTGCCATCAAGCAAAAGGTCACAGAAGCTTTCTCTGAGTACATTCTATTTTTCAGACTTTACTGACTGGTTTTGTTGGTTGCCAGAAGAAATCCTCAAAAGCTTCATAATTATTCTCTTAGTGCATATTCTAGCTTATGTAACTACTCTGAAGATGTCTCAGAAATAAGCTCTGAGCAAGCCTTTATCATTTATGTATTTGACCTCAAAACAAGTCACTACACATCGTAAAATTTGTGAATATCACACACACACACACACACACACACACACACACACACACACACACACACACACAACATAACATTCTTTCACTTTATTCTTGTTAGAAATGACACACATTCATTTAATGTACTCAGTAAGACATTTACTTCACTGGAAAACCAAAGTAAAAATCAGACATTGTTGTCAGGAATAAATATGAGGAACAGAGGTTTGCTATAAAACTAACTAGTCTGTCAGTCAGCAGGGAGGTCATTCTACATGGTAATGATGTTGTAAATCAATACACTTGTGTGCAGAGATGCAGAGAGAATGGAAAGAAAAAGAAAGTAATATTTTTCAAACCTGTGTATACTAAAGAGTAAAGTGAGACCAAAACTTTTGAGAACTTGAATAACTAGTTGTTAATTAATGGGTTTACTGTATGCAGAAAAAGTAATAAATGTAATATTGATCCAAATTTGAGACAGAAATGATATATTTGGTTATTATAGCAAAGAAACGCCGTGCTGAGGTACGAGGAGGTTGATGGTGTTTTTGGTGCTTGTTCCAACCATATATGTGAGATAATTTGTGGTGGATAGGTTCTTGTGTTATGGCAAAGAAAATGAAGTTTAAATAAAGTATGCAACAATGGATTCTGCACTTTGGTATAAAAACATTGTTACAGCAAAGTAATGGAGGACAAACTTAGAAATGCAAGCGTTACTGAAGGTCCCCCCCCTCTGCCCACCCGCTCTAAAAATTATTTATTTATTTATTCTTTGCCCATGGACTCCAGCTGAAAATCCAGCTGAGAGTATTGGGTGTGTCATACAATAGGCTATTAACATCAAACTTGATTTCATTATATATAAATGAAACAGATAATTAAACAGAAATAGTCCATAAGCATACAAAGGTATTACATGTTTCACATTATATGTACACACAAATCCAAACAACATACAGAAATGATAATTTTTAAAGGTACATTTCAGTAATGATATAACGTATTTAAACACCATCTTAGTATTCACTCAAACTGTATATGCATTTCTATGTGAAATATAGTTTCAAATTATTTTTAAAACATTTTAGGTCTGTTTCTTTTTTAAAGATTTTGGGGAGTTTATTAAAAAACCTTTTGCCTGCTTCTTCTGGGGCAGTCATAGATAGTTTTAGATTTCTGTTTATCATGTAGTAATTTTCATTTCCTCTTGTACTGTGTTTGTGTACATCTTTATTTAGGAGGTGTTTATCGCTTGACCTTACCGCCATTATGCTTTGGTACATGTACAGTGAATATACTGTCATAATATTATAGTGTACAAAAGCTTGCCTACAGGTCTGTCTTGGTGGTATTTTTGCAATGCATCTCACTGCCCTTTTCTGAATTGTGAATATTCTTTTTAGGTAGCCAGCTTGTGCACTTCCCCATATATGAACTGAATAAGACAAATGTGGGAAGATAAGTCCATAATACATTGATCTGGGGACTTTATCATCCACAGTCTTGCCATGATGAAGATCTGTTTGTTTATCTTTTTACACAGCGCATCTATATGCTCCCCCCATGCCAAATGTTTGTCTATTATAGTTCCTAGAAAATTATAATAGACAAACATTTGACATGGGGGGAGCACATAGATGCACTATGTAAAACAATAAACAAACAGATCTTATGAGTTAAGTATAGAATAACAGATACCTGGTGGAATAGTTACAAGCAGCCCACATGCTGCCTGAATTTAGAAGGACGACAGTAACTAGTATGTCTCACTAATGGAACAAAACTTACAAAGCAATATGTCTATACATAGACAAAAAATTTAACCAAGTGGTTAATGAAGCACACTAAACACAGTGTGATGCCGTTCTCATTTTTTTTGGTAGTAATTGTTGTTATATTATTTTATTATGTGTTTCATGCTATGTACTTTTTTTGTTATTGCCATTGTTGTATTATACTTAATTCTGTGACAACTTCCTTCATGTTTTACAATCCACTGTATCTCATGTTGGCATTCTGTCCTGAAACCTATTTGCAATTGTGACTTGTGTCCTTGCCACTTACTGGCAAAGTATCATATTTTTTTGTAACTAGTTCCGGAAAAAGTGTAATGATGGTGAAGCATTATGTGGATGTGCCATACAATCAATCATTCTAAGGAATTGCAGCAGGAAAAACATGTCGAGGATGTAAGGTCAAATGAGCCCTTCATGAAGAAAAGTAAACATACTATCTTGTGGTGTACAAAGCATAAACTTGTAGTCAGACCAGTTTCCTTTATGTTTTTGTCAGCTTTTTAGTGAGTACACAATTAATATTCTAAAGAAAGCAGGGAACTTCAGATTAGCAAACATCCCATTAATAAAAAAGAGAATTCAGTCACATGCTGTAACCTGAAACTGCATATCTAAAGTTAAGTCACTGAGGCTAGAGAAAAACTAAGATGGTATGAGTATGCTATGTTAAATGACTTGAGCAATAAAAAATTAAAAGAAGAGTTCAAAAAGTATCAGAAATACTATGTAGACCTCCTAATTTTGGAAAAACAGAAATATTTTGAAAGTGTCATTCAGAACTCAAATAATATCTCCAAACCATCATGGTCACTAGTAAATAGAGAAATAGGTAAATCTGGGAAACATAAAACTGAAAATCACTTGCTGATAAACAGCACAATAGAAACTGATCAGAATAAGATAGCAGATCTATTTAACAATTACTTTGCTTCTGTTGGCTCCAGCATAAACAATCAGCTTAAAAATCATAAATACAAATTCAGAGTAACACCAGTGTCAGGAAGTATATTTTTGATGCCAACAAGAAAAGAAGAAATAATTAAAATAGTGAGTAGCTTAAAGAATTCCCATGCAGCAGGATATGATGGTCTTAGTCTGGACACTCTTAAGAAATCTATACATAAAATTGCATCACTTTTATCAACAGTTATCAATTCTCATATGGAAGATGGTCTATTTCCAGATGAGTTGAAATTGCCCGAGTTGTGCCTACTTTTAAAAAAGGAAACAGGAATTTAGTAGAAAACTTTCGACCCATTTCTGTTCTTCCAATAATATCCGAAATCTTTGAGAAAGTAATATACATAAGAATCTGGAACTTCCTAGTATGCAAAAAAGTGATTTCTAAGGGGCAGTATGGGTTTGTCAAGGGGTCATCCACCATTACAGCAGCATCCAACTTAATCAAAGGTGTCACTCAAGCAATAGATAATAAAGAACATGTATGTGACATCTTTCTGGACTTACAAAAGCATTTGACTGTGTTGATACGACCATATTGCTGGACAAACTGTGGAACTATGGCATTCGAGGCACAGCCCATAATCTGATGAGGTCCTACTTGACAAATAGGAAGCAGTTTGTGTCTATTAGCACTACAGAGGGAGCATACAAATCAAACACCACTGACATAAATTGGTATCCACAGGGGTCAATATTAGGACCACGTCTTTTTATTATTTATGTAAATGATATTCAGTCCATAACAAATCATGCAATAGCTATCTTATATGCAGATGATACCATGTTAATATGCTGCAATCCAAGCTATTCACAGCTCGAAGTGGAATCCAATACTGCCGCAGGCTTAATTCTGCAGTATTTTAATGAAAACAAAATAAAATTAAACACAAATAAATCTGTCTATATTGAATTTGATCTTGGGAGGCAAAAAACTCATGAAAAACAAATCTTAATGGGTGACAAATACATTAAAAAACAATACTCGACCAAATTTCTTGGCCTGACACTAGATGCAGAGTTAAACTGCTCTGATCATGTGAATGATATTTGCAAAAAGCTATGTACTACCATGTATGTCCTAAGAAAACTGACACCTTTTTGTAACATCACCACTCTGAGGCAAATATATTTTGCACTATTTGAATCCCATCTAAGTTATGGGATAGAGGTATGGGGATCCAGCAGTAAAGGTAATATGAAAAGTGTACTTGTCTTACAAAAGAAGGCACTTAGAATTATGGAAAAGAAATGTGCCAGGGAGTCCTGCAGAAATTTGTTTAAAGAATTTAAAATACTAACTGTTCATAACCTGCATGTGCTGAAGATAATCATTATGGCAGTAAACAGTAACAAAACACTTAATAAAGAAATACACAGTCACAACACTAGAGGTAGAGAGAGAGACCACATATCATCTCTCATAGAACACCACTTTATGAGAAAAGCCCTCACTATGCAGGCATAAAACTACTGAAATGCTTCCATCCTAATATCTCCAAATTGCCCATAACAAAACTAAAAATGAAATTAAAATTATGGCTCCTAAACAATCCTGTATATTCAATAGATGAGTTTCTAGATTTAGTACACTCGTATGATGGAAGACCATTTATCTAAAAATATATGTAATCTCAGATCTTAGACTGTGTCACAAACTGTAAATATTTGAATGTCAGATATGAATACTGTGTTACAAACTGTAGATTCCTTAATCTAAGTACGGCAATAACAATTTTTTTTATGCATAGTCCATATATGTAACTCTGTTCTCTCAACTAAATTTAGAAAAAGTTGTGTAGAAAAAAGTGCCGGCCAATAATATGTAACCCTAGTAAGTAAGGCTCTGACTTATCCAGAAGACTGGAACAAAAAAAACCTTTTTTTGTAATCAGTTGATGCTGGATGAAAATAAATAAATAAATAAACAAATAAATAAAAGAAGAAACATGTCACATGGAGGCTCATGTACACTTCTACAAAGTGATATAAATTATGACACCAGAAACTGTTTTAATTACTTAAATGAAGAATATGTGTTTGAGAGCTGTTGTGTAGAAATAGTGGACTCACTAGCAAATGTTATAATACTCTCAATATACAGAATTCCAGGGATGCCAACAACAGAACCATCCTTATCTAAGCTTCAAATTTAGCTAGAAGACCTTTGTAAAGAAAAAAAATTGTAATAGCTTCAAGATTCACTGACATAGTAAAGGAATATGGTTTCAAATTGAATTTATTTGAATCTACCAGAGACAATGGACAATCAGCAACATGTATTGACAATGTTCTAAGTAATTACGTATATGAAGATGTGTATAAATTTTGTATAGATCTAAGTATTTCAGATCACTATGCATTGTTCATTGAGCTGCCACAGACAGACAGGAATGTTTCACGTATGAGAACCTACATGGGCAGGAACTTAAGCAAAGAAAACTTGCTAACATTTAGTCAGAAGATGAAAGAGAAAACATGGCCTTTTGATCATAGTAACTCTAGTGATGAAAACTTCCTAACTAGTTTTCGTGTGGTCTTTAATGAAACATTTCCACCTAGACTCTGCAGCAATAAAATAACAAATAAATTAAAGTGGAGTACCCAGGGCATAAAAATTTCTGGTATAAGGAAAAGACAACTGCACAGAGAACTAAAATATAATAAAGATATTAATTTCATTAAATATGTTAGACACTATAAAACCATATTTAAAAGAGTTGTGAAGTCAGCAAAACAACTGAAAAATAACAGGCTAATCTTAAATCATAAAAATAAGACAAAGGGTTTGTGGTCAGTCATTAAATCTGAGTTAGGTGTTAAAGCCCGTAACGAAGAAATTTCAAAAACTGATGTTGAAGGAAATGTTATTCTAAGTCTAACTCAAATACCAGAGCACTTTAATGAATTCTTTATAAATGTAGCAAAGTCTGATGTAGATATAACGGATTATCATAACAAAGTAAATCCCTTTGGCCTAGGTGAAAACTCTGAAAATTTTACAAAATTCTTAAAAGTTTCTATGGGAGATGTAGACAATGCTATCCTAACATTAAGAAATAAAAAATCTGCAGGTTGGGATGGAATATCCACCAAAGTTATTAACATGGCACACATAGCTCAAATAATAAATCAATGTTTTAAAGAGGACAGTTTCCCAGAGGTACTGAAATATGCAGAATTCAAACCACTCTTCAAGAAGGGATCAAGGGAGATCATGGGAAATTATCATTCCATATCAATTCTCCCAGTCCTATCTACAATATCTGAAAAATTTGCTGTTGCACAAATACAAAACTTCATTGCAAAATAGTCAGTAATTCAAAACAATCAATTTGGTTTTCAGCAGGGGAAAAACACCATAGATGCAGTAAACAGTTTCATTGAGAAAATAAGTACATCATTAGACAAGAGAAATAAGGTGGCAGAAATTTTCTGCAACCTCACAAAAGTGTTTGATTCTGTAAGCAATGCATTGCTTGTTTACAAACTTGAAAAGTATGACATTAGCGGCAGTGCCCTACAATGGCTTAAATCCTACTTATCAAACAGAAAGCAAAGAGTTAGCATCTCTTCAAATGGTGCATATTATTTTTCTGGCTGGAAAAAATATATCAGGGTGTTCTACAAGGCTCCATATTAGGCCCAGTCCCATTTATCTTCTATGTTAATGATTTGTCATTAAATATGTACACCCCCGTTAGCTGAGTGGTCAGTGCGGTGGAATGCCACACCAAGGGGCCCAGGTTCGATTTCCGGCTGTGGCAGGAGATTTTCTCCACTCAAGGACTGGTTGTTGCATTGTCCTCATCATCATTTCATCCCTATCTCTGACATGAAATTGCCCAATGTGGCGTCGAATGCAATAAGTACTTGCCCTCAGCAACCGAACTTCCCCGAATGGGGGACTCCCGGCCCACAATGCTGTATGCTCATTTCCATTTTTTACCATTAAATATAGCTCCCATCAGTTCTGTTCACAGATGATACGTCTGTCTTAGTTGAAGATCAGGATTTGGAAAAAATTCCCAAATCTGTGATCAGTACCATCAGTACCTTAGAAACTTAGTTTCAGCTAAATGGGTTGGATCTAAACATATCTAAGACTCACATGATGCAGTTCAGAACCAAACATTCAAAATATGAGATGATTAAGATTGTACACAACAACCAAAATACAGAAGAAGTTTACACCTTCAAATTCTTAGGTTTAAATGTAAATAAAAATTTGAGTTGGCAGGCACACATCGAATACCTAGCAAAGAACTCAGCAGATTTGCATTTGTAATGCAAATATTATCAACTGCAAGGGGCACGGACACACAAAAAGTAGCGTATACAAGCTACTTTGAATCCTGTATTAGGTATGGTACTGGTTTTTGGGGTAACTTGACAAACATAGTGCAGATACTAAAAATACAGAAAAAAATCATTCGAAACATGTGCATTGCAAATCACAAAGAACCATTTTGACCATTATTTAGAAAACTCAAAATATTAACCCTGCCACCCTTATACATATATGAGATTATATATTTGTGTGCACCAGACATGAATTATTTGAGGGAAACCATTTTGTCCATTCACGATACTAGGAACAAAGAAAATTTTATGCTCCCCACCCACCACCTCAGACTGTATGCCCAGGGACTTTAATACATGGGAATGAAAATTTGTAATAAATTAAAAGAGGCCAAGTTGATGCAGATGAATTTAGGTTTGCTTAAAAGAAATCTATATGAGGTGCTGACACTGAAGTGTTATTACTCAGTGGATGAATTCATGCTGGACAAACTGGAAATCTGAGCTGGATACAATGTGTTACATACTCCAAGAAATGTCCTTATAGTGTTATTATTAATGTAGTGCTATTATTTATTAATGTAAAAATCATTGCAACTGTATTATAAATTTTTGACATGTCTCCTGTATGCAAACGAAGGAGATTGCAAATGTACGTCATGAGATGAATAAAACACAATTCAATTCACAATTCAACAATATCGTGCTCATATTCTGACTGGTGGGTTTGTCTACTGAAACTGATCAGACTACATCATGTTCTATGTACCAAGTGTAATTTCCAGTACAAGATGTTTTATCAGCCATTTTGCGATAACCTTTTTTAATTGTCATAAGTTTTGTAAATATTTCTTATAAAAAGTGCTCTTCACTATTTTGATGACTGTGAACGTCAGAGAGGTATGTAACCATAGAGAAATTTAATAATCTTTGACCAATGTGTTGTTTCCCATGTACCGGTATTTAAGAACACATGGACTATCGGTAGGTAAAGTAAGTTAGTTGCTGTGGAGTAGTTTGGCAAGAGAAGTTGTGTATGGCCCCATGTAATCAAATTTGGGTGAGTGGTGCCCATTATATCTAAATAACAGTGCTCAAAAGAATCTTTTTTATAAATGTGAATGACAAAGAAAAACTTTTATTTAAATACATTGTGAAATGATTTCAAGGATATATCAACAAAGCAAAAACTGAAACTTGCTTTGTTTTGATTAGAATTAATACAAAAAGATCAAACTTGCAAATACAAATAATCTGTCAACATTCTACAGGGGAGAGAGAAAGAAGAACCCTAGACATGAGCCACAAGAAACAATGAAGAAAAACCTTACTGGCTAGATGCCAATTATTTTGATCAATCAACATTTCTGAACTTTCCACCCTGTTTGTTCAGTGTGCTGTTATGAAGGACAAAGTACATGCTCTGAAAAACAGCAGAGACAGAATTTAAATAATTAATTTGACTTAGTAATTAGAGGATGGGGGTCAGATTACATAGTATGCCATATTGCACCCTGTACCATAATTCCATGTGAAGGACTTCTCTTTGCTCCCACATCAAGGGAAGCTGCAACAGTGGTTGCCATACTAACTGTCTGTGTGGACATTTGTTTCACTGCAAAGGAAAAAGAATCTCGTACCTTTAGAGGCTAGTTGCATGGGACCACTGAGATTCTGCACGGTGTTCAGTATTCTGAACTCAGTGATTCCATGTTCACATGACAATTGTGCGATCTCGACCAGTGTGAGGAACAGTATCATGGAACAATAAATTTCAGTCTCTGTAGGCCCTAGGGTTGTGACTGTAAAATTCAAGTACATGCTAATTACATGTTTCTCTATAAAAGACGTAGCTTACTCTTCTTGCAAACAACAAACATTCAAAAGTAATTTCTGAATGAGAAACCTGATGTGCCAGATACCAGGAGGTGGCATTAAGCCGGATTTGAAAATATTGTCTTCTCTGATGATTTGTTCTACATTGTGACCATGCTCAGAATCAGTAAACTGTCTATCTGTTGATTCAAGTGGTTCTTCCAATGCTGTGTCTGCAGCTGTAAGCCACACCATTTATCCCTGACCAACAATAGATTTGCTGTCCATGGTTATGGAAAATATTTTCATGTACCAACAAGTTATCAGTTATCATGAACAAGTTACCTAGTGAATGGCAAGAGAGAGTGGGAGAAAGCATTAGTGCTGAATGTTATTATGCACCCACCACGTCATAAAGCTTACATTGCTTTAAAAATGGAATTAATTGCTCACTGAGGCAAACTGCCAGAACAAAGGGTCAGACAAGTGCTTTACCAAGAAAAGTGAGGCAACAAAACTCTTTAAAATTTTGGTGGCATCTACAAAGTATGATAAGACACACTTACACTTTTGAACAATTTGTTTTAAAAATTGCACAACAGCCATCGCCACAAGTTCAAGTAGCATTGATAGTACATGAAGGTTAACCAATTAATATGTTGATAAATTTGGCTGAAAGAGTGCACACAACACTAAAGTTGACAACAACAGTTGCCATGATGTCTTCAGCAGATAATGCACCAGCTGACTCCACTTAATGATGCTGGAAAAGATGATGCCAGATTGTGTTGCCATAATGCTGTGACACTTGTGGAACATTTATGAACAGTTCCAGATTTTACACACTACAGTTGAGACACTGGTTGAAACAGTTTTGGTTGTAGCAGCAAAGTGGTGGACTTGAATAAGACTGAATAAATACTATCATCCTAACACACTCCAGTGCTGCAACCCCAAGATTACCTGTAAAATGAAGCCAACTTATAATGTTTGCTGGTATCTCAGACTATTTGGTCAATGACAACAGAGGAGCACTTTATTTACTTACTTATTTATTATTTGTCAAAAGTCGATAGATGCTCAATATAAAAATTCAGATTTGGGTAATTACAAATCAAGCTTCTTGCATGATCTGTTGAAATGGCTTGGTCAAAATCTGATATTTACTGTTATTACAGGGTGTTGAGAACCATAAGTTGCTTTCAGCGAGTTAAAGCAAAAGTCAATAAACACAAACTATGCTTTACTTCTGATTGAAAAAGAGAGAGAGAGAGAGAGAGAGAGAGAGAGAGAGAGAGAGAGAGAGAGAGAGAGAGAGCCGACATTAGTGGTTTACTCTACAACATCAGTTCATCTCTTTGTCAGAGAGAAGTCTGCAGTAAAAGAGTAACTATTATACTATAAAATGGAAGTTAGTACAAATTACCCAGAAAAAAAGAAGTAAATGAGGGCTCAGGAGCTAGAAAGTCCAGGTTCGAATGAAAGCATCCAAAAGTCCAACAAGAACATGGAAATGAAAGCTATTGCCTGTTTACGTGGGATACCAAATATGCTGGTGAACCCAAAAACCTTACAAGGAAAAGAACAAAGAGCAGTTGATCTCACTTATAATGATATCACAACTTTTTATCATAATGTGAAGAGTTTAAACAACATGGACTAGGATCAACTCTTACTCAAATACATAATAGCCACATCACCAAAAGGCAGGAACATCAAGAAACAAGCAAAAAGGAGGACTTCTGCTTTGACAAAGTACAGCAGAAGGACAAAAGATGGCTAGATAGTATCTGAATGCATGGCAACATGTAAAGCAACAAGGGATGTTCAAAGACACTCTCAAATTTGGCCAATAATTGTAATAAGGAAGTTACTGACTGAAAACCAAGGTGGTGACTACAGGACTTCCAAAGGTAGGGAAGTTACACAAGCTATAAATAATGATATCAAAACATATAAGTGTAGAGGGAGCTACTATTCAAGGAAAAAATCCAAATGACAATATTTACAATCAGAGCTGAGTACAATCAAAATATAGGAACATTTCTGTAAAAAATGAGAACTTTCACATATTCCTAGTTGGTCTTTACATATTTTCTACTACTGTTCTAATTTGCCATTTAAAGCACCCTATACAGATACCATATTTATACGAATGTAATGTGCCACTGAATGTAATATGTAGTCTCAATTTTCAAAATTAAAATCATAAAAATGGGTTTGTTGGGACATCACTGGCAGGCTAGATTTATTTTACACAACAATGGATGAATACATGAACTCATTGTTAAGTGACACTGTCATTATTAGGAAAGAATGTCTAACTGATTACCTACATGACATGCAAACAAACATACAATAAATACAGGTGTTATTCACCATTATTCACTAATGTCCTTATTATTGGTGTCTTCAGAGGAGTCTACATCAGAAACAGATTTACTTCCTCTTTCTCTGTCATCCTTGGTGTCATTCCAGAGTATATCATCTTCACTTCTATCTAGGGTATCTGAAAAACAGCATTTCTTGAATGATTTTATGATCACTGGTGCTTCAATGCTTTTCCAGGCAGCCAACACCCAATGTGCAATAATGTGGGGTGCAGTATGCTTAATTTTTCCTTTTGGGGTCAGTTCACTGTTTGGTTCACAAAACCATTTTTCATACTGTTTCTCAACATAACCTTTGAAAGGTTTTTTGTACTCATGTCCAGCGATTGTAATACATACATCATTCCTCCAGGAATGATAATCAGGTCATTGGGTAGGCTGTGGATCTTCTGTTTTAAATTGTCAGTGAGATGGCCATGAAATGCATCAAGACAAACCATTGATAGTAGTTTGGAAAGCCCACCAGGACAGAGTTCCCATATATTTTGGAGCCAGTTAAATGTTAAGGTTTCAGCCATCCATTCCATTCTCTGGATTTCAAGCAGTGCCGTCACCCCCTCACAGTTATGCTCTGTTTCTCACAACCTGATGTTTTGATGGTAACATCTTTATCCCCCTTCTTAATACCCAAGTAATTAGATGGCATATCAAACCAAATTGGCATCTCATCAGCATTTCCTATTTGGTCCATTGAAAACTTTTTCTGTTTCTGAAGTTTGATGACATACACTGAAATTCTTGAAGTTTTTTTCAAAATCCTGTGGAAGCTTTTGGCATATTGTCATGTAGTGCCATAGAGATAAGCCTGACCTTTTATAAAGTAATCAACCCATGAATGGCTAGCCGTAATATCTTGTCTCAGTGTATTAAAACTGCAGCCATCTCTTTTGCATGGTTTCTTATGGTGTCACTAGTCACAGGTTACCCATTCTTTCTCCATTCATGGACAAATTCTGAAACTACTTCTCCAGTGGCATGATGTATTCCTTTGGAGGGGCCAGGAAATTTCTTTTTAGTAGTGGTAGTTGCAAATAATGCCAATTTCCATTTCTTCCATAAGCAAATGTTACTCTCAACTACACTGAGCCCTCATCCCGCACTCCTGTTACCACATTGTTCAGCATATAGAACTACTTTACGCTTGAAAGTGGCATCATATGATGTTCATCTCTGCTTGCCTTGCATTTTCTGACTGCCTACTGCAAATATACTATGCAGTAATAAGCCAACAATAATGTAATGAAGCTGAGAATTGCAAAAATTCATTGTGCCATAAAGAACAATTCCTAAATTTCAAGGATGTTGTTGGTGAATGATGGGTTCAAGTTTATAATGGAATGTAATGACCCACTGAACCTTAAGCTCACCTCAATTTTGAATTCTGCATTTGATTAAAAAAAAGTGTGCATTAAATTCACATAAATGTGGTTCATGCTTGTCAGGTGCAGCTAGAATTAGAGCTGTCTAATCTTTGTCTAGCATGTATTCATTAAACGAAGTGGTAATACCTACAATATCATTCTCATGATCAGTGAAAAGAAGGAACTTTATTTAAATAGCTCTGATCAATGAAAGGAATAGGAGACATTATTTCCAAATGAAATTTTTACTCTGAAGCAGAGTGTGTGCTTATATGAAACTTCTTGGCAGATTAAAATTGTGTGCTGGACAGAGACTCGAAATCGGGACCTTTGCCTTTCGTGGGCAAGTGCTCTACCAACTGAGCTACCCAAGCATTACTCATGCCCCATCCTCACAGCTTCACTTCTGCCAGTACCTTGTCTCCTACCTTCCAAACATCACTGAAGCTCTCCTGTGAGGAAATAAGGTAGGAGATGAGGTACTGACAAAAGTAAAGCTGTGAAGATGAGGCATGAGTCATGCTTGGGTAGCTCAGTTGGTAGAGCACTTACTTGT
Organism: Schistocerca cancellata; assembly: GCF_023864275.1. Taxonomy (NCBI): domain Eukaryota; kingdom Metazoa; phylum Arthropoda; class Insecta; order Orthoptera; family Acrididae; genus Schistocerca; species Schistocerca cancellata. Next base: position 430,133,833 of record NC_064630.1, read on the forward strand.
GAAAGGTAAATGTGCTGAATTTGAGTCTCAGTCGAGCATACAGTTTTAATCTGCCAGGAAGTCTTGTATCAGTACACACTCCTCAGCAGAGTGAATATTTCATTCTTGTAACATTCCCCAGGCTGTTGCAAGCCATGTCTTCCAGAAGTGCTAGTTCTGCAGCATCACAGGTGAGCTTCTGTGAAGTCTGGAAGGTAGGAGATGAGGTACTGGCAGAAGTAAAGCTGTGAGGATGGGGTGTGAGTCATGCCTGGGTAGCTCAGTTGGTAGAGCACTTGCCTGTGAAAGGCAAATGTCCTGAGTTTGAGTCTCCATCTGGCACACAGTTTTAATCTTCCAGGAATTTTCAGGAGACATTATACTTGAAAGTAGAACTGTCTCTGACTGATAAGTAGTAGTTCATAATGGGGAAAACTCTGTAGCTACGTACACATCACAAAGAATGAAAAATGGAATGCAAAATTTAGAGACTGAATACAGTGTCACTGGCTGGTGTGTAATTAAATCTGACAGCTGCAACAACAACGCACAACACACATAGACAAAGCTTCAGTAGCTTCCTTGAGGGAAGTGTAGCCTCACTGAGACAATATGGTGCATGCCATGTCTGGATTGAGTTGTGTGCAATGGTTGCAGTTCTGTATGAAGGCAGTTGTTGCACCTGTGATTGTGATTGTGGTGCTGGTACTGGAAAATGAGGTTGTCTTTGTTGGTGCTCCAGCTGGTAGTGCATCCTGGAAGATGTACACAGGCTCGACATTACCACGAGAAATTATTTCATTCTTGCCTTTCACCACAATGTCCAGTGTACAAGAACCTCTTCTCAAAACTTGGTGTGGACTAGTATAATGAGGTTTTAAGGAAGATTTCACATTCTCCATGAGTAGCATAACATGAGATCAACTTATCAAATCATGATGCATGTAACTGGGTGGCATGCCACATCTTAGAGCTCTGTGAGGATGGATGCAAGCACTGTGGTCTTTTAGATGATGTTTGAAGTCTGGTTGGCCTTTAGTAGATGGCTGCAGAGAATTTGCATCAGTAAATTCTCCTGCTAGAGATAATCCTTTGGCATAAACAAGTTCCAATGATGAGGGCTTATGTCTGGTTTGTACATGTTCTGCAGACAAATGGGAACTATAGGAAGAGTGGTCATCCAGTTAGCATCATGACATGTGAGTGCAGCTTTAAGGGAATGACATCATCACTCAATCATACCATTACATGCCAGATGATATAGTTGGTGGTTTTGTGGTGCATGTATCCACAGAACTTTGCAAGTGAGATGATTAACTCAGACTAAAATTGTGGCTGTGGTCAGAAGTAATGGGCAGTGAGTAACCAAACTTAGAAAACCATGCCAATACAAAAGCAGAAGCTTATGTTCCTGCAGAAATATTGTCTACTGGAACTGCTTCCAACCAGTGAGCAAACCAATCAATCATAATAAGAAAGTGTCATTGGCTGTTTGATGGAGGAACAGTCCTATTGCATCAATAGACGTGTGTGCAAAATGTATAGCTGTGTCGGGGAAATCGTTAACCATCACACGGATGGGGTGAGGCACTTCGCTACATTGGTATTGCACACATGTATGTGTCCACTCATGGCTGTCTTTTTCCATTGCAAGCCAGACAAAATGCTTCAACACCAGGGAAAATGTTGTGGTGGTTGTTGAAGGCTTGTCTATGAAATGCAGCTGATAGGAAAGGATGAAGTCTTCCCTGAGAGACATTGCAATACAGCATGATTTCAACAGCAGGAATGTTGATGAGCTGCAACTGTTAACAGATGCAGCATCATTTAGGAAGCTCTGGAGCTTCTGGTCATCTTCTTTTACCTAGACGAGATCTATGAAATCAGTAGGACTTTACACACTTTTGACACATGGGAGGCAATCAGCAACAACATTGTCAATTCTGAAAATGTGCTTGATGTTTGTGCTAAATTGAGCTATTAATTCTAGGTGATTATACTGATGAGATGAGCAATTGTTGCTGTTCCACTTGAAGGCATAAGTCAATGGCTTATGACCTATGTAGATGGTAAATTTCCTCACTTCTATCTGTGCCCAAAGGTCTTGACTGCTTCATACATAGCAAGAAGTTCACAGTCATAGGCAGTCCTCTTCTGCCATGAAGCTGACAGTTTGTGAGAATAGTAAGTAACTGGTTCTCATGAGCCATCTGACAATTGTTCCAAAATTGCACAGATAGCTCTCTAACCTGCGTTCACCACAAGTGCTATGGGTACATTAAACTTGGAGTGTGTGAGAAGCACAACATTCACCACACTCTGTTTTGCAACACTGAAAGTGGAGAACATCATATATGTCCTCTGAACTGGAGTACTGCCTTTGACCTTTGCGCCAGCATGTGCTGAAGTTAATGGTTCCTGTAGTTCTGCTGAATTTGGTACATGGAAATGATACAAATTCAACATTCCTAGGAACAGACATAATTATTTAGCAGTGTTTGGCTTCAGTATCTGCAGGATGGCTTCAACCTTTTCTGATAATGTCTGTTATAATAAAAAAATACTACTACTACTACTACTTATATGAATGGAAAGAAAAACTGATCTAAAGTATATTACAATTGCATTATTAGTAATGTTGTGCTTATACGATTTTTGGCTAATTGGATTTCCTCTCTTACATTTCAATTGTAGATGTAGGCAGCAGACTTCAAGGACACCAGTACATGTGAAAAAAAGAAAATCCTCCTTACTTGGTTCCACTTCACTTCAATAAGAAAATACTTTATACTGATATCAAAACTACTCTTATTTCAAAACCATGTATGGTTCAAAACACTTGGATCCCATCGTACTTCGAACCTCACTTCGTAACACAAACTTCTACATACAAGTAAAATCATGTACAAGGAAACATGAATGATGATTTTTTTTCCTTCATTTGTCTGCACCTTACCGTGCATTCATAATTAACATCTTTGCCAATGCTTATGGTTGATCGGTGTTTCATTTTTTGCTTTTAATAAATTTTAACTTTATGATATCCTGGGGGTTTTCACCAATTGCCCCCACACTGTGTAATGTCCCACTGGTTAGTGAGCAGTTATAAATGGTTTAAATACCTGTGAATATCTTGCATTTGGTGTCTCTCAACGACTGCATACATAAGCTAAAATATGCTTGTTCAATAAATACAGGATACCATAATGGGTCTCACTACAATGGCGTGGGCCACAACTGAAGTACAGTAAGTACATAGATTTATTCACTTCAAAACCTGTATCTTATGAGCTCCTGATCAATCTTGGGTGTAATAAGCCTCATTGTTATCACTACAGATAACCAATGGTAGCACATACTACACTAGCGATATTAAGTAGTTCAGATGCAGTAATCTGATAGAAACGCATGTGTGAGGTCCATTGCATTATTCAACATCAATACTCAACAAAGTATGAATATAAAGTCACATACCATTCTGCCTTTTGTGATATTAAATCAAACTGTTTAACACTCCAAAATAATCCGTCACTGCACTGTTCTAATATGCTGTCCAACACACGAGTTGCTCTATTGTAAATCCAGACCTGAATCATGCACCAAGAATTTATCTCAACTGTATGCACAGATCTGTCCTCTAGTGGGTGCAGCACTCATCTGCCCTAACAATACTCGAGGCCGAATATTTATACTCTTCCTACAATGTACTGCTGGTTATAATAATGCAAAACATAATTTATAATATGAAATAGTTTAACAACATTATCAAACACTCTATAATATTCCCTACTTTGCTAGAAAAAGTTTAAGACATTTTCTAAACACATAAAAATAGCAGAAATATGCATACTAACAATGCTAAATGATCAATTATCTATATTTTGTTAATTTCTACCATTTACAGATGATGAGAATGAAACACATTATTCTTTTATCTAAACATTTTACATATATTAATTTCTTGAATATGATTTTGATTGTTTATGGTACAAAGGATATTGTAACTACTATTGTTTGGTATTGCTATTATTCTTCTAAAAGCCTTTTTCCTATTATTGAAAAGTAATTGAATTTAATCATAGCTGGAGATATAAGAGTATTAATCTAGTAATACATAATGCAGGGCTGTTACAATTAGCCTGGAATGTTACAACTGTACATTGACATGGTATGGAGATGTACAGTGTTTTTTGATTTTATTTTATTTTTTTTATTATTTTTTTTATGTACCTATTTGCATCTGTTGATAGGGGTTGAGGCCCTTTATTTGTCAGCTTCTCTTTTATTTACTGGAATGGATATGTCAGCTTATCCTATGTATGTTAGACGACTACAACATACATAATATGATAGTCCATACATATTTGAATTTAGCATGCTGACAATAATGTTCAGTTTGCTTCTGCATTGCTGCCATGTTTCGCACTTGTGCACTGGCAGATTTGATGGCTAAGAACTAGTTACTAATGGTCAACATGTTAGATGCTACCGTCACATGTGCATGCACTCAGTTTCTTAGTGCTGATTTCACACTGAGTGTCACACTTTCACCTGAGTACCACATATTGAAGAATTGCCATGGTGTTTGTCTTCATTCTGGATGCAGTGGGTGTGTGTTTACTTTTATTGTTCAAAAATCCAATGCTGTGGCAGAAGATCTCCATTTTTATGACCTGGATGTCATTATTACCAATCATAGTCACATTTTCAGTGGAGAAAACCCTGGCCAACAGCATCTGTCAACAAGGTAAGTACTGGCTCAAAGAACTATAGTTCACTTAGTAATGTCTCAAGTGTTGTGAGCCATGATACTCAGAAATTATTTCGTTTCACATGCATGTTAATGTCACCACACTTGACCATCCACACTTGACCATCCACTTGTTGAACGACACATGTAGCAGTGAAAAACATTATATAAATTGCTTGTCTTTAAAGTTCATTTCTTCACATGAAATTTGGTTTCCAATGCAAATTCATACAAGTATTGAGTTACAACAATGTACATAAGATGATAGCTTATACCTATGGCTGACATTCCATCCATCACTTATACTACGAACATAAATTTCTTAAGTTTTAAACTGTCATAAAATTTTCTTTAACTGGGTTATGTTACTACAGTTTGTTTGTTAGTTTTAACTTATTGTTATTCACATCACATATACAAATTAATTATATAACACATTATTATGATACAATACCCGCTTATAATACATTTATACTTTATTTTATAGATAGATGTTTCTCACTTATGGGAGCTCATTTCTTCCTTAGGTAGAGGATGGAGAAAAATACTGGAAATAGGACTAAAACATTACACATTGCTAGCCTAACTGCACTTGGCACCACCTCCTTTGTTTGGGAGAGAAGAAAGGAAATACTCATATACTGGTTCAAGGATTTATGAGGAAATGTTACTTGCACAGTCATGGACTAGTTGCCAAGGGACTTTTGTTTCATGGAAATAATGTGTACTGACTAATCATTCACATAATATCATGTTGTTTCTTCATGTGCTAGTACTGTTTACTTCAATTTATGTGTAGCTTAGTGTGAAATATGAAGTTTTAATCATTGTAGATTTATCTTTCTCAAATACCTGGAAATGTCATTATTCAAGCTTTCATATGACATGATAAAAATTAATTGGATTTTGTAAAAATCACATCCCTAATTGTTTATGTGTACTCTGCAGTGAATAGGTACTGATAAATGTCATGGAGATATACTGCGAGGATGTGTATTTCATTTTTGATTTGCCTTATCACCTTTGTATAAATGTCCTTATAACTATATTGTTTACTTGAGGTGCAGCCTGTTTCTTCATTTGGTACCTGCTAGTCTTGACATAATTTTCTTCTTCTGTGCCATGATGAAACTCTGGTCACTGAATGGAAAAAACTTAAAACTAATTGCATTAGGTAGCTTGATGGCCACAAATACATTTGGTCATTACGGCCGTCTGCAGATATTTCCATACTTTGTTTAAATTCATAGACATTTGTTTATTCTGTTAACCTTTATTATTATTTACCCTGCAAAGAAAATGATTTGACATTTCTTATGGTATTTTGTCATTTCTCCTTAGCTTACATGTCTCTCATATATATATCATAATGCTTTATATATATATTTCATAATGCTTTCTTTTTCTTGTAAATATGTTGTATATAGCTTAGTACTTAATTAACTCTCTGTGTACCTATATCAACAGGTTCCTTAGTTCTTAGACAGTAGATGTAATTGCATAGTATTTCTGTTTACTTTGTATTTAAGTACATGTACATATCACATTCCTATTTGGTCATGCCTTCTGCCAGACTGTCACACATGCCCACCCAATACTGACATCAGCACGTATTGTTGAGTGCAGACAGCTGAGCCATAAGCTAATTTTGTTTATACTTCCACTTTGCATGAAGCGATGTATTACTTCTTATTGCTGTTAATTTTATGCCTATGTGTACAAATCAAAAGAACTACTTATGCCTATACACATTACTTTATCTCAAAATACACACCAGAAGAAAAATTACACTTGGAGTTATGTACACTATGTACAATTATCGTGTGATAGAAAGAAAAAATTCTACCTCGCTTCATCATTCCATAAAAGCTTTATATCTTTGTGAGGGTGGAGACCCTTGTCTCTCCCTGTTTTCTCATGGACTAATCTGTACATCCCAGGGTATAGCATTTTGGAAATTATATGGTCCTGAATAGAGTAATTGCCACTTATTATTCAGTTTACCAAATTTTGCCTATTTAGGGTGCATCCTTAAGAGGACTCGTTGCCCTTCAAAAAATTGTGTAACACGTTGCAGTTTCTTATTATAAATTTTCTTTCTATACTCGGCCCTGTTTTCTAGTGTAACCATGACTTGTTTGATTTTGTCTTGTAGTGTCATTTATGTAATGGGTACTTTCGGAGTGGGCAACTCCTGTTCATTTGTTTGTTTTGTCGAGAGCAGCAGTTCGTTAGGTGTGAAACCTGTTGAAGAATGTGGAAAGTTATTGACAAACTGCATGAAAGGAGTTATGTATTCTACCCATCAGGTGTGTTTATGAAGGGTGTATGTCCTAATAAATTGATTAAATTCTTTAAAGACTCATTCTACTGGGCTTGCTTCTGGGTGAAAAAGGCTTATATGTTTCATGTCTTGTGAGGCCATAATTTTTTCCACTTTTGCCCAATGAAATATGAAGCATTATCAGTTAGTAGTACCTTTGGTTTACCTACTCTTATCCAACAGTCTCCCTCAATTCTTTTTCTGATATTTGTGGCTGTTGCATTTTTAATGGCATACATATATTTGTGGCTGTTGCATTTTTAATGGCATACATATCATGTAATATGTTTTGAGGAAATATCATATAGTGCTAATATGTATGTTACTCCTCCTTTACTTCTTGGATATGGACCAGCTATGTCCAGGGATACTATACCTAGAGGGTGTTTTGTGAGTATTGGGTGTAGCACAATATATTTTGACACATTGGACTGTTTTGATTTTTGACATACTGCACATTTTCTTTATGCCTGTAGGACTTGCCTTCTCAAATGTGGAAAATAACCAAGTGTTGCAGTTTTTTCAGTACATTTGCCTGCCTCATAATGTCCCCATATTTCAAGTGTGTCCTTATAAATTCGTCGATATAATCTTCAGGAATACATGAACACCATTGATAGTATTTCTCATGTTTCCTATGAAACAAAACACCGTTGTACTCCTGGTACCATTTACTTGCCTTTCCACTTTCATCCTGCTTAAGGTTTTGCATGACTTTACTTCATCTGTGATCTTGCTGTTGTATAATTTTCATTTTCTTACAAAACTTATGGTAATCAGACTGTTGTGTTGTACCCGGCATTAATAACATTTTGATTTCTGCATCCTGATCTGTTAATTCACCAAATTCCTCTAAAACTTGTGGTAACCTAGACAAGGAATATGCAATAACATTCTGACTTCCTTTAATGCAAATGATTTTGAAACTGAATTCTTGTAAATACAGATACTACTGAGCTAATCTACAATGTAATAGTTTACATGTGAAAGGAAATGACAGTGACTGATGGTCGCAGTAAACTTAGGTGTTCTTGCCCCACAAAAAATATTCAAACTTTTTAAATGCCCATATTACAGCTAAACTTTCCAACTCTGACACAGAGTAAGATCTTTCTGCTTCTGATAATGTACAACTAGCAAAACTGAAGACCTTGTGTACTTATTTATCTTCTTCTTCTTGCATCTGGAGCAGACATGCCCCCAGCCCTTGAGGTGAGGCATCTGTGCATAGACAAAAATCCTTGGGAATATCAGGGTGGCTAAGAATATTTGCATTGACTAATGCCTGATTAATGTTATTAAAGTCCTCCTGGCACTTATCATCCCATAACCAAAGTGTATCTTTTTGTAACAAGTTGAGTAATGCATTACTGTTCATCAGTTGCTGTGGTACGAATTTACGAAAAAAAGATGCTAGTCCTTAAAAGGCTTTTAGGTGTTTTTTATTCCTTGGAGCTGGACAGTTGCGTATGGCATAAAGCTTTTTTGGATCAAGTAATATACCTTGTTCTGATGCAAAATGTCCTAAAAATTTGACTTGCTCCCTACCAAAACTAGACTTTTTTAATTTGGCTGTTACTCTGTAATCGGCAAATCGTTGAAGTGCCTGTTCAATGGGCCTGATATGTTCTAACCAAGTGTGTGTGGCTATTAGAATGTCATCTACATAAATAGTGACTCTGCTAAGCAATTCTGGTCCTAAAACCGTGTCCAAACCAGATATAAACATGCCTGTGCTAATGTTCAGTCCAAAAGGTAGAACACAGAATTTGTAACTTCTGCCATCACAAATAAATTGAGTATGTTTTTGACTTTCGTCATGGAGCTTAATTTGCCAGTAGGACATCTTGAGATTGAGTATGCAGAAAAATTTTGTACCATATAGTGAAACTTTAGAAGCTGTTCATCCAAGTATGTCTGGTCTTATGCGTACTGGTACTATAATCTTACTGATGCATCTAGCATCGAGAACTAATCTTACAGAACTATCTGGTTTACTTACTGGTAATATAGGACTACAATACACTGAAAATGAAGGTTGTATAATTTTCCAATTAATCATATAATTCATTAAAAGCAATGGAAACTGAAAACATAAAATCAATGGAAACAGAAACATCCGAAAGGGGTGAGGAAACAAAAGTGGTGATCCAAAATGGAAACTGTAAATATAATGGAACAAGTGAGGCTTTTCAAAATATAAACAAACTCAAAAATTCTATCCTGATGCATCAAAACATAAATGGTTTAACAGAAAAACTTAGAAACTATGTTACTCTAAAATTGGTGAACTGCAAGTTATACTTTCTGAACTGGAAAAACAAAGGTAGTCTGCTTAAATGAACACTGGCCTGCTAAAGGATGTATGAACATTCTAAATAAAATTAGTAATTTCAAACTTGCCAGCAGCTTTTGGGGGCTCTTGTATTTTACCGCATGCCTCCTTAAACTTTAAAGTGAAAGAAGATTTTAATTATCTAAATGAAGAATGTATTTTTGAAAGCTGTTATGTAGAGCTGCATGATTTAAATACTGTCATAATATCAATTTATAGAATTCCTGGGAGTTCTGCTATTAAATTGTTCTTAGAAAAATTTCAGTATCTCTTAGGTAAATTTTAAAAAGAAAGCAAGAAACAGATAGTGATTGTGGGAGACTTCAACTTAAATACATTAACTGAAAGTAGTGACATTGAAAACTTTTGTGATTTAATACAAAAATCTGGTTTCAAGTTAAACTTTACTACGTGCACTACAGAGAACTTGCACTCAGCATCCAGCATAGATAATATTATTACAGATTATCAGTTTGATGATACAAGCAAGTTTTGCCTAGATCTAGGGATATCTGATCACTCAGCTTTGTTTATAGAGCTCCCCAAAACAGAGGAACTAAAATCTGAATCTTATATAATGAGGAATTTTAGCAATGAAAATTTAGAGTTGTTTTGTGATAAATTAAGTGTTATAAGCTAGCATTTAGACCACTGTGATTCAAGCAACAAATTTTTTGATACATTTCTAGACTGTTTTTTGTGTGTATTCAGAGAAACTTTTTCCCCAAAATCTTATCAAAAGAGAGTCAGGAATAGGTGAAATTGGATTACACCAGGCATAAAAATTTCAAGTGCCAGAAAAAGACAGCTACAAAATGAGCTCAAAGTAAACAGAAACCTTAATTTTGTAAATTATGTTAAGTGCTATAAAACTATATTCAAAAAAGTGATACTGGCAGCAAAAAAACTGGCAAATATTACATTCGTAAACAAAGAAATAAAAGAAAGGCAGTCTGGCCTGTTGGGAAGAGTTGAGAGTCAATGTTAAAAGTCAAGAAATTTCTCAAATTTGGCTTCATGGAGATACTATTGTAAGTAATGTTCAAATGTCAAAGTGCTTCATTGATTTCTTTGTCAATATAGCAAAATCTGATGTTGACATGACAGCCCATCAGGACAATATGATTTTCAGGCACAGAGATGATATACAAAACATTTTTTTAAGTCAGAAAAATCACTCAGAAACATGTGGAAGACACAATATTATCATTAAAAAACAAGAAGTCAGCTGGATGGAATGGAATACCTTCCATGGTAATCAAGGCAGTATGACATATTTTTTCATGCCCACTGAGTATTTTGTAAAACAGTCCTTTGAAAATGAGTCTTTCCCAGATGTCCTAAAATATGCAGAGATTAAGCCACTATTTAAAAAGGGATCACCACATGATATGGGAAACTACCGGCCTATCTCTCTCCTCCCTGTTTTTTTCTAAAATATTTGAAAAACTTGTGGCAAAACAACTAGAAAATTTCCTTACAGCAAATGACATTATTTGTAAAAATCAGTTTGGTTTTCAAAGAGTAAAAAACACCATAAATGCCATCAGAGAATTTACAGAAAAAATAAGCACATCACTAGACCAGGGTAAAAAGTCTCAGGAATATTCTGTGATCTAACAAAAGCCTTGGACTTGGTGAACCACCCATTATTACTTCAAAAACTGAAGAGCTATGGGATTGAAGATACTGCATTACAGTGGTTCAATTTTTACCTGACAGAAACGAAACAAAGAGTTATTTTAATATCAAATTCAGTTAACTACCACTGTGAATGGAAAACAATATTCCAAGGAGTTCCACAGGATTCAATACTGTTCTTGCTGTATATACATGATTTGCCATTAAATATTGATGCTCATTCAGTCTTGTTTGCAGATGACACCTCAGTCCTGATAGAAAATGATACAATAGAAAAGATTCCAGATAGTATAGAAAATGTTCTGGGGAAACTGGAATCCTGGTTCCATAAAAATGGACTAAAGCTCAATGTCACTAAGTCCCAGATAACGCAATTTCTCTCTAAATTGTCAGCAACATGTCCTGTACAAATAGCCCATAATAATCAACTGATAACAGAAGTGGACCATGTGAAATTCTTGGGCCTAAACCTTGATAAAACTTTAAACTGGAAGACATATATAGACTTCCTGGTAAATAGATTAAATTCCCTAGCTTTTGCAATGTTTATTTTATCTGGTGCTACTCATATGGACACAAGAAAGACAGTCTACCCCAGTTATTTTGAATCTGTTATTTGCTATGGGATAATTTCCTGGGGAAACTCTAGAAGCAGTACAAGGCTACTAATTCTTCAGAAGAAAATAGTTAAAAACATGCGTGCTGCCCACAAAAATGATTCATGTTGCCTTGTTCAAGAAATTAAAAATACTAACAATTACTCCATTGTACATTTTTGAAATTTTCATTTTTGTTTATAATAATCAACATAATCTTGAAAAGTGCTGTTTTAAGCATAGCTATGGTACTCATCACAAGGAAAACTTCAAATTTCCTTCACAACACTTAAAGCTTTATGCTCAGACACCACTGTACATGGGGCTACAAATATATATCAAATTAAAAGGAAGAAACATGTTAACAATGACCTCAGTTCACTGAAAAGTTTACTCCAAAATATTTTAATAGGGAAATGTTACTACACCATTGATGAAATCACTAAAGACAGACTGACACTTTGAACAATAAAAATCTATAGCTAATATTGCAGTGTTGTCTGTGTACAACAAAGGAAATTGTTAGATTGTTAATTTATAGTAAATATTGTAGTGTTGTATTTATTAGCATTGTTCTTAAAATAGTGTAAAAAGAATTTCTGTAAATCATTATACATTATATTTTTGCTAAACTGGACATGTCTCCTGTACAACAGATCATATGATCTGTACAATGTATGTAATGAGACCAATAAATCAATTTTACATTTTACATCTCTTGCCTCACCACCTCTCATTTTGCCCATGGAATAGGATATGACACTACACAAAATGTTTCATGTGGATAGAATTCAACATTATATTCATAGTCTTTGATTACTCCCGGCTCCTTACTGAAAACATTTGCATACTTAAATAACAGGTTAGAAAGTTCTTGTCAATGCATATCATTTAGTACCTATGATTCACTTAGTTTCTGCTCTATCATTTTGTAACTAACCTCAGTGTTTGCTTCTTGTTCAGTATCAAATTTGTTTGTGAAATATACTGCTGGAAAGGAATATTGTACAATTACGTTTGACTCTGGTTTGTTTTTATTACTTTCAGCAGGTGCTTTGACTAAACCAATAGAAAAAATCTGATCCTTTACATAAAAGTGGCATGTCAATCTTTGTTTTGTATGTTCTAAACATGTCCATGCCAATAATATAATAAGCTATAAGTTTGTCAATTATAAGAAAATTCACGTCACTGTAGAATGTTCAATTTGTAGTGGAATAAATGCCTGATGTTTAACCAATTTAGTCTTACTGCCTGCAGCAGTTTGCACCTAGCAATTCTGGACAGGAAATATTGGGAATTTGCCTCTCTTCTTCAATTCACAGAAAAATACATTTGACATTATGTTGGTAGTTGAACCTGTATCTAAAGTTAACTGTGTGTCAATGTTAAATATGTTCGACTTAATGAATACCTGTATTTGTTCTTCCTGGATTTTCTTTGTTGTATCTAACTCATGCTGATACACATCATCCTTGATGTCACTTTGTTTGTCAACCTTATGGAACATGTTTGTAGTTTTGCTTTGCCCCCACTCCCAGAGAGGTCAACAGCATGGGGCTTAACTACGACCAGTTGGTGTTTTCTGATGGCGTAGTGTGACTAAATTCAATACCTGGAGCAATTTCAGTTAGTTGCACTGTGTGGGTACTTCGCCAATTTGTGTTGTTAGCTGCTGTGCTGTTATTTTGCTGCCCAAAGGTCAGGTGTTATACTATGTGAGGCATGACACTGTTGCCGCACATCGGCCACTGATGCGATTGACTGTTTCTGTTTATGTTCGGCATAGGTCCTTGCGATGGTGGACTGTAATTTGCTCATACATTGAAATTACTCCTGTTGTTTTGAAAATTTCTTTTAAATTGCTTGTTTTTTCCGTTCCTGTTACCGTACTCATTACCTCTGGGTATGTAACATTGCTGCTGTGTGTACCATCCTTGCTGTGTGTTCAGTTCACATTTTACTGACTGGTTTATGTAACTATGTTATTGTTGTGTCTGATTTACCGTTGCTCTATTGGGTACAGGTCTTTCCTCATAGATTAAGTCGATAGAATCAAGCACTGACAGAAAATATTCAGTGTTGTGCTCTGGTGTTGTGAGTAATTTTTCTTTAATGTGCAATGACAAACAACTTTTCAAAATTTTTAACATGTCTACCTGTGATATTCGGTTCCTCCAGTAGCTTTTCTTGTTCACATATTTTTCAAAGTATCCACGTAGACTACCGTATTTGCCATTGAATTGTGCGGGGTTGAAAACCTTGCGTCTGAGTCTTTCTTGCACTGCCTCAGACCAGTATTTATCAAGGAAAGCTCATTCAAATTGGATATAAGTGCTGCAACATTCAGGCACTTCAGTTGCCCATAAAAGAATGTCACCTTGCATATATCCCACAACAAATCTGATTTTTTGTGCTTCCATCCAGTTGCGTGGAAATACATGCAAAAAGCACTGATAAATACTATTGTGTTCATTCTTTTACCTTTGGTAGTGAATGTAGGAAGCTGTCAATGTCTCAGCAAACCTCCATCTACAAAAATAGTTGATAGACACATGTCATTTTCAGTCGTATTTATGTTGTTACTGTAGTTACCTGTAATTCTGGTTGATAATAGTTCAGGTATCAGAGTTATGGGTATGTTTACATTTTGCGCTCTGAAAATGTCACTGGAACCTGCTGTGGGACTTGCTACAATTTGTGGACAAATATCGACAGGTTTCGGTTTGTTCACTGTTGCCTGTGTGTTATTTACTTGCATATTTCAAGATCCGGTAATATTTTCTTCTAAAAGATTGTCGATCCATTTTCCATGGCTTGTAGGTCAATGTTTACCTTGTTCACTATTTCATTTTCTTTTTTCTGAGTTATGATGCACAAGAGTGGGGGAAACTGCCTAAGAAAAGCACTCCCTTAAAGATAAAGTGTGATGCTGTTACTTGTAGTTTAACTGAAATTGTGGTGATAAAATGTAAATTTATCTGTTTCATTATGAGAAAATGTGAACTTCCATGTATCCCAATCTCTTGAGCATTCACTTAAGCCTCTTCTTAAGGAATGCAGTTAAAACTTGTATTCATTCAAACCATGACCATGAAGAAAATTTACTTCCTTATATATATCAGTAGCATAAAAATATGCACTGTCACTTATTCTACTATTTTAAACAATCACTTAAACTGTTTTTGGCATAATGCAGGCTTTAATACTGCATGCAAGTAATTGTTCTTGTAAAATAAACCAATGGCTGTGCAATGTGATATATAAATGTTTACGTACTACTTTAATTGCATCAATTGACTTGTCCTATATACTTGTATACTAGCTGTATAATATGTAATCAACAGGACCAAATAAATAAATAAAATAGCCTTTTCTACTACATCTGTGTATAACTTTCACATTCTGTTACTAACTTCTGTGCAATGGGATTATCCTTGTCTAACATAACTGCTTCAGCTTAACTTAGTACGCGAAAGAACTTGCCCCCCTTCTAACAGCCATGTACCGCAAGTCTCTAGAGGAACAGAAGGTTCCAAATGATTGGAAAAGAGCACAGGTAGTCCCAGTCTTCAAGAAGGGTCGTCGAGCAGATGCGCAAAACTATAGACCTATCTCTCTGACGTCGATCTGTTGTAGAATTTTAGAACATGTCTTTTGCTCGAGTATCATGTCGTTTTTGGAAACTCAGAATCTACTATGTAGGAATCAACATGGATTCCGGAAACAGCGATCGTGTGAAACCCAACTCGCATTATTTGTTCATGAAACCCAGAAAATATTAGATACAGGCTCCCAGGTAGATGCCATTTTCCTTGACTTCCGGAAGGCGTTCGATACAGTTCCGCACTGTCGTCTGATAAACAAAGTAAGAGCCTACGGAATATCAGACCAGCTGTGTGGCTGGATTGAAGAGTTTTTAGCAAACAGAACACAGCATGTTGTTCTCAATGGAGAGACATCTACAGACGTTAAAGTAACCTCTGGCGTGCCACAGGGGAGTGTTATGGGACCATTGCTTTTCACAATATATATAAATGACCTAGTAGATAGTGTCGGAAGTTCCATGCGGCTTTTCGCGGATGATGCTGTAGTATACAGAGAAGTTGCAGCATTAGAAAATTGTAGCGAAATGCAGGAAGATCTGCAGCGGATAGGCACTTGGTGCAGGGAGTGGCAACTGACCCTTAACATAGACAAATGTAATGTATTGCGAATACATAGAAAGAAGGATCCTTTATTGTATGATTATATGATAGCGGAACAAACACTGGTAGCAGTTACTTCTGTAAAATATCTGGGAGTATGCGTGCGGAACGATTTGAAGTGGAATGATCATATAAAATTAATTGTTGGTAAGGCGGGTACCAGGTTGAGATTCATTGGGAGAGTCCTTAGAAAATGTAGTCCATCAACAAAGGAGGTGGCTTACAAAACACTCGTTCGACCTATACTTGAGTATTGCTCATCAGTGTGGGATCCGTACCAGATCGGGTTGACGGAGGAGATAGAGAAGATCCAAAGAAGAGCGGCGCGTTTCGTCACAGGGTTATTTGGTAACCGTGATAGCGTTACGGAGATGTTTAACAAACTCAAGTGGCAGACTCTGCAAGAGAGGCGCTCTGCATCGCGGTGTAGCTTGCTCGCCAGGTTTCGAGAGGGTGCGTTTCTGGATGAGGTATCGAATATATTGCTTCCCCCTACTTATACCTCCCGAGGAGATCACGAATGTAAAATTAGAGAGATTAGAGCGCGCACAGAGGCTTTCAGACAGTCGTTCTTCCCGCGAACCATACGCGACTGGAACAGGAAAGGGAGATAATGACAGTGGCACGTAAAGTGCCCTCCGCCACACACCGTTGGGTGGCTTGCGGAGTATAAATGTAGATGTAGAACTAATGACATCACTCAGATTTTCATCAATCTTCCCTCTCTCCTTCTTAGCTCATACTGAGTGAATTTCTAATGTTGCTACCCTTAAAGTAAACACTTCTACAGCTAGAGATAAGCTTCATAGTCTTTATTTAGTTTCTTAATGACAGTGGTTACCTTTTTTACTGCCAAACACTGTGTGGCTTCAATAGTTGTGTTTGTGTCTTTGATTTTCCTTATCTGTTGCTCTACTAGATCATAATGGTGGTTACAAGTATCTACCTTCTGTTTTAGCTCCGCAATGTTACTGTTAACTTCAGAAAGTACTTCATGCTTTACTTGTTTTTTCATACCATATCATTCAATTTTTCATTGATTTCAGTGTGAAAATATTTGGCTCAGTCATCAGACTTCTGTGAGACAATGTCTCGCAAATCCTTGAATACTTGTTTTTGCTCTTGTTTCATTGCATTTAGATCTTATGTGATGGTGTTCAGATCATGTGTCAAAGTATCAGTTTTGTATTTTGTTTTATATCACTGGCATTGGTGTTCATATTGTGTTTCAAATCACCAAACTTCATATTTATGTTAGATAATAACTGCCACAGCAGTGCTTCAGTTGTACTATTGTGGTTGCTGTCAGATGCACTTTCCAAGTTAATGTTTGTGTTGTGACCAAGTGGTGTTTGTACCACGTTGTCAAAATTCATATTGGAGTTGCTCTCTAATGTTTCATTCATGAGTGGTATGTCACTTTGGGAGATGCGTGACCTTATCTCGTCAATTGTAGACATCGTTTTGTCAAGGTTATTCTGCTGTGGGGTGTCGCTATCAATTGTCACACCTGTGACGCTCATCTCTGGCCCATTTAAACTTTCTGCACTAGTCATGCATGGTGC
This sequence comes from Schistocerca cancellata, assembly GCF_023864275.1. NCBI lineage: Eukaryota > Metazoa > Arthropoda > Insecta > Orthoptera > Acrididae > Schistocerca > Schistocerca cancellata. The sequence goes on from NC_064630.1 coordinate 430,151,230, forward strand.
CTGAACTTCAATTGTTTGGTTGCGCAATTCTGTGCCATCTTGGCTGAGTGTGTTTTTGCTGTTGCTCTCAACAATGGCCATATATTTTTCTGCCATGTTGTGTGAATATGCAAAAAATAAAAATTTTACAAAAATGTAAAAATTTCTTATGCTAATTATTACACTTGATAATTGTAATTTACCTAATTTCAAAGACTGTTTTCTGTCTACTATGATGTGAAAACTATTGTAGTGCAATTCGTTACATTTTACTGACAATGTGTATCACAATGAAAAATTTCTGTAAATTTTTCACAGTAAAATTCAAGGAAGGGAATGATGAGGAAAAGGCTTGTATCTACATCAAAAGAGGCACTACCAATCGTAACCATGCAAGCAACTTGGGTAGCCATCCTATCTTTGCTGCACCGAATAAAATGGCTTACTATGGAAAATTTTACATAACCTGTGTCCAATTCTTATTCCTTTCCATAATTTTCTCCCCAATTTTTGCCTTTTTGTTTTACTTTCTCCCTGCTGTGTTTCATGTAAACAGAAAATACCGACAATTAGTTTTTATGACTAATAACAATGTCATAGAAATTTCTTACTATAACAATAATTAACAAACCCTACTCACAACCAGTGCCTGAAGTCCTGGCACTCAGATCACCAGCTGTGTTATAATAATAATAATAATAATAATAATAATAATAATAATAATAATAAACCCCGTGGAGGCCCGGCAAAAGAATAGGCCTCCGGTATGTTCTGCCAGTCGTAAAAGGCGACGAAAAGAACAAACCACTAATAGGGCTAACCCCCCTTTTAGTGTGATTACTTGGTTCAGGACAGAACTAAAGAAGCCTCGGACAAGTGCCGTCATGGTCGGGGACGACGCTTGAACCCTATGCCCGCCCACAATGGTAACGACACTGCTAGCCAACTGGAAAATGATTTAAATCCGAATAGAGGTGTTTTGCAGGATATGCTTCCTGCAACCACCCTAGAAGGAAAACAAAGACAGAGGATGAGATGGTCAGATGAAGTTAATCGACACCTCATGTTCTGTTATTACCAAGCAACAAACCTAGGAACCAACACAACTGGATACAGATCACAAGTATACACAACATTTATTACCAGATACTCGGAATTAAAATTTTTAACAGAACAACGACTAGCTGATCAGATCCGTGTAATAATCAAAAATAACAGGATACCCCAGTCAGAATTAGAAAACAACAAACAACAAGTACAACAAATACTGGAACAAAATAATGTGCAATCAGAAGAGGAAGAAAACACAGTAATGGACTCAAACATCCCAGAGCAAACAAACAAAGACCAACACGCATAAATTAAACAGTCAGAGGAAAACGAAATCTTAAGACAGCCACCAGAACAAGCACAAATAGAACACGAACAGAGACACGTGTTAGATATAGAAGAGAAATTTCAGCTGACATATATAGAATACAAAGACACAAATACAGACATTAGACCATTCTTGCATAGACCGCCAAATAACCCACAAGTCGAAACAACAATAAAAACTATCAACACAATCATACACAACAAAATAAATGAAAACACAACTATGGAACAGTTACAACTACTGGTTTATATAGGAGCACTCACTACACTAAATATACACACTAGGCAGAGATCAGAACAAACCAACACACAGAAGAAATGCACAAAACCAGCATGGCAACGCAGGTTACAGATCAGAATAGAAAAACTGAGAAAAGACATCGGACAGCTAACACAATTTATAAGAAATGAAATATCAGACAAAAAACGAAAAAGGTTAGGTAAAATCTCGCAACAAGAAGCAATAGAGCAATTAGATGAAAAAAAGCAGAAATTGCAAGCATTGGCCAAACGACTTAGAAGATACAAAAAAAGTGAAAATAGAAGGAAACAAAACCAAACATTCAACACAAACCAAAAGAGATTTTACCAAACAATGGATAACACACACATTAAAATAGACAATCCACCAAACATAACAGACATGGAACACTTCTGGAGCAGCATATGGTCAAACCCGGTACAACATAACAGGCATGCACGGTGGATACAAGCAGAAACAGACACATACAAGATGATACCACAAATGCCTGAAGTGATAATTTTGCAACATGAAGTCACCCGAGCAATTAATTCTACACACAATTGGAAAGCCCCTGGAAATGATAAAATAGCAAATTAGTGGCTAAAGAAGTTCACCTCAACACATTCACATCTAACTAAATTATTTAACAGTTACATTGCAGACCCATACACATTCCCTGATACACTTGCACATGGAATAACCTATCTGAAACCTAAAGATCAGGCAGACACAGCAAACCCAGCTAAATATCGCCCCATAACATGCCTACCAACAATATACAAAATATTAACTTCAGTCATCACACAGAAATTAATGACACGTACAACACAGAACAAAATTATAAATGAAGAACAAAAAGGCTGCTGCAAAGGAGCACGAGGATGTAAAGAGCAACTGATAATAGATACAGAGGTGACATATCAAGCTAAAACTAAACAAAGGTCCCTACACTACGCATACATTGATTACCAAAAAGCCTTTGACAGTGTACCCCACTCATGGTTACTGCAGATTTTGGAAATATACAAAGTAGATCCTAAATTGATACAGTTTCTAAACACAGTAATGAAAAACTGGAAAACCACACTTAATATCCAAACAAATTCAGATAACATCACATCACAGCCAATACAGATTAAGCGTGGAATATACCAAGGAGACTCATTAAGTCCTTTCTGGTTCTGTCTTGCTCTGAACCCACTATCCAACATGCTAAATAATACAAATTATGGATACAATATTACTGGAACATACCCACACAAAATCACACATTTGCTATACATGGATGATCTAAAACTACTGGCAGCAACAAATCAACACCTCAACCAATTACTAAAGATAACAGAAGTATTCAGCAATGATATAAATATGGCTTTTGGAACAGACAAATGTAAGAAAAATAGCATAGTCAAGGGCAAACACACTAAACAAGAAGATTACATATTGGATAACCACAGCGACTGCATAGAAGCGATGGAAAAAACAGATGCCTATAAATACCTAGGATACAGACAAAAAATAGGAATAGATAATACAAATATTAAAGAAGAACTAAAAGAAAAATATAGACAAAGACTAACAAAAATACTGAAAACAGAATTGACAGCAAGAAACAAGACAAAAGCTATAAATACTTATGCTATACCAGTATTGACCTACTCATTTGGAGTAGTGAAATGGAGTGACACAGACCTAGAAGCACTCAATACACTTACACGATCACAATGCCACAAATATAGAATACATCACATACATTCAGCAACAGAAAGATTCACATTAAGCAGAAAGGAAGGTGGAAGGGGATTTATAGATATAAAAAACCTACATTATGGACAGGTAGACAATTTAAGAAAATTCTTTCTAGAACGAGCAGAAACTAGCAAAATACACAAAGCAATCACTCATATAAATACATCAGCTACACCATTGCAATTTCATAACCACTTCTACAACCCTTTAGATCACATAACATCAACAGATACAAAGAAAGTAAATTGGAAAAAGAAAACACTACACGGCAAGCACCCGTATCATCTAACACAGCCACACATAGATCAAGACGCATCCAACACATGGCTAAGAAACGGCAATATATACAGTGAGACGGAAGGATTCATGATCGCAATACAGGATCAAACAATAAACACCAGATATTACAGCAAGCATATTATTAAAGATCCCAATACCACAACAGATAAATGCAGACTTTGCAAACAACAAATAGAAACAGTAGATCACATCACAAGCGGATGTACAATACTAGCAAATACAGAATACCCCAGAAGACATGACAATGTAGCAAAAATAATACATCAACAACTTGCCATAAAACATAAACTAATAAAACAACACGTTCCCACGTACAAGTACACACCACAAAATGTACTGGAGAATGATGAATACAAATTATACTGGAACAGAACGATTATAACAGATAAAATAACACCACATAACAAACCTGACATCATACTCACCAATAAAAAGAAGAAATTAACACAACTAATTGAAATATCCATACCCAACACAACAAATATACAGAAGAAAACAGGAGAAAAAATTGAAAAATACATCCAACTGGCTGAGGAAGTCAAGGACATGTGGCATCAGGATAAATTCGACATTATCCCAATTATACTATCAACTACAGGAGTCATACCTCACAATATTCACCAGTACATCAATGCAATACAGCTACATCCAAACATATATAAACAACTACAAAAATCTGTAATTATTGATACATGTTCAATAACCCGAAAGTTCCTAAATGCAATATAACATATACCATACAGTTACAAGGAAGTCACGCTTGACCGAGGTCCGCGTCACGTTCCATTTTTAACCAGACTTAAGTCTGAGAAAAAAAAAAGTCAATAATAATAATAATACATATATGCATGGAAAGAAAAATTAATCCAAAGTATATTACAATTGCATTATTAGAAATCTTGTGCTTGAACGATTTCTGGCTAATTGGACTTCATTTTAATTGTAGATGCAGGCAACAGACTTCAAGGACACCAGTGCATGTCAAAAATAATAAAATCCTCCTTACTTGGTTCCACTTCAGTTCAGTAAAAAATACTTAATAGTGATGTCAAAACTTCTCTTATTTCAAACCATATATGATACAAAACACTTGTAGCCCGTCATACTCCAAATCGCACTTCTTAACAGAAACTTCTACATATGAGAGAGTCAGCAACAAAATCACGTTCAAGGAAAAATGAATGATGGTTTATTTTTCTTCATTTGTCTGTGCCTTACCGTGCATTCATGATTAACGTCTTTGCCAATGTTTATGGTTGATCGGTGTGGCATCTTTTTTTTTTCAATAAATTTTAACATTATGATTTCCTGAGGTCTTTCACCATGTACCTACAAAAATGGCTGGGAGCCTGTGCAAGATATCTGATGACCAAGGAAAGTAATCTCATATTGTCTGAACACACACTTAGCTGTGTACAAGACAATGCCATACTGCTCTAAATGCCTGAATACTTGAATAAGATGTTGTTGGTTATGCCCCTTGTTGGCCAAGAAGATAAGAATATCATCGAGGTACGCAAAACAATATGGCAGTCCTTGCAGAATTGAATCAATGAATTGTTGCCACATCTGAACAGCATTTCATAAGCCAAAGATCATGTACATATTCTCAGAGAAGCTAATCAGTTGAATAATGCCTTTTTTGAGCATGGTGTTGAACTCGGCTTTAGTAATAGCCATGAAATAGGGTGGCAACTGCTTAGACTCCATGATAATGGTGGCCCATCAGTAGTTTTAATATGTTGCACTATATTGTGTAGCACTTGTTTAGGAGCACCTGCAGATCAAGTCAAAGCAGGGAATTGCTGAGACAGAGAGGCATACTTACAATCATTTACTTGTATTAGCGTTGCACTGTGCACTTGCACACACTGACAAAATCCTGTAGTTGACAGTCCAGTAACACTGTCAATGAGCTGAGCATTCATAACATCTGGCAGCAGATGGTAATAAACCAGAAGATCATCACATATTATTGTTTCTGAGATATCAGCAACAGTGAAGTCCCAGATGAAGAAGCTATGCAGTCCAAAATCCAATTGCACTCTTTTGTTCCATACATAAATTTGGAAGAGTTGTTCATCACTGACAAACAGAAGGCCATCTGTGGTCTGTAATGATGAGCTGAAGTTTATGACGATAAACTTAAATCAGGACCAGTGTTTGCCAAATATTTTGGACCAAATCTCCTGTCGCCAATAAACAGTTGCTGCAGTGTTGGCAGGCTGTTAGCTGTACCTATGAGTGACTACTGCTGGTATTTGGGAAAGGACCATTTTGCAGTACTCTTTCATAGCTGTTCTCCAAGCTTGTGATGGTACCAGCATAATAGATGCTCTGTATTAGTAGACGTAGTATTAGGCAATGAATGGCTCCTTGATCTTCTATGTTGTCACCCTCTATCATTTCTGATACTGCTCTGAGACAACCACTTGTTGATTTTTTTGCTCATTAACTCAACCTTTGCTACTAGAGAGTTGTACTTGGCATGCACAACTGCTGCTGTTGTACTGTTGCACGACTCTAGTACTGTGGTAAATGAGCAGGAGTGATGACTTCTAGAATTCTGTACGCAAGCTCTGTAGCGCTTTCCAATAGCATTTCTGGTTTGGATGCTACTAATGCCTTGACTTGAGGTAGTAGGCAGCTGCTTCAAATGACGTGCTACAACTTATCTGGAAGAGTGCCAGTATCTACCTCGCTCCTTAGCTGCTGAAGGTACTATGGTGGTTTGCCGTCTCCAGTATCCTCTTATGTCAACACTTGATGGTATTATGTCTTCCTGTGAGGCTGCAACTGTTTTATTTAATTCTGTCTTGAGCTTCTTGTAAGAGTTTGCCACTGGTAGTGCAGTTAGGGTGTCTTGTACTTCCGCAGCAAAGCAGTGATCTAGCTGGCTCACTACTACACCAGGAGGATCTGCAGCAAATTGACGCATGGTGCAGGGAATGGCAACTGAATCTCAATGTAGACAAGTGTAATGTGCTGCGAATACACAGAAAGATAGATCCTTTATCATTTAGCTACAAAATAGCAGGTCAGCAACTGGAAGCAGTTAATACCATAAATTATCTGGGAGTACGCATTAGGAGTGATTTAAAATGGAATGATCATATAATGCTGATTGTCGGTAAAGCAGATGCCAGACTGAGATTCATTGGAAGAATCCTAAGGAAATGCAATCTGAAAACAAAGGAAGTAGGTTACAGTACGCTTGTTCGCCCACTGCTTGAATACTGCTCAGCAGTGTGGGATCCATACCAGATAGGGTTGATACAAGACATAGAGAAGATCCAACGGAGAGCAGCGCGCTTCGGTACAGGATCATTTAGTAATCGCGAAAGCGTTACGGAGATGATAGATAAACTCCAGTGGAAGACTCTGCAGGAGAGACGCTCAGTAGCTCGGTACGGGCTTTTGTCAAAGTTTCGAGAACATACCTTCACCGAAGAGTCTAGCAGTATATTGCTCCCTCCTACGTATATCTCGCGAAGAGACCATGAGGATAAAATCAGAGAGATTAGAGCCCACACAGAGGCATACCGACAATCCTTCTTTCCATGAACAATACGAGACTGGAATAGAAGGGAGAACCGATAGAGGTACTGAAGGTACCCTCCGCCACACACCGTCAGGTGGCTTGCGGAGTATGGATGTAGATGTAGATGTACACCAAACTTCATTGAATCAGTAGTGATGCTGCTGTAATAAAAACTCCTTTCAGCTTGTGTAAATCACAGTACAGGATTATGCATCCAGAATGGGGGTAAGTGCACAGATAATCTTGATACAGTTCGTTCATTTGCCATCTTGCAAATTTGTTTTAAAATTATGATTGCAGATTAATTCTAGTCATCTTAAAATCACATCAGGGTCACCATTTGTTGGGTGCAGCTAGAATTAGAGCTGTCTGACTTTCAAATAGTGTGTATTTATTAATCCTAGTGGTAGTGCCTGGAATACCACTGTCATGATCTGTAAAAAGTAGGAACTTCAAGTTGAGTAAACACACCCAACACGTAATAACTCTGTGGAATGAATATATTAGAGATGTTATACTTGAAAGCAGAACCACCCCTCAATGATAAACAGTAGCTCATAAGAGGGAAAAACTCTGTACACATTACGAAGAATGAAAATCAGAATGAAAAAGTCAAAGAATAAACTGTCATCACTGCTGCTGCATTCAGTGTTACTAAATGGTGCATGATTAAATCTGACAGACGTGACAACAATACACAACACACTTAGCAGAGGACAGAAGTCTGGTGTTACATGCTCAAAATGAAAGACTGGTTTAGTGAAATTAAAAAAGGAACAAAATATGGAGAAAAAGAATCAATTAGCAACAAATCTTCTACAAACTTATTGTAAAAAAGTTCTGTGTAATAATAGAGGAGGAAAATCCAGATGTGGTTAAAATATGTTTTGAAATAGAACAGAATCAGTTAATACCAAAGCCTCTGTAGGTGAAGTATTTTATTCAAGATGGGTTTGGCTACAAAATTTGAGCATCATGGTTCATTTATCAGTAGAGATTAAGAAAAGGATTGGTTTTTATATTTGGTTCAAAACAGGACTGAAAGTATGCATCCAAGTAGCCTCTGTTCTAGTGAATTTTTTCAGAAGTCTTGAGGAATACCAGCCAGAAAATTGTCTAAACAAAATTCATTTATTTTCTGACTCCTGCACCAATCAAAATAAAAATACAGTAATGATGTGCATACTAATGGCCTTCATGGAAGAGAACAGAAAATTTTATAAGCTGGTACATTATTTCCCTGTCTTTGGTCACAGGTATATGGCTTCTGACAGAGTGCTGGGTGCTGGTAGAGTGGAAAAAGACTACCAAAAAAGGATGATATTCTTTCAGCAACTGAATATTATAGAGGATGGAACAACATGGTATCGTCAAGATAGTAAATAAAGAATGGGAAGCAAAGGATCTGAGGCCCAGTGCACAAACAGCCATACAGTTTAAGATGCCTTTCAAAATAACTGCTCACTGAGTGATATCCAGGGGAGAGGGACACCAGAACTACACTTGTTTTCCAGCCATGTCCTGCATTGTAGCCAGCCACAGCATGCTGGTCACTGCACAACTGCACCCAGGTAATGTCAGCAGCTATGAATTTTGGTGACTCCCTTCTGCAAGTGCCCCGCACTGAGGTGGGGTTGGAGGGGGGTGGGATCGGTTGCCCCTATGTTGAATTCATGATGTAAAATATTACGGAGTAAGACTTTTTGATAGTGAGTTTAGCCTCCCATAGGAAGAATATTTTTGACTCACACAGTTCATTGTAAACAATGGTATCATGCACACATGTTTCATTGTTTGTCTATATTTAGCAATAAAGTGTTCATTAATTGCATTTACTGGTGTTCTGTTTCTTCCTGTGAGCATTACCAGCTGGAATTCCCACAGGTTTTCCTGGTTTTATGTCTATGATAAGTTGCTTGCAACAGGAGCACAGAATGCACAACACCAAACTGAGACTTAGACCAAGGTGCAATCTTAAACAATGGAAGTTGTTTTACTTACTTGAGCATTAGTTTCGATGTGGGGAAAATACAATATAAAGCACTACTAGTAGTACTTTATACTAATAGTAACAAAATAATCTGAAGAACCAAAACATTATGACCACTGTCTACCATGAGGTGGGCATGCAACATGAACAAATGATAAGAAAAGTATAGAAGTGTAGCAGAGACACAAGGAGAATCATTCTAGCAACAAGATGGACTGATGTAAGTGACTTTCACAGAGGGCAGATTGTCATGACGTGATGTCTGAGAATGATCATCTTGAAAATGGTGAAGCTGGTTGGTTGTTCACATGCTACCTTTGAGAGCATTTATGGAAGATGGTTAAAGTTTGATGAAACGATTAGTAGGTGTCAGCTTGTTTGGCACCCAAGCCTCATCAGAGAACATAGAGGTTGGAGACTCTGTAAAGTATGATATGCATTGGTCTGTGGCAGGTTTTACCATAGAGTACAAATCTGGTACAGGCACAAGTGTCTCAGAGGACATTGTTCAGTACATGTTGTTGAACATGTAGCTCTGCAGCAGACTGGCCCTATATGTTTCTATGTTGGCCCAGTATTCTATGTTGGCCCAGTAATACTGACAATTGCAGCTGCAGTGGGCATAGGATAATCAGGATTGGACCATGGATTAATGGAAGTATGTCATCTGCTAGGATGAATGGTGCTTCCTGTTACACCAGATCATGGGTGTGTTTGGATATGCCATCTTCCAAATGAACAGATGCTCAGAATATGCATTACACCATCGACACAGCCTAGCCATTGCATTGGGGGGGGGGGGGGGGGGGTGTTAGTAATTGAAAGAATCATGATAGCTGTGGGCTATGTGAATTTTATTGTGAATCACTTGCATCTCTTCATGCTTGTTGTCATCCCAGGGAGCTATTACATTTTCTAGCAGGATTGCTGTCTGTGCCAGAAGACCAGAATTGTTCTACAATTGTTTGAGGAGACTGATACTGAACTCAGCTGATCTATTGGCACCCAATGGAACACTTCTGGGTAGCTGTTGGACATCAGCTTAGTGCCAACAAACCACCAGTCCATAATTTACAGGAATTGCATGACCTAGATTTAGAAGGCTGGTGTCACATACCTTCAGAAATTAACAAAGAACTATTTGAATACAAGTTTCACAGAATGTCTGCACTACTGTGTTCCAAAGGTGAACTTATACACTACTGAGCAGGTGGTCACAATGTTTTGGCTCATTCAAGTGTATAGTTTTGAACATTAGTATTTAAAATGTATGTTAGAAATCTCTGACTGAATGAACTTATAGAAAGATATCATCACTGAACTGTAGGGAACATGAATTTTTTACAGTGCCATGTAAGCTATGTATATCACTAATAATGCAAAGTTCATCTTGGTACTTACAAGTATTTTGACAATTTTTCAAGAGGAAGTTTCTAACCTGGAATTCATTTAGGTCAACATTAAGTGCACCATCAAAGCGTAGAGAAGCTGTTACTGAAGACACCACTTGACTGATGAGACGATTTAAATTTTTATATGTTGGTCTGTCTATGTCCAATTTCTGTCGACAGATGTCATAGATAGCTTCATTATCTACCATGAAGGAACAATCTGAATATTCCATGTTGCTGTGTGTCATCAGGATTGAGTTGTATGGCTCAACGACAGCAGTAGATACCTAAATAAATAAACAAAAATTAAGACCAGATATAACAAACAAAGTACATGTAAATATACATTCATTATTTAAAATTTCCAAGCAGCTAGAGGAAAAATAATACTAGTCAGAAATACCTAAACTGAGAAATATCTGCTGCATAATTACTGGAAAGTAGCTGCCTCCTGTGCTATAACAAAACAACAATGAACCAACATCACAGTGTTCTGTTTGGCCATAATTGTAAATGTCAGTATTCTTCTATCACTCCAAGGGAAAAAGAGGACAATTCAACTTATATCGTTTAGCCCTTTGATTTTGATATTATAAATAAGTTCTTTCCAAGAGTAAAACTGAAATATTCTCATGTAGAATGAGGGAGTAACATTTGAATATTAGTAAAGAAACAGTTTTTTCTATGTCCCGGATGAGTTGCTGGCATTATTGTAGCTTGTCTGTTGATTGTATTGACCAACAGTGCAGTTATTGGAAAAACAACATATAAAGATGTTATAATTTTGGAGGTTATTATTTACTTCACTGAAGAAATAAAAACTTGGCAAAATGTCATTCCCCTGAGACAGCAAAACAAATGATACAGAAAAAATTTTTCTCTGTTTTTCATTAAACATGCCATGTGCTACTGAAACTAAACAGTAAACATAGCATACAATACAACTGTCTCAAGTCAGCATCTCAGTTATTTAGAAACACTTTCTATTGATTAAATTCATAGTGAAAGAGGCAAGGGACAGATGATATAGCAGCAGTTGTAGTGCAGTATCACATATGCCAACAGAGAACCATTACTCAAAATGCAGGGCATATGCTAGGCAGTGATAACTTTTTAAGCCTGCTGTGATGACAGTGACATAAAAAAGGCATACTACAAAATAGTGACAAATCAAATGAGGATGATGATGCAAATGTGTAAAGTAGCTACTGTTCTAAGATCTTCAATAGATGAAGATAAATGATATTGGATGGTAGTTCTGTGGATCACTTCTGCTGCTCTTCTTATAGACAAGTGTCATGCTTGCTTTTTTTCAACTGCTGTTCACATGATTTTCAATGTATTATAGGTAATAGAGGAGCTACATTAGTTACAATTTTTTTCGACTATCTGGTAGATATTTTATCATGTTTAATTTTAGTGATTACATTTGTTTCCCAATGACACTGGCACTATACCTATATCATCTACCTTTACAGTGCTGTGAGAACTAAACTTGGGTAATGCTGCTTGAACTTTATTTGTAGAGGAACATCTGGAAAAGGACTTCAGTGTTTCTGATTTTGCTTTGGTACCCTCAATTTCAGTTCATGTGTCACCTGTGCTTGTCTTGAAACTAACTTTAGTACCACCTACAGCCTTAACATAAGACTAGAATTTCTTTAGATCTTGTGAATGATGGTTTGATAAGTTTCTCCTATGGCACACCAAAAGATTCATGTATTGCCCTTTCAGCATTTCACGTGGGATCTTTCTGTTTATAATTCTGTACTTTGTTTCATACCTGTAATAGTCTCTGCTTCTTTACAAATCTTTACATAGACTGTGTACCATGGAGGTTCCATCCCATCATGAAGTTTTCTATTAGGTACAGACCTATATTGTGCTCAGTCAACTATTATTCTAAACTTGAATGACATGTCCTGTAGATGCTCCTGCTCAGAGTTAAATATTTCATGTTCTTGCCTGATATATGATGCTAGTGCCATTTGATTTAGTTTACTGAACATGCAAATCTTTCTACTTTGTTTTAGTTGCCTTTTCTACTTTGATAATCTTTGCTGCTACAACTCATGGTCAATGAATGATACTACTTGGCTCACCAAAACTGATCATGTCTACTCACTGCCATTAAATCTAATATGTTTCTGTCATGCGTATACAATGTTTCACCACGTCTTGCAATAAACTCGATTACTTAACTTTGTTTCTCAGTGAGGGGATGATATAACTGTGCAATAAATAATCCTTTCATTATGATTCCTGTCAGGTATTCAATTACTGTGTCAAGACAGTTTTGGTGGTAAACTAATTATTAAAATGATGTAGTCAACATGTTCGAATTACTCTTTAACTAATTTATTCTTTACAGACATATACCAAAATCTGATATAGGTTTCATACAAAACTGGCCAAAAACTGTTATAATACTATGTAATACTGAGGCACTGTGGCTACCAGTGTTAGTCCTCATAAAACACCCAGCAATTATAAGATCACTTTAAGTATTGTTTAAATTGAACTTAATTAAACTTACACTTGAAATTTATTGGCTCTCATAAGACTGACTACAAATTTAACTTAGCAAATGATGACATCTTTCATGAAAATGCTTTGATTATTTTTCTTAATTGACCCATAATTACACCATAACTTTTGGTCCTCCCATGAATTCAGTGTCTTTAAATTGAATTCTACCATTATAACTGCTGCTTTTTTGTATATTATTCCTAGGAAGGATGATTTCAGTCTGTACCTACATCTGGTTTCACAAATTTTTGGATTATAGAATAATCTTTCTACAAATTGATCAGAATGGAATACTGTTGGTTTAATTTCTTCATAAATCAACTAGCTTTCAAGTTACAGAAACCAAACAATAGTATAACTGAAACTTCTGCTAATATATAACTTCACACAATGTTCACGCAATGGTATTTCAATCTCTGAAATATATGGAATCATACACTGTATTTTATGTTATCCTGTTCTACCACATTTCATACTGCTCTCAAAGTATTACACACAAGAATTGTGGGTGAGACTTTTCTGTGGCATGCATGTACCAGGATAGGAAGTTTGTTGTACAAAATAACTTTAGCATCTATATTTTTTGGTGAAATGATGTTGCGTTAAATTCTAATCTATTGTTTACATTACATAGACATTTTACGTAAAGTACTGTTCTGAAATATCTATCATTACAAAGATTATTAACACTTTTTTCTTAGAAGTGCATTGTGGATCTCCTTTATCCTTTCCATGAACTTGTATGAACAAGCATAACTTGTCTTTGAAGTGTCAACATTCCACTTCTCAATTCCACTACAATGTTTTGTTTTTCTCTGAAATAAAACACAGCCTTCATTATCAGTAGTACACTCAGAGCATCACTACAGAAAAATATAAACAATTCTAAATGATCAAAATGCATACTTAGGTTTTACAGTTTCTGATATCCTGCAGATAAAAATTCAATGGCTCAAGTAATTGTATTATTACACGGTACAAGTGTAAGATTAAATCATTTATGTTTCAGACTGTATAATTTCTTTATACATACAGGTTCTTAATAACTAGTATCTCTTGCTCAAGCAGTCAGGATGCACATATTGTGAGCATAACCAAGGTTTACAAGATAAAGTACTAATCAAATGCATCACTAATTAGAATGAATTTGACAGTGTCAGTATTAAATGGAGTATAAACGATTTTTTAATTCTTCTTTCAACTTTTCTTTTTTTAATCAATACCATAAAAATAACAATTAAACACTTCTGTATCTTCACAGCCTAAAATGTTCTTTTTAACATGACATTTTGTTTCCACAGTGATAAGTGCATTCTTATGTGAATATATTCCAGTGGTAAATCATTTCAGCCTAGAATACTCCTTCCAAGTAGAAACAGCTCTCCACCTTTCAGTCAACATGATGTACATAAATGTCCAAGCATAATATCTGGAATAAAAATGGCAGTTTTTTGTATATCATGGCAATAGTTACATGATTGTGCACCTACAATGTTAATAACAGACAAATAAATAGTCTCCATCATATTATAATGCTTTGTACCATTAAAGTGAATCAACACTTATTAATCAACTGAGATTGTTACCTCTAATATTAAGTAAATAGTATTTATATATGACATTATGTATAAGTAAACAACATAACAAGACCTTCTATGCAGAAACTGTGATTAAATATATCATGTATCTCATATAACTATAGAAAATCCAGAATGGAATGTAATAACATTATGAAAAAGGAAGCTGCCACTCACCATATAGCAGAGATATGGAATCATACATAGGCACAACAAAAAGACTGTCACAAATAATGCTTTCGGCCCATAAGACTTTCATCAAAAATAGATGACCGACTGCATGTTACATGTTTTTGTTAGATGTGTTTACAGGAAGTAAATGGGGTTGTTAGTTTGTAAGTATCTAGTTGATATTAAAGGTATTCTTGACTGTACATTGTTTTGGTAATGTCTGTGTGAAATTTATTGGTGCACGTAGCCTTAAATCATATACGTGTCAAATAGACACTCGTAACATGTACATCCGACACCTTGAACAGCTGTGAATCGTCCAGGACTCACTAGAATAGTTCTTTAGATGTAATTTGAATCCTGAAGACCTAATCCTTTCAGTGACATGCATATTCATTCTTCACATATACACTTACATAGCTGGGTTTCAAATGCAGAAGCTTATATTATGGCAACATAATGTGACACCTGTCTGCACTTATGAGGTATCTCCATCACAGTAAAAGAGAAAAAGTATCTTCATTTATAAGTGTGTGTTAACTGAAATGTGTACTTATAGTTTGTAATTTCAGCAAATACAATCTGTTAAACAACCGACAACATGGATTTAGAAAAGGGAGATCTACTACAACAGCAGTAGCATCTTTTATACATGAAATATTAAATAAGCCGGACAAAAGTGACAAGGTAATAGGCACTTTCCAAGATATGAGTAAAGCTTTTGATACTGTGAATCATACCATTCTTCTGTGTAAGCTAGAAGAGTACGGGTTGAGAGTACTAGCCTTGAAACTACTTACCTCCTATTTGAAACACAGGAAACAGTGTGTAAAGCTAACTTATCAAAATAATGAGCAGCTCCTAACAACCAAATCAAACTTCAGGACACTTCAATGTGGCGTGCCTCAAGGAAGCATACTAGGGCCTTTTCTGTTCCTTGTATATGTAAATAACTTATTTGAACCCCAAAATTGCATGGTCATAAGCTATGCCGATGACATATCCTTCATCAGCTGTGGCTGTGATATGCAGTCTGCAGCTAACAGTACCAAGATCAGTTTCAATACTCTGTCCGCATACCTTACAGCAAACAAGCTTCTTGTAAATAAAGACAAAACGGTAATAATGAAGTTCATCCACAGTTATAATGCTGCCATAACTGATACTGTATTTACATCCCCATTGGGTCTTGCATATGCAAATTCACATAAATTTTTGGGCATCGTTGTTGATGAATACTTATCATGGAAAGAACATGTAGATAATATTTGCAAGAAAATCAGTAGAAACGTGTATCTACTGAACCGGGTCTCAGCCTTTTTGGACCATGATACTTTAAGGCAAATATATTTTGGGTTAATTCATCTGCACCTTCAGTATGGTTTCAGCTTTCAGCTGACCGATCCATCATCATTCTTACGGCTGACAAGAGTTCCACGACTGTGGTACTTGATCGTCGGGAGTATGCGGCTGAGGGACTGTGTCAGCTTTCAGGCAACACTACATACAAAGTTTGCCAAGGTAATCCCATTCCTGATGCCCAGGTGGAGTTCCAAAGAATCCTCAGAACCTTAGGCCCCCTACAAAACCTTTCACCTGACTCCATCAACCTACTGACACCACTGACACCCCGCACCCATACCTTCTACCTACTTCCTAAAGTTCACAAACCCAAATATTCTGGCCGCCACATTGTAGCTGGTTACCAAGCCCCCACAGAATGTATCTCTGCCTACGTAGATCAACACCTTCAACCCATTACATGCAGTCTCACATCCTTCATCAAACACATCAACCACTTTCTCGAACGCCTGGAATCCTTATCCAATCTGTTAACCCCGGAAACCATCCTTGTAACCATTGATGCCACTTCCCTATACACAAATATCGTGCATGTCCAGGGCCTTACTGCGATGGAGCACTTCCTTTCACGCCGATCACCCGCCACCCTACCTAAAACCTCTCTCCTCATTACCTTAGCCAGCTTCATCCTGACCCATAACTTCTTCACTTTCGAAGGCCAGACATACCAACAATTAAAGGGAACAGCCATGGGTACCAGGATGGCCCCCTCGTATGCCAACGTATTCATGGGTCACTTAGAGGAATCCTTCTTGGTTACCCAGGCCTGCCAACCCAAAGTTTGGTACAGATTTATTGATGACATCTTCATGATCTGGACTCACAGTGAAGAAGAACTCCAGAATTTCCTCTCCAACCTCAACTCCTTTGGTTCCATCAGATTCACCTGGTCCTACTCCAGATCCCATGCCACTTTCCTCGATGTTGACCTCCATCTGTCCAATGGCCAGCTTCACACATCCATCCACATCAAACCCACCAACAAGCAACAGTACCTCCATTATGACAGCTGCCACCCATTCCATATCAAACGGTCCCTTCCCTACAGCTTAGGTCTTCATGGCAAACGAATCTGCTCCAGTCCTGAATCCCTGAACCATTACACCAACAACCTGGAAACAGCTTTCTCATCCTGCAACTACCCTCCTGACCTGGTACGGAAGCAAATAACCAGAGCCACTTCCTCATCCCCTCAAACCCAGAACCTCCCACAGAAGAACCCCAAAAGAGCCCCACTTGTGACAGGATACTTTCCGGGACTGGATCAGACTCTGAATGTGGCTCTCCAGCAGGGATACGACTTCCACAAATCCTGCCCTGAAATGAGATCCATCCTTCATGAAATCCTCCCCACTCCACCAAGAGTGTCTTTCCACTGTCCACCTAACCTTCATAACCTCTTGGTTCATCCCTATGAAATCCCCAAACCACCTTCCCTACCCACTGGCTCCTACCCTTGTAACCGCCCCCGGTGTAAAACCTGTACCATGCACCCTCCCACCACCACCTACTCCAGTCCTGTAACCCGGAAAGTGTACACGATCAAAGGCAGAGCCACGTGTGAAAGCACCCACGTGATTTACCAACTGACCTGCCTACACTGTGAAGCCTTCTATGTGGGAATGACCAGCAACAAGCGGTCTATTCGCATGAACGGACACAGGCAGACAGTGTTTGTTGGTAATGAGGATCACCCTGTGGCTAAACATGCCTTGGTGCACGGCCAGCACATCTTGGCACAGTGTTACACCATCTGGGTTATCTGGATACTTCCCACTGACACCAAACCATCAAAACTCCGGAGATGGGAACTTTCCCTTCAGTATATCCTCTCTTCCCATTACCCAGCAGGCCTCAACCTTCGCTAATTTCAAGTTGCCGCCCCTCGTACATCATTTGTCACTCAACAACATGTTTGCCTCTATACTTCCGCCTCGACTGACGTCTCTGCCCCAACTCTTTGCCTTTACATATTTCTGCTTGTGTCTGTATATGTGTGGATGGAAATATGTGTGTGTGTGTGTGTGTGTGTGTGTGTGTGTGTGTGTGTGTGTGTGTGGGAGTGTATACCTGTCCCTTTTTCCCCCTAAGATAAGTCCTTCCACTCCCGGGACTGGAATGACTCCTTACCCTCTCCCTTAAAACCCACATCCTCTCGTCTTTCCCTCTCCTTCCTTCTTTCCTGATGAAGCAACCGTGGGTTGTGAAAACTTGAAATTTGTGCGTGTGTTTGTGTGTTTTTTATTGTGTCTCTCTACCAGCACTTTCTCGTTTGGTAAGTCACAGCATCTTTGTTTTTTAATATAAATAAATGAATATACTGAGTCTTATGTTAGTGGAGTGCTCACAAATGTTTCATTTCTACATCTTAGACTGTACAGATGCATTAAATCTCTGAGTTAATTCAGTATTTACATCATGTCAATATATTTGTATTTATGTGTCTTCAGGGCATAATCAGTAAGTGTATATGTGATTTAACATCTCTGAATAATTTTCCCTGGAAAACGACTACATATAATTCAGTTCAAAAAATTGTACAAGTGGATGATATCATTTCAAAATCTGAGGAGACTGCAGGAATACTCCAAGTAAAATACCTGCCCTGATTTTTTAAGCCTATTTTATAGGATACAAACAAATACAACCACAAGATGTTTAAAAAAACCTAAAAAAATGATAAACTAATGTCTAATTCCAAGAATAAACATAAAGGAATCTGACAAATTGTAAGAAGAAAAATGGGCACAAGGTAAGTTAATAACAGTAACATTGAGCTGATTGTGAACAACAATAAACTAACTGACCCCATACAAGTGGTTAATGCTCTCAACCATTAATTCTCAAACATACACATGACAAACAGCCAGACATAAGAGAGTACAGTCAGATAAAAAAAAAAAAAAAAAAAAAAAAGAATCTTGCAAATATAATAATCATGTATCCAGCAACACCTGCGGAATTGTTGAAAATTATAAAAGGATTGCCTAATAAATATACAGTTGGAGCTGATGAGATACCAGATGCTGAAAAGTGGTGCAACATTTATTGTGTAACCACATCATCATTTGAGAATGGTGTATTTCCATGTAGTCCAAAACCGGCAAAGAACTGCATAAGAACAGTACATATTGTAAAATTCCTACCTATAAGCCAGTTTCATTTTCATAAGGCTGCAGCAAAATTATGGAAAAAGTTAATAGGCTTCTTAAACAAAGAAAGGCTGATAAATGACTCACAGGATGGGTTCAGAGCTGGAAAGTCAGCCCAGACTGGAACTTATGTCTTTTTAAATGAAACACTAACAGCAGTGAATGATAAGCAACATTTACCTGGAATATTTATTATCTTAGTAAAGCCTTTGATGTTCTAGATTATGACATTTTCTTGTATAGTTTAAGTAATTATTGAATTACTGGCCAGTCTGAAAGTTGCATCCAGTCATATTTCAACAATCAGCAAAAGATTACAGAAAAATTCAGTGACAATGAAACACAAAATATTGTAGTTATTGCAGTAATAAGAAAAAAAAATCAAGTATGGAGTCCCATAAGATTAATTACGGGGCCTATCATATTTCTTCTTGGCTGGGGAAATACAAAATGGAACCACAGTACTCTTTGCAGATGACATTGAGTAAAACCTGCAGGAAACTGCAACATCGGTTATGCATAGCTTAACACAATGGTTCAGGACCAGTAGACTTACTGTAAGTTCTGGAAAAACTGTGGCAGTTAATTTCCACACCACACAAAATCTCCATCCTGAATATTCTGTTTTCATCACTGAAGGGAAAAAATGTGTCAAATGTGACTTATACAAAATTTTTATGCATAAATAGTCAGGAGCTTTTGAAGTGGGGAATGCACCTTAACAATCTGAACAGAAAACTAAAAACATTTACGTAATGTTAGGATTCTTGCTCAAAATACAAGCTGCTCATTGGGGTTAACAGTGGACCACGATAGTATACAGTCACTGCTATTCTACAGAATAATGTTTTGGGGGAATTAAAAAAATTTATCAAGACGATAAAAAAAGATAAACATACGGATTCCTTTTTAGAAGTCTGCAAATACTACCTCTGCCATGTCTGGGTATACATGAAATACAAATTTTTACAAATGGGAGAACAAAGACATCTTCAGACATACCTATGATATACAGGTATATGAAACTAGGCAGAAGCTGAACCTACACATTAGCACAATAAGTACCAAACTTATACAAAAGAGGTGGGTATTGCTTATTTCACTTCATACTATAATTTACTTTGTGTTGACCATGTAGTCTCACTTAATAACTATTGCTATCATAAGTAGAAGCAATGTAGTATGTAAGTTTGTACTATTATGCACTCTGTTTATGTTGACCATGCAGTCACAGTGACTACTGCAATCATGAATTGTACAAATAATGTGCTAAAAATTATTCTTGGACCAAATAAATGAAACTATTGTTATGATAAACACTTGTACAGGTAAGTTAGAGCATTATGCTGCAGTTAACTAGGTAATATTCATATTTATAGGAGATTAATTTGTTTGCTTGGTATAAAGCGTACATCTACATCTAGATCTACATCTACATTTATACTCCACAAGCCACCCAACAGTGTGTGGTGGAGGGCACTTTACGTGCCACTGCCATTATCTCCCTTTCCTGTATGTCACGTATGGTTCGCGGGAAGAACGACTGCCGGAAGCAATATGTTCAATAGCTCATACAGAAACGCACCCTCTCGAAACCTGAACAGCAAGCTACACTGCAAGGCAGAGCCTGCCACTTGAGTTTGCTAAACATCTCCGTAACGCTATCATGCTTACCAAATAACCCTGTGATGAAACGCGCTGCTCTTCTTTGGATCTTCTCTATCTACTCTGTCAACCCGACCTGGTAAGGATCCCACACTGATGAGCAATACTCAAGTATAGGTCGAACGAGTGTTTTGTAAGCCACCTCCTTTGTTTATGGACTACATTTTCTAAGGACTCTCCCGATGAATCTCAACCTGGCACCTGCCTTACCAACAATTAATTTTATATGATCATTTCACTTCAAATCGTTCCATACGCATACTCCCAGATATTTTACAGAAGTAACTGCTACCAGTGTTTGTTCCACTATCATATAATCATACAATAAATGATCCTTCTTTCTATGTATTTGCAATACATTACATTTGTCTATGTTAAGGGTCAGTTGCCACTCCCTGCACCAAGTGCCTATCCGCTGCAGATCTTCCTGCATTTTGCTGCAATTTTCTAATGCTGCAACTTCTCTGTATACTACAGCATCATCAGCGGAAAGCCGCATGGAACTTCCGACACTATCTACTAGGTCATTTATATATACTGTGAAAAGCAATGGTCCCATAGCACTCCCCTGTGGCATGCCAGAGGTTACTTTAACATCTGTAGACGTCTCTATTGAGAACAACATGCTGTGTTCTGCTTGCTAAGAACTTTTCAATCCAGCCACACAGCTGGTCTGATATTCCATAGGCTCTTACTTTGTTTATCAGGTAACAGTGCGGAACTGTATCGAACGCCTTCCGGAAGTCAAGGAAAATGGCATCTACCTGGGAGCCTGTATCTAATATTTTCTGGGTCTCATGAACAAATAAAGCGAGTTGGGTTTCACACGATCGCTGTTTCTGGAATCCATGTTGATTCCTACAGAGTAGATTCTGAGTTTCCAGAAATGACATGATACGCAAGCAAAAAAAATGTTCTAAAATTCTACAACAGATCAATGTCAGAGACATAGGCCTATAGATTTGCACATCTGCTCGATGACCCTTCTTGAAAACTGGGACTACCTGTGCTCTTTTCCAATCATTTGGAACCTTCCGTTCCTTTAGAGACTTGTGGTAGACAGCTGTTAGAAGGGGGGCAAGATCTTTCTCGTACTCTGTGTAGAATCGAATTGGTATCCCGTCAGGTCCAGTGGACTTTCCTCTGTTGAGTGATTTCAGTTGCTTTTCTATTCCTCTGACATTTATTTCAATGTAAGCCATTTTTTTGTTCGTGCGAGGATTTAGAGATGGAACTGCAGTGTGGTCTTCCTCTGTGAAACAGCTTTGGAAAAAGGTGTTTAGTATTTCAGCTTTACATGTGTCATCCTCTGTTTCAATGCCATTATCATCCCAGAGTGCCTGGATATGCTGTTTTGATCCACTTACTGATTTAACATAAGATCAGAACTTCCTAGGATTTTCTGTCAAGTCGGTACATAGAATTTTACTTTCGAATTCACAGAACGCTTCACACACAGCCCTCCTTATGCTAACTTTGACATCGTTTAGCTTCTGTTTGTCTGAGAGGTTTTGGCTGCATTTAAATTTGCAGTGAGGCTCTCTTTGCTTTTGCAGTAGTTTCCTAACTTTGTTGTTGAACCACGATGGGCTTTACCTGTCTAAAACACATTTTATGATTGCCTTGAAATTTTTCCATAACACTCAACATTGTCAGTGTTGGAACAGAAATTTTCATTTTGATCTGTTAGGTAGTCTGAAATCTGCTTCCTATTACTCTTGCTAAACAGATAAACCTTCCTCCCATTTTTTATATTCCTATTTACTTCCATATTCAGGTATGCTGCAACAGCCTTATGATCACTGATTCCCTGTTCTGCACTTTACAGAGTTGAAAAGTTTGGGTCTGTTTGTTATCAGTAGGTCCAAGATGTTATCTCCACGAGTTGGTTCTCTGTTTAATTGCTCGAGGTAATTTTCGGATAGTGCACTCAGTATAATGTCACTCGATGCTCTGTCCCTACCACCCGTCCTAAACATCTGAGTGTCCCAGTCTATATCTGGCAAATTGAAATCTCCACCTAAGACTATAACATGCTGAAGAAATTTATGTGAAATGTATTCCAGATTTTCTCTCAGTTGTTCTGCCACTAATGCTGCTGAGTCAGGAGGTTGATAAAAGGAGCCAATTATTAACCTCCACCCATAATAATTCACAGGAACTATCCACTTCTATTTCACTACAGGATAAACTACTGCTAACAGCAACAAACACGCCACCACCGGTTGCATACAATCTATCCTTTCTAAACAACGTTTGTGTCTTTGTAAATATTTTGGCAGAATTTATCGCTGGCTTCAGTCAGCTTTCCATACCTATAACGATTTCGGCTTCGGTGCTTTCTATCAGCGCTTGAAGTTCCGGTACTTTCCCAACGCAGCTTCAACAGTTTACAATTACAATACCGATTGCTGCTTGGTCCCCGCATGTCCTGACTTTGCCCCGCACGCTTTGAGGCTGTGGCCCTTTCTGCACTTGCCCGAGGCCATCTAACCTAAAAAACTGCCCAGTCCACGCCACACAACCCCTGCTACCCCTGTAGCCACCTGCTGTGTGTAGTAGACTCCTGACCTATCCAGCGGAACCCGAAACCCCACCACCCTATGGTGCAAGTCAGGGAATCTGCAGCCCACACAGTCGCAGAACCGTCTCAGCCTCTGATTCAGACCCTCCACTCGGCTCTGTACCAAAGGTCTGCAGTCAGTCCTGTCGATGATGCCGCAGATAGTGAGCTCTGCTTTTATCCTGCTAGCGAGACTGGCAGTCTTCACCAAATCAGGTAGCCGCCGGAAGCCAGAGAGGATTTCCTCTGATCCACAGCAACACACATCATTGGTGCTGACATGAGCGACACCTGCAGATGGGTGCACCCTGTACCCTTCATGGCATCCGGAAGGACCCTTTCCACATCTGGAATGACTCCCCCCAGTATGCACACGGAGTGCACATTGGTTTTCTTCCCCTCCCTTGCAGCCATATCCCTAATGGGCCCCATTACGCGCCTGATGTTTAGATGTTCTTCCTCAAATGGTCCATGACCAAATGAAAATTTTTGGCTTATTAGAAACAAAACAATACTTCATTTACAAAGTATAATATCAGGTTTAAGCATAGTTATTGTATTCATAAGCATAAGTTATGCAGCAACACTAAGTGTGATGTATCACACTGAACCAGTAAAGCAGGTTCTATAAGAGATATGAAAAAAAATTTGTACTGTAGGAAGCAGCCTACTCACGCCTTATAAAATTCACATCAGTCTTTCCATTGTGTGCCAGCCTAGTCCACTGTAACTAGCTCTGATGTCATAAATATTGTGCAATACTTTAAAATGAAGTAAATAACCTGAATCGTTTCTAGCATGTCAGGAGTAATACAAAATCAATATGTGTTGGATATCAGTTCAATAACTTTAACCCTTTTTGAAATTTGGATGTTTTTCTGTAAAAATCATTGACGCAACAGAAAAGAGCTAGAAACTTAAAAATTTATATTTAGACTCCTTTCGCATAATAATTTAGTAGAAACAGTATTCTGGATCTCAGAAATTAAAATTTTAGTTGAAATTCATGGTTTTCTGGGTTTTGTCTTAGAAATTAAGGAAGCAAGATAGATTAAGTAGGCAAATAAATAAAGCTAGGATGTTTAAATTTAAGTAGAAGGGAGATCCGCTATAATCATAAAAATGTGAGAAGTTTCAACAGAATAAGTATAAAACTATAGCTATAGCATATCTCCAAAGAGCAAGTTCAGAGTTCGTCTACTGCGTGTAGTGTAATTAAATTAATTTTCTCGCCCAAAATATTTGACTTAACCGTGTCAGACTTTTATTATGATTACTTACTTGTGTGCTGATTGCACGATTAAATTGAAAGCTTCATCGGCCATCAGCAAAGGAAGCAATGATTTATTCGATAACTTAAAGTGGTGCATTACTAGCCCAGCGGCTAGTCGGGAGGACAAATTTGATCAGGCGTTCCCTTAGCCGTCCGCACCACGGCTTTATATGTAAGAACGCTGCACGAGAAAGAAGAAGGTCCCAATTCTCTCCAGACGCTGATTAGCGCAACACCTGTGGTGGGAGTCGCATCGCGTCGGTATCGTTGATATAAACAGCCTCGGATGCAGTAATAAGTTACTCGGGATACGCATAACCATGAAATCGTTTTCGAGTGAAGTGTTAATTTTGAGATGACGTTAATGATCTATCTTTAGTTTGTGTATGTCGTATTTTCACATGCCACCGCAGGACAGACATTCTACCGTTTTTTAGCGTGGCGTTTGATGAACATTATCATCAGATTATGGCGAGCATTCACTTAAACATTTAATTTGAACAGTTATAGTTGCATCAGCGCATTAGACTCTGAACTGCTCTGGTAGTTGGATTGTGTGGATTCTTTTTGGTCTGTATCTTTCAGAATATAGTGAACATTTTAGAGAGAATGGTTTTTGATTATGAATCCCAGACAATCTCCTAATTCCTCAGAGCTATAAGCTGTAGCTATAAATGTATTTCTCAGATCAAGTGGGCACTAGGAATTCTAATTACAGGCTTCACGTTTTGCTAATCACTTTCTGGTTGCCAATATTGTAGTTAGAGAGCCAGTGTTGAGAAAGGCAAACAACAGCATTAAATAAATAAAAGAAACAGTTAACAATTAATCCACCCACCACTCCACATATGTTGCTAATCGGCCGGGAAACAAACTGAGTAAAAGTGAAAGTGATTTTTAAATATTCAGATTCGGAAGTGAAATGCGACACGCAACTGAGCAATGGAACAGTGATAGACAGTGTTACGTGTGCATGTGGATGATGTAATTGGATTAACAGCGCATCTGGATTGACGGAGCTGGCACTGAGTCTAGCGGCGCTGCCAGCATGGCGAGAAGCCGGTTTCGCCTCACCGCAGTCGTCCGCCGGAGCAACCGGGCATGCCTGCAGTTGCGGGCCACCCAAACACACAGCAGCCATCGAAGTGCCGACGGCAGTTCAACGTGCCGCATTGCATCAGTAATCCTGGTACGCCACGCCGGCAACACCATACGTCATGCAGAAGGAACTAAGTTAAGTGAAAAGCTGTTAAAATTTTTACTAGCCTGCACTAAAAGACTGTCGGCGATGGTGCCGCCAGGAGAAACTGAGGTTAAATTTAAATCAGAAACTATGTCTGTTGAGGGAACTGTACATCCAGGCAATGGTTCAAGTGTAAATATGCATGAAAGTAGTAATGTTAAAATGAAATATGAAGTATTGTCTCCTGACAGTAGTGTGAAAAGGGGCAATGATTCAATAATAGAGACCCCTGTAGTAAAGCAGAAATCAGAAATTGTTAATTTATTGGATGATAGTTTATCTGATGAGTTAAAAACAAAACAGTCATCAGAGGTGGTAGAGTTTAAAAAGGATAAGTTAGATATGACTGATCAATGAGATGTTTCATTTCGTTTTGATGATTCTGGTATTGGCTATTGATTTAAATGTTATATTACAAGCAATAGCTACAAGTAATGCTGAATTAAAGTATGAGGTTGTGGCCTGCCAAACTAATTTTAATAAACGATTGGAGGTAATCGACAATACCTTCAATGCTGGTTGCAATAAGTTGAAAGAGGATCTGGACAGTTTGAATTATAAAACTGGTTACAATCATGAGGATATTAAGAAAAAGGTTGCTCAACAATTTTCTGAAATGTATAAAACAGTAAAATCCGAAGTTGCTGAGGTTCGCAAAGACTTCCAAATGGAAGATGCAAAGCTGGAGCACAAGTTAACAGAAAAGATCGAGGTGGAATCTGAACTGTGCTCAGATAGGTTTAAAGATGTTAATATAAAAGTAAACATATGTCAAGCAGAAGAAGATGAAATCAGAACTGATACTACTCATATTGTGCAAAGAGTAGATAATGTTGAAATGAGAATAGAAAATGTTAGTACTAACATTGCTGACATTGAGAGTAAAGTAGCTTCAGTAACTTCTGGTAATGGTAGTATACAACAAGTTGTAGCTGCAAATGCCGTATTTATCGGATGTTGGCAGTTCTTGCAGTTCGATCCAGATAAAAATATCCACCCGCTAGATTTCTGGAACAATTTTGAAGATGTGATTCCACCAACTTGGTCTGAACGAGAGAAAATCTCATTTATTAGAAGCCATTTAGCAGGTGACGCCATGCGTTGGTCAGCTGATGCTATGTTGAAGTGTAAAACATTAGCGGAATTTAAAACAGCTTTCATTAATGAGTATTGGTCTAGCAATAAGTAAAATGAAGTGTTGAGAGAATTTTGGAAAATGCTTCAATGCAGGCAAGGAATCTATTAAAGAGTTTGCTAGGTCATGGATTTCACGTTTGTCACATTTGGCGGAAAAGCTCAAACCTGAAATGATAATACTAGATCTTGAAGCCAAACTGCCATGGTATTGGCAAACTAGAATTATATCTGCCCCTAGAGACAATCTTGATCGTTTCATTGAGTGTAGAGCATGTTGCTGCCAATGAGGAGCAAGCACGTAATAACAGAAATGGTAATAACACTAGTAGTAATTTTAAGAATGAGCAGAATGGCAATGTAAACATCAGAACAGTAGGTGTTTGCCATCCTAAGAGAGGTAGGAATTGGAGAAATAATTATCAGAACCAACAATGGCATCCAAATGATAGTAATTTTGTTCCAAACAAAATTATGCAGGTAAACAACAGTGCGGAAAGCAATGCTGTGCCAGTTAACTATAATGGAAATAAAGGAAACAGTAGTAGGCCGAGGCAGGAAAACTAGTTCCCGTCTATGAGGACACTGGCGCTCACCAGGTGGTTACTTTTCCTAAGCCAGTAATTACAGTAATTGGGAAGACAGATCAGAATACTCAGACTGAACATGTGGATGAGGGGTCGGTAGCATCTAAGGATACAGCAGAAATAATAGATCACTCACAGTATTTAATAGGTACCATGTTAGAGACGGTTTCTAAGTGGGAAGAGAAAGAGAAAGCACAGCAGTGTAACGGTAGGGAAGAGCTACGAAATACTGAACTGTCAGGTGAAGAAGCAGAAGAAATTCATGCTTATATTTACGATAAGGATGATGTGCTCTAATCTAAAGTGCCTGCGCAGGATGTTGATTCTGTACTAATAGATTTAGGACAGGAGGTAAGTGAGAATGTAGAGGATAGCCTGTTGTGGGTCAATGAACCCAGTAGCTGTGACCAGTTGTCACTTGAGAAGGAAACCGACAATAATAGTGGAAGCAGTTTAGCTGTGACTAGTGTTATGCCCGGTCTGGAGGCGTAGAATTGCTCAGACTACAGTAATTTGGGTCATGTTCAGCAAACTATGAGTAAATGTAATGAAGTCATGCGGTGTTTTGATTTAAAATTAATAGACCGACTGGAAAAGGCAGCTGAAAATGTAATTCAGGAAACCCCTACACACTTTGACCTAACTGCAATGAAGACAGATGTCGATCACTTTAGTTGGAGACAAATCCAAAAGGAACTATTGGATGAGTTTGAGGAACCACCTGTACAACCTAGAATAAGCCACCCTATAATAACAGTGAATATGTTGGGTATCAATGTACGTTGTCTCTTAGGCAGTGGAAGTGAGGTGAGTGCGATATCTCAGTCCTTCTTTGATGCATTACCTAGTAAAGAAAAGCTTACCGTAATGAGGGTATCAGGACTAAGAATAATTGGTGCTACTGCCAAGGTGTCAAAAACGGTAAAGCAAGAAGCTTTGCTGCCCTTTAACATTAATGCTAATTTAATTGATCATCCATGCTTAATTGTAAATAATCTCAGTATTGAGGATTTAATTGGCATAGATTTCTTGTCAAAATATCAGAGTGTTGTTGACTTTGAAAGAAGCCCATTAAAAATGGTCTTGCCGATAACTGGAGTAATTACAGTACCTTTTATTAATAAACATGTAGTAACTAATGATGAAACTTGGGAGCTGCCTATATGAGTTCTGAAAAATAGGAGATATTGGGATGAAGGTGTTAATCTTAGTAAAAGTAAGCTAAACACAGAAGAAGAAGCAATTATTTTGGACAAGATAGAAGCTAAATTACAGGAAATTGATAAAATTTCAGCTAATCAGAAGGACGAACTGAGACAGGTTTTAAAAAGGCATCATAAGGTATTTTCAAATCGACCTGGCGTGGTCAAAGGTTATGAATGACAAAGGTGAAACCTGGCCAAGTGTTTTTCATAGGAAACTACATGCCAATGCATATAGGCTAGTGTACCCTAAGAGTAAAAAGCTATTCGGTCTCAGAAACGTGATCAACCTAAAGAAGTTCATAGGTAGTGAATGAATTCTGTAGGGAGGAGGTTGCTCTGTAACCTCTACACAATGTGGCAGCTGTGCAGTCCCAGCTGTGTGAGATCTTTCACATTTCAGATCTCACTCTCTCTTCAGCTTTCCTATCCACCTAAAATTTTGACCCCTTCTTTCCAATACGAAAATTTTCTGAAACCAATGAATTCTGTAGGAGGAGGTTGTTCTGTACCCTCTGCACAGTGTCGCAGCTGTGCAGTCCCAGCTGGGTGAGATCTTCTTTCCCATTTCAGGTCTCACTATATCTTCATCTTTCCTATCCACCAAAGTTTTGACTCCTTCTTTGCAATACAAAAATTTTCCGTCATGGCTATCAAGCCATGAGTTCTGTAACCATTCTATCCACCGATTAGTGAAGAAAATATCTAATGTGACAAACCTAACAGTGACATAAACAACAGAGAAGTATGATGTAATTAAGATACGAAGGTATTGGAGTAACAAGTATGTATAGAACCCTGGTAATATTATAAGTACAAAGTTGTTGTTTTATTGGAAATGGTTCACCAACAGTAATTTAAAAAGATATACAAATTCGTGTACAAGCAGGATCTGAAGTGGCAGTGAAACCTATTGTATGCTGTAGAGCTAACTAATTAATAGTAAAAGAGATTGCTTAGTGTTATGGAAAATATGCAGGTAAGTTGTAAGAATGAACTCACCTTGTGTAGCAAAGAATGGCAGTGTAATAGAATTGAACAGTGTTTGTGGTTGAGACATGAAGGACACGTCCTTGAAATATTTATAAGGTTGGAGCTGGCCGTTATTTGGTGTAGTGTGTGACAGGACACACCTACACGTATTGAGGTTATGAGTTGGAGGCGTGAAGGTGACCATAGGTACCCTTATGTTAGATGAGACAGAGCAGCTCATGGTGTCCTATAGGTTTAAGGAATTTAGCATTACGCTCGCCCATAATTACTTAATGCACTTTAGTGGTAGGTCGAGAGAGACTACCTGTGGTTTCAGCATCCAATCAAGTGGAAATGGATTGCAACATGAGCAAACTGATCAGCTGCAATACACTATAGATATGAAATAAATGTGCTATCCTATGCGTTAAATGTTAATAGAGTGAGTGTTAAATAAGTACATACACTAGCAACATAATTGAGTAACATAATGGCAGATGTGAAACATTATTTATAGCTCAGCATAAATACACTTCGATGAAGTAAGTACATAATTGCAGATGTGGAACTGACACAGCAGCAGAGGACCAATAAGTGGATTTAGCAGTCAACTAAACGTAGTGTGTTTTGAACACTCAGAACTGTACTATTACCACAAGTTACTCACATGTACAAAGAAGCTGAGAAGACAACTACTAATCAAATATACTCATACTATCTCTAAGAATAAGGTAATCGAAGATGAGTCAGCTAAGTAAATAAAATACAAATGTATCAAGAATGTACCGAGCATTGGTTCAGTGTTCTGGCCCAGAAATAATAAATTGAGATTAAATAGGATTCATGATTGTATGCCTAGAGCATAAATTTTCTCTAGTATGTGATTAACGGTGTTTTGAGCCATTTGTTTACCGATTTTATTACAGTTAAGT
Organism: Schistocerca cancellata; assembly: GCF_023864275.1. Lineage (NCBI taxonomy): Eukaryota > Metazoa > Arthropoda > Insecta > Orthoptera > Acrididae > Schistocerca > Schistocerca cancellata. The sequence continues at coordinate 430,182,163 of NC_064630.1, forward strand.
AAAATTGAAAATTGTGACCCACACTTAGATATTAAGTGAACAGAGTCTGAGGCACTCTTTTTGTTTGTTCTACAGGACAAACCAGATAATGGCAGCCTGGTAGCTGCGTGAAAGCGTGGAGTGACTTGGACACAACTCACAGTGACCCCCCCCCCCCCCTTTCACCATGTAATTTAGAGTGAACATGAAGGACGCACACCATAGCAACTTCCCCTCCTCTACACTTGTGAATGGAAGTGTAGAACGCCAGCCAAAGTGGCTACAACCACATGTGTAAAAATGAAATTGTCATGATTAGTGAAATTTTCTTTCAGGTTTAGAAAAGACTGCTAAGATATAATTATCTGTTTATGTATCATGAATAACTGTGCTATTTTCTTTGAATTTGTGTATGTAAAAATATTTACAGACAATTTAATGAATTTAAGATTTTCATAATTTTACATATTTTTATGTGTTTGTCTGTCTAAGGCAATATGTATGCCAATGTGTTTCATTGATTTTGCTCAAATTTTGAGTGATAATGTTGCTTAAGAGGCAGTGAACATGCCAGTAATTTAAATAATTGAAGTAGGTAATAAGTTTTCTTTTAATATTTCTATATGTTTACATTTCAATTTTAATTTTCATAGGAAGTTAAGCTGTACTCTTGCTTCCCTTTTTGTAGTTTATTTTTTAAAATTTACATTAAAAAAAAAAATTAAGTAGAGGGTGATGTAGGGAAGCAGCCTACTCACGCCTTATAAAATTCACATCAGTCTTTCCATTGTGTGCCAGCCTAGTCCGCTGTAACTAGCTCTGACGTCATAAATATTGTGCAATACTTTAAAATGAAGTAAATAACCTGAAACGTTTCTAGCATGTCAGGAGTAATACAAAATCAATATGTGTTGGATATCAGTTCAATAACTTTAACCATTTTCATAATTTGGATGTTTTTCTGTAAAAATCATTGACGCAACAGAAAAGAGCTAGAAACTTAAAAATTTATATTTAGAGTCCTTTTACATAATAATTTAGTAGAAACAGTATTCTGGATCTCACAAATTAAAATTTTAGTTGAAATTCATGATTTTCTGGGTTTTGTCTTAGAAATTAAGGAAGCAACATGGATTAAGTAGGCAAATAAATAAAGCTAGGATGTTTAAATTTAAGTAGAAGGGAGATCTGCTATAATCATAAAAATGTGAGAAGTTTCAACAGAATAAGTATAAAACTATAGCTATAGCATATCTCCAAAGAGCAAGTTCAGAGTTCGTCTACTGCGTGTAGTGTAATTAAATTAATTTTCTCGCCCAAAATATTTGACTTAGCCATGTCAGACTTTTATTATGATTACTTACTTGTGTGCTGATTGCACGATTAAATTGAAAGCTTCATCGGCCATCAGCAAAGGAAGCAATGATTTATTCGATAACTTAAAGTGGTGCATTACTAGCCCAGCGGCTAGTCGGGAGGGCAAATTTGATCAGGCGTTCCCTTAGCCATCCGCACCACGGCTTTATATGTAAGAACGCTGCACGAGAAAGAAGAAGGTCCCAATTCTCTCCAGACGCTGATTAGCGCACCATCTGTGGTGGGAGTCGCATCGCGTCGGTATCATTGATATAAACAGCCTCGGATGCAGTAATAAGTTACTCGGGATACGCATAACCATGAAATCATTTTCGAGTGAAGTGTTAATTTTGAGATGACGTTAATGATCTATCTTTAGTTTGTGTATGTCGTATTTTCACATGCCACCACAGGACAGACATTCTACCGTTTTTTAGCGTGGTGTTTGATGAACATTATCATCAAATTATGGCGAGCATTCACTTAAACATTTAATTTGAACAGTTATAGTTGCATCAGTGCATTAGACTCTAAACTGCTCTGGTAGTTGGATTGTGTGGATACTTTTTGGTTGTGACTTTCAGAATATAGTGAACATTTTAGAGAGAATGGTTTTTGATTATGAATCCCAGACAATCTCCTAATTCCTCAGAGCTATAAGCTGTAGCTATAAATGTATTTCTCAGATCAAGTGGGCACTAGGAATTCTAATTACAGGCTTCACGTTTTGCTAATCACTTTCTGGTTGCCAATATTGTAGTTAGAGAGCCAGTGTTGAGAAAGGCAAACAACAGCATTAAATAAATAAAAGGAACAGTTAACAATTATTCCACCCACCACCCCACAGTACCAACATAACATAGTAACCCTGACATATAAATATTTTTGTGAGTCAGACAGTTGATATATTACAAAATGCATGTGACATTGTTCATAACAGCATACATCAATTATATCATTTCTTATTTTTTTCATGGTGTTGACATAACAAAGTAGATTCATATGAAGAAAGTAAGAAATATATATTATTTAGAACAGAATGAAAGACAGAACAAAGGCAATGTGCCTCCATCAAAATTTTTGAAACAAGAACCAGATGGCTAGAGACCTAGTGTCTGCCATACACTTGATGCATAAAGATGATGCAGCTCCCTTAGGGTATACATTGATTCTACAAAGACATGTAACATTACTTATATCAATTAACATTAGGTTATTACTCTTCTGTTATGACAGTACGTATTATCAATCTTGGTTCCAAGATTACATGGTTTTAATTGTGTAATATTTCTTAACATAAATAACTTTCTTGATTGTGGATAAATTAACCTATAAACATTTGGATGAGGACTCTCAAATATTTCAGGTGGTATGATATAAATGTCAAAAAATGTCTTTATTTCCCCACTGACTGCCTTCGATTTTTCACTTAAACTACACAAGAACAAGGTCACTTACTGTAAACTGTGTTACTTTCAACCTCCTACTATGTCTCTACTTCCTAACATTAGAGTGCTCTTTCGTTTTTCCTGACTATTTATTCTTTTTCTGTGAATAAACACTTGTGAATGCAGGAAATTCTATCATTTAATTTATTAAATTAGCCGGTTTCTTATTCACATGATCTCATAAGGTGAAAACCAAGGCAATGAATGTTGCAAACTATTTAGAATGTCTACAGAAGTACTTATATGTTAAATCCCATTTGAACACTATACTGCAGTAAGTCCTACATAGTCTAACCAGTTTTCATCAAATATCTTTCAGTGCAGTTGCTTGATGCTGATATTAATATGTGCTTTATATTTTTCTCCTCTACAATTTTTTTTCATATTTAGAAGCGGACTGAGCTCCATTATCAGTAACAATAGCCTTTGGGACTCCTACATTTCCTAAGTAGTCCTTTTTAATTTTTAGTATTTTGTTTTACTGGTTGTTTTTTCATAGGATGCAATTTAAGTCTACCATGGCAAAAATGTAACTGTAGCCCCCTTTTCTTATGGTAACTGCCTAAACAAATTGACTCCTATCAGGTGTCCAAAACACTCATGTAGGCCTACATACTTTATTAGACTTGCTATATATTGTTCCAGCCACACAGATTCCATTTATCATTGTCTGGACTATTTTTCCTAAGTAACACTCTCTTGTAGACTTTAAAATATTGTTCCACCTTTTCTTTTTGTTTTTTTCCTAAATAACATTTTAGAAGCTCCCAATTTTCATAATGGTTTTGGTTTCTCCTTATCTTGTTACAAATCCCCTGATTTCTTTTACATTTATAATTTCTTTAATATACATAATCCTGGAATCCCTTTCTCCTTGATTCCAACTCTTTCCATGTTCACTTCCCAATGATAATCTAGATGATGCACTTGCAATAAGATTTTCCTTTACTTTTGTGCATTTCATTGCATAATCAAGAAAAGTGCCCACCTTTTAATCCTACTGTGATATAATTTGGACTCCTGCAAGTAACACAAAGACTTGTGATCAGAATGTACAATGGTTTTGTGTTCCAGTTAATAATGTCTAAAGCTGGTGAAAGCCCAATGTACAGCCAATACCTCTTTTTCAGTCACAATTTAACTCTTCTCAATCTTTTAGAATGTTCTGCTTGCAAAGGTTATAGCATAATGTCATAGTCAACCATCTACTATTTTCTCTTGAAATAAATGAGCTACCACTCCACATTACTACTATATACTGTAAGGCAATTAGTAATGTCAAATCTGTTCTGTGCAAAATTGTGCCATCACATAACTGTCTCTTTATGTCAGTGAAAGCTTGCTGATACACATTAATCCATATCCATAATACACTCTTCTTTAAAAGATTATTCAGAAAAGGTGTGTTTAATACATGATTCCTTACAGATTTCCAAAAAATTGATTATCCCACGTTTTTTGACTTAGGGGCAGGAAAATTTGCTATGGCAAAATTCCACCCTCAGTAATGCAGTGTCCAAGAAATATCAACTGATGTTTAAAGCAGGTGGTTCGAAACTGTCAGCGTGTCTTCGATTACGGCACTACTGGCCATTAAAACTGCTACACCAAGAAGTAATGCAGATGATAAACGGGTATTTACTGGACAAATATATTATACTAGAACTGACATGTGATTACATTTTCACGCAATTTGGGAACATAGATCCTGAGAAATCAGTACCTAGAACAACCATCTCTAGCCTGGGCATTGAGTCAAACAGAGCTTGGATGGCGTGTACAGGTACAGCTGCCCATGCAGCTTCAACACGATACCACAGTTCATCAAGAGTAGTGACTGGCATATTGTGACGAGCCAGTTGCTCGGCCACCATTGACCAGACGTTTTCAATTGGTGAGAGATCTGGAGAATGTACTGGCCAGGGCAGCGGTCGAACATTTTCTGTATCCAGAAAGGCCCGTACAGGACCTGCAACATGCGGTCGTGCATTATCCTGCTGAAATTTAGGGTTTCGCAGGGATCGAATGAAGGGTAGAGCCACGGGTCGTAACACATCTGAAATGTAACATCCACTGTTCAAAGTGCTGTCAATGCGAACAAGATGTGACCGAGACGTGTAACCAATGGCACCCGATTCCATCTCGCCGGGTAATACACCAGTATGGCGATGACGAATACACGCTTCCAATGTGCGTTCACCGCGATGTCGCCGAAGACGGATGCGACCATCATGATGCTGTAAACAGTACCTGGATTCATCCGAGAAAATGACGTTTTGCCATTCGTGCACCCAGGTTCGTCGTTGAGTACACCATGGCAGGTGCTCCTGTCTGTGATGCAGCGTCAAGGGTAGGTAACCACAGACATGGTCTCTGAGCTGATAGTCCATGCTGCTACAAACGTCGTCGAACTGTTGGTGCAGATGGTTGTTGTCTTGCAAACGTCCGCATCTGTTGACTCAGGGATCGAGACGTGGCTGCACGATCCGTTACAGCCATGCGGATAAGATGCCTGTCATCTCTACTGCTAGTGACACAAGGCCGTTGGGATCCAGCACGGCGTTCCATATTATCCCCCTGAACCCACCGATTCCATATTCTGCTAACAGTCATTGGATCTCGACCAACGCGAGCAGCAATGTCGCGATACGATAAACCGCAAACGCGATAGGCTACAACCCGACCTTTATCAAAGTCGGAAACGTGATGGTACGCATTTCTCCTCCTTACATGAGGCATCGCAACAACGTTTCACCAGGCAACGCCGGCCAACTGCTGTTTGTGTATGAGAAATCGGTTGGAAACTTTCCTCATGTCAGCACGTTGTAGGTGTCGCCACCGGCGCCAGCGTTGTGTGAATGCTCTGAAAAGCTATTCATTTGCATATCACAGCATCTTCTTCCTGTCGGTTAAATTTCGAGTCTGTAGCAGGTCATCTTCGTGGTGTAGCAGTTTTAATGGCCAGTAGTGTAACGTAGGTCCCACGCAAGTGCAGGAGAACGTCTCCCATAGCATAATACTGCTCCCATCAGCACGTGTCCATAGTGCGCTGCACTTTTCGAGCCGCCGTTCAACCCGATGCCGGTGTTTGTGTAGACGACTATCGACGCAGTGTAGCAAACACATGATTCACCCGAAAAGTCGACACCTTTCCATCGATCGACGGTCGAATCCCGATGGCCCCGTACCCACTGCGGTCGTAGTTGAATTCATCGTTGTGTCACCATGTGAACACGTAGGGGTAGTCTGTTGTGGAGGTCCATATTCAACAACGTAGGATGAACGGTGTGATTCGAAATAGTGCGTGCACCAGCAATGGCGCTTTCGGCAGAGATGCCACAGATCACCATCTATCCTACCTTACGGAACAGACAAGCCTGGAATCCTCACGTTCTACGAAGAGTCGTGGACGTCCAATCATTTAGCGCCTAGTAGTATTTTCACTGTCCTACGCCTTTCCGTAGATGTTCACGACAGTAGCTCGTGAAAGTTCGATCATCTTCGCCGTTTTCGAGATAGTCATTCACGGGCTCTGCGTAGTAATAATCCGCCCTTTCTCAAAGTCGTTTATCTCAGTGGATTTCCTGATATTCAGCCGGATTCTGCGTTAACATACTTTTCCTAAAGCGTCACGTGCCCGCAACATTACGAGGAGGCATCCAACGTAGCGGTGGGCAGTGGTGATAATGTTTTGGCTTGTCAGTGTATATAGCTGCAGAATACCATTGGAGAATATTTTTAAAATATTATTGAATGTATATATGTGTAAGTCTCTGACGCTGACAGTCTTCAAGCAGAACTGGAACACCTGCAAAAAGTATTTTTGAAGAATGGCTTTTCACCTAGGCAAGTGAACAGAGTGATGAAGACCTACAAACGACGGAACAAGGAAGAGGAAGAGGCCTTCAGGTCGACTGTTTATCTACCATTTATTGGGAATATTTCTTCACAGATAGGCAGAATATTGAGAAAGTATCAAGTGAGAGTCATCTTTCGCCCTCCTTCCAAAATTTCATCACTGGTGGGGTCCGTTAAAGACGACCTGGGCCTGCGTAAACCAGGTGTTTACAAAATTCCGTGTGAATGCGGCAAATCATACATAGGGCAAACAACACGAACTGTGCAGGAACGCATTGTGGAACACCAACGGCATACTCGCCTTCTCCAACCCACCAAGTCCGCAATCGCCGAACATTGTATTTCCACAGACCATTCCATGAATTACAACGACACAAAAATTTTGGCCCATACATCAAACTTTTGGAGCTCGATTATCAATGAATCTGTGGAAATAAGATTGTCTGACAACGAGACTCTCATCAATCGAGATAGCGGTTATCAGCTGAACTCTGCTTGGAATCCTGTTATAGAGAAACTTCGTAGTCGACGTAGTTATCTGCATAAAGATGGAAATCGACCTGACACCGATACGCCAGGCTTTTGCAGTGGAGGGCGCGAGGCGCAGCGCACGGAGCTGTTATGAACGCGCACGCTGAGCAGCGCATGCGCAATGTCACCTCAGAAGGCTTTAAATAGCGGAGCTCAGCGCGTACTCGCCAGTACTACTACAGTGGCATTCACCTGAAGATGGCCAGAAGACTCTGCGCCGAAATATCGTGGCAGGAAGTTACTGATATCCAGCAGTTCTCCCGTGTTTTTATGGAACAATATCAACTGTTTCACACCAAATTTCCACTTTTACATCTTTAATGACATATCTCCTTCCCTTAAGTTTTCCCCTCCTTCCTGTAATAATCCCAAGTGCTCTTCCCAATTTTTACCAGTAACTAAAGTATCATATACATAAATTACCAAACTGGCAAGTCATTCCTTACCTGAAAAGAAAAATCTAAATCTCTTATAAACTCTGCTGCAGAAACATTTTATCCAAATGGTACAACACACCATTGATAAGATCAGCCACTATACAGAAATGCAGGATACTTTTTAGAATTGGGTTCTAATGATATCTTATGAAAACTAGAGGTTAAGACAAGACTAGTCATGTAAGTTACAGCTCACCTATATTTTCAGGATGGTTAGTTTCTCTCTCTAATATTTTGTTTAAGTGTCTGAAATCCAATGTAAATCTTATCCTGTCATCTCTTTTACATACCACCATACTTCTTGGGTCCTTATTTGTCCAACAGAATCCTACTCATGCTCAAAATAATTTCCTCACTCAAATTAGGTATCACAAAACTTTTGTGGACAAATTATATGTTGTTAGTTTTAAATGAGAAGAATACAAGTTTGTTCACTATTTTACTATGTTTCCCAGTAGCTCCTCTAATCTTATTTCCTATTACAAAAAACTCAACAAAACTTGGACTGTGCTTCATTCTCTCTCTTAATTTTTCAGACTCTTCACAAACAGGGTTCCCTGTGTCAATCAGTGTCAAGATCATTCTTAAGTCTGTGAACTGTCTTTTATTTAAAAGAGTGCATCGAAAGACAAGGCCACAATGAACAAAGGACTTCATATATTCTTTAAACAGCAACCAGCTCATATTAGCAGCAAGACATATCAGCTGTGTTCTTACATTAAAAGGCACATATTGCTTTTGTTTACTACAATCTTTTTCTTTAAATATCAACAATCAGTTACCTTCTCTGTTATGTTTCAGTATGAAGGCATGCATTTAGCTCAATAGCAATGTTATATTTGTTTCCTGATTCACACAAAAGATTGTTTTCAGTTTCTTTGAGCTCTATATCTTGTACCTGAACTTTGTTTGTATGTGTTTCCACTCTTGGTTGTATGGTATCCACAGGCATATCAGTTTTGTTCTGAGTTCTCTAAATTACCTGTTGTCTCTTAACACCATTCCGGATGCAAGCTTTCACAACCTTTTTCATTCTATCTTTTATTCTATTATCATTGCTTTCATTGCCATAATGATCCAAAACAACCATTAAAATTTTGATATTTGTACGTCTTTCATACTCCTTCCCAGCTTTACAACTGTTTCACTGATATCAACTGGCGAAGTCTTCCTTTCATCTCTACCACAGTTCTGGCCTCCCTGTATGTGTACATTGTTGTACCCTTAAAATCTTCCTCTAGTACTCCATATTTAATTAATCATAAAATTCAATCTCACTTCCTATTTTCTCTTCAATATCTTCAACAATATCTTCACTATTCTCATAACTATTGAATGTCACATATTTTTCATTTTTTTATCTGAGACATCCTATTCACTCTTCCACCACTACTACCTATAATAACTTCTTCCCTTATAGGTACATGACTGTTAAGTTCACCAGCTTCAACATACGAACAGCAATTTCTCCTTTTGCATCTGCTACATCCTCAATCACTAACTTCTGTAACCCAAATTCATCAAAATTATCCTCAGTTCCACCCTCTCCCATTAAAAATTCATTATTTTGTACAATGTTAGGGTCTGTTAATGATCCTGCATCTGGTTCTACTTCCACATTATAAGTAACTTTTTCTGATCTTTTGCATTCATATCAATTTCATTACTTTCCTGTCAAAATTTAATCTATTCATTTCATGTTTATCCATATCTCATAGCCTGTAGGGTCCAAAATTTCTCCCTCTCTCATAATTTTCTTCGTGATAAAAAGACTAATTTCTTCTATTTTTCCTCACCTTCACCTGCAGGCTCCCAAAGGGTCAATCCTAATTTGCGTGATTATTGCCCTTATTCTCCTATCTATTGTGATTAAATGATATTTTATTTCCTTCCCAAGATCTGTTTCTATTTTCATGTATTCCACTCACACTCCTGTTTCAGTCATTTCACTGTAGTTCTGTTCTGTCACCTCCTACCTGATAATTATTTCTATAATTTCTTCATTCTCTTCTTCCATAATTACTTGTATTACTGCAGTTTTGATTCCATTCCCTATTCTTGGTTCCACCATGTCCTTTCTGGTTAAAATTATACCTATCATTCTCTTTAATACCCTGTCTAGTTCATATACATATTTAAAAAATTGTTCATTCTGACCCATAAATCAAAACTTGCTGCAGTTTCCCTAGCAATCTCCTCTTTAATGCATTATTTGTGTAAGCTTATCAAATGTTTCATTGAAGTGGATTAATTGTCTCTGTTACTTCTCACATAATCTCTCTCATACTACCATTCCCTTCTCTGTAAGCTGGTCTATTTAAGCATTCACTTTTGATTCCAGATTGTGCAATTTATGACAAGAATTATCCAGAAAGTTTTTCTAAAAATCACAAAAAGTCATGAATGTGTTGGTTTATTTAGCCCAAGACAGTGCTTCCTCATCCAACACTTTTTTACAAACTTTGTCTTAAGCAAATCAGTCATACCACTAACAAAATTATTCTGACAATGTTGCAGAAAATCAGGTGGATGAAGTTTATTATGTCCTGGAAAACTTTTAATTGGAACATTGACCCACATCCCACTATAATCACTATTGAAACTTTTAATAGCAAAATTTTCTTCAAATCCAGCTAGTTTTTTTTTTTTTTTTTTTTTTTTACAAAAATTACCTAAATTACTATTACATGCATCCACATTGCTAGTTACAACTTCTTCCACCTTGAGAACTTTATTGTTAATTACCAAAATTTGATTTGCAGTTTCACTTTGCAAATTACTGATCTTATTTCCTATAATTTGATTATTTTGATCAGTTTTGGATCTTAATACACGATGCTCTTGTTTTATTACATTCTGCATTATTTCAAAACTTTTGTCAATTTCCTCAACTGTATAAGTAAAATTTGTTTTATATTCAGTTACTTCACCTTCCACTGTACTAACCCAAGTGTTGATTCACTTGTTCTCTGACTCTACAACTAATTTATATTAACTGAGCAGCTCTCTTATTTAAGACACTTGAATAGCAGTATTTAAAATATCATTCCTCAACTCTTTCAATTCAGTACTTGTGGTATTGATTTCACAACTTAAATCACATTTTGTCTCTTCAATTCTTCTTCCCAACTCATTTTTAAGCCATTTTTGACACCTGATTCTTCTGACCATGTCTTTATTCTGATTACTTAATTCATTTTTTATTTCAGTCGTTTCTTTAATTTGATTCTTAAATTGCTCCTTTGTAAATGTCATTAGCTGTTCAAAAACATTAATATTGGGTCCTAAATGTTCTCTGTGACTAAAATCTCCAAACTGACTGCAAACACTACAAACATTCTCATCCACTGCACCTTTATTATGACTCTCAGTTCTACAGTATTCTTCTAAAGTAGTTCTGCCTCACCAAGGCTACTGCTAAGTTCCATATTGTCATTTAAAGCTGTTTCATTGTTAACCACTTCTTCTTGGTTTTCCATATCTAATTTGTTTTAACATTTGCAATCCCCAAAAAGTATTTCACATGACCTAATCAGTGTTTTTCACTACAGTACAGAAAAAAATATGAAAATTACAGTACTTATCTTGTTTGTTGTCCATAATGATGATGTCTCACATAATCAATTTTCAGTCAGTAAATCTGTCACTTTGTTTTGGTTGCTTGTCCACCACATTCTCAGCCAGAATTATGCATTTTGTTATCCAAATCATTCCATTTAATTTTATTTTTGTTCTGCTTATCAACATATATTTTCTCCTTCTGACATAGAACTGTAATTTAGAAAATATACCAATCTTGATGTTTCCAGCAGATTCCAATTCGTCTCCACCATTTTACAATGTTCTGCTGTTTCTGGGAATGAACTTGAATACTTAGCTTTTGTAGTAGTTTCTCACTGAATGGGGGATGTAACTGTACAATAAATAAATACTCCATCCATTATAATGCATGCTCGATAATTCACTCAGTGCATCAAGACAATTTTTGTGGTACGCTAATCACTTAAATGATATAGTCAACACACTGGAATTCCTCTTTCACTAATTTATTTCTTCAAAGGCATACATCAGAATCTCATCCAGGACTAACATAAAACTGGTGACAACTGTTGTAAAAATATCATGTAGCTAACTGGCATAATACTGAAGCACTACAGATAACATCTTTGGTCGTTATATAATAACGAATCATTATGAGATCACCTTAAGTACTGATTAAATTGAATGTAATTAATCTTAAAAATGAAATTTTCATGCTATTATAAAACTAGTTACAAATTTTATCTTAGCACATCATGATAACATCTCTCACATAATTAGTATGTTGAAATATCTTTATTTTCAAATTGAAATTTCATGAAATATACTTTTATCATTTTTGTTAACTGTTTCATAATTGCACCATAACCTGCTTCATTGAACCACAATCTTTGGTCCTAACATGCATTCAGTGTCTTTACATTGTTTTCTATCATTATTACTACTGCTATTTTGTGTGCTATTCTTACAAACAAAGTTTTCAGTGTGCATTTACATCTAGTTTAACATATTTTTATTTTATAGTAAAATCTATCTATTGGTTTAATTTCTTCATAAGTCAATCAATTTTCATAAATATAGTAAATCAGTCAAATAGAATAATTGAAATTTCTGCATGTAAATAACTTCGTGTAAAATTCACATGATAGTACAATACTGTACCTTTGGGAGATTGTAATACTATCACTGCTACACAACAAGCAAACAGTTCTAAGCAATACTCAGAAAAAGTATTTAATATTATTTTGCAAGATTTCTTGCCATGCCCACTAACTAAAAAGCTGTAATTATATGGATTTGCTGTTGGATGATTAAAGCCTCTTCAAATGATGAAAATGTCATCATGACGGTGGTCACCCGAGGCTTCCTTTCAAATGGCTCTGAGCACTATGGGACTTAACATCTGTGGTCATCAGTCCCCTAGAACTTAGAACTATTTAAACCTAACTAACCTAAGGACATCACACACATCCATGCCCGAGGCAGGATTCGAACCTGCGACCGTAGCAGTCACGCGGTTCCGGACTGAGCGCCTTGAACCGCTAAACCACCGTGGCCGGCAAGACTTCCTTTAAAGTTTTCAGCTATCTCTGAGATAAGTTAGATGTCTGACAGAATGACCCAACTGTAAGTTTATTCCTACACTTCATTTTGTCTACTGTGACATATACCACCTTTATTTCTCATTAGCTTATTCTTTCAATATACACTTGGATGTACTGCAAAAGCTCACTGCTATTAATTTTGGGTTTTAGCCAGCTTTCTGTAGCTATAGTAGAGTCAGCAAAAGGAGATGCCTGACAGTTTGATGTGTTGTTTCCAGCTGACACCTGCAAAGCAAAAGTGCCTACAGGTGAAAACACTAAAACAGTAATCTATATAGCTTCAAATAAACTAAGGCATTGCCACAGAGACATATACAAAGTCATGTTATGTTGAGGTGGCAGTGCAAAGCAGCCATAAAAAGCCCATTGCAACTGTCAGGGATCTTCTATCACTGACTCTACTATACTATTACATGACCTTATTGCTTTTTAAGAGTGCTTAAGAAACGTATCAATTGCTGCAAAGACTTTGGTGACCAGATAACTAGGATATTAATAGTTCCATCGGGGGGGGGGGGGGGGGGGGACAGGGATTTATTTTATCTTACACCAATATTTAGGGGCATTCTACACATATCATGATCTAGAATGGATGGAGAGGTGACTAATCTTAGTCACCCTTGTGTGCGTTCCACACACATTCAGTTACCTGCGTAGCAACTTCTGACATTAGTGTGCCCCTGAGCCATTTGGTGGCCTTACATTAATGTTATACAGTAAATGCTACTAAATAAAACTGCTTATATGAAATGTTGGATCCAGTTCAGTAACGACAAAAATGAAGTCAACAAACAGGTGATGTAACCAAGAAGCTTATTTTGGAAATATATGCTTTTACAAGTGTCATTAGTTGTATTGTAATTATCGAAATTTATGAATGGAGCAATGCATAAAATAAGGGGAGGTAACTACTCATCTATAGCAGACTGGTGCACGTAACACAGAGACATATAACAGAAACAGCATTCACATTAGCTTTTGAGCAATAGCTCTTTTTCTAGCAATAATATGCATACTCACTCACACAAGCGCGCAGACACCAGAACACACATTCCCATGGCCATGGCAAGACTAATTATTAATACCTGATTATTGAAAGCAGTTGCCCAAGGTGAAAGGGGTGGGGAGGGATTAAGGAAGGATACAAGGAGGGTGTAGAGGGGAAGAGGCTGGTCTCCAGACAGATGACTTTGTGGCTTCACAACAAGATGAACAGAGTATAGAAGGTACAATAAAAAGAGGCATAGGAAAAGGAGAGGGATATAAGTGAAAGGGAAGGGAGAAGAGAAAGGTGAAGATGAAGAGGGAGAATGGGAGGGGAGAGAGAAGTTAGAGGGGTTGAAAAGGGGAGCAAAGGGTGGGAGATGGAGGGAGAGAGGGAGAATTCCTGCTTGGTGTGGGGGGGGGGGGGGAGGAAGACTGGTGGGAGAAGGTAGTACATGATCTGGATGAAGAAGGAGTGGTGTGGATAGAAGAGGGTAGAAAAAAAAGCAAGGTGAGGTAGTAGGTACAGGTTAGCAGAGTTTTAGGCCAGGGGAATTGTGAGAGCTTGGGGTGTGTTGAAGAGACAATAGCTATCTGCTTAGTTCAGAGAAACTTGTGCAGAGAGTGGCTATATATATGCCCCACATAGTAAACCAGTTGTTGAATTGATTTGTGTTGTCGTGTGCAGCATGTCTGGCAATAGGATGGTAAAGTCTGAAGTTTGCTCAATTTGGCAGTGGCCATTCATGTGAGTAGACAGTTGTCATGCCCACATAGAATACTGTACAGTAATTGCAGCATAGCTGTTATAGAACATGGCTGCTTTCACATATGGTCTTGCCTTTTATCAGATAGGAAATGCCTGTGACTGGATTGCGGCAGGAGGTGGTGGGTATGTGTATGGGACAGATCTTGCATCTGGATTGGAATATGGATAGAGAAGGATATTCTGTATGTTGAGTGGACAGTGGAATACTACTTTCAGGGATAAAGGTAGGATTTTGGATAGGATATTCCTCATCTCAACGCATGATAAGATAATGGAGGCCCTGGTGAAGGATTTGGTTGAGATTTTCGAGTCTGGGGTGACACTGGGTGATCAGAGCAGCACCAGTTGGTGGCTGTGGGCATGACAAGTAACCAGTTGTCCACTCACGTGAATGGACAATGTCAAACTGTGGCAAACCACAAAACCATACTACCCATTACCACTGTAGATATTTTAGCAATTACAGGAAGCCAAGGTAAGATTATCAAACAAGAAATCTATAAGTGTAGGAAATTTCCAATTCATGAAAACTTTACAAATAGTACCTAATGTTATTTTACAAGTATTTTTGGTATTGATTGGTTATTTAAATATAAAGTGATGCTAGTTTTTATGCAGAATTACTGTCTTGGAAGCAATACCTTTTAAAAAGAGACCAGCAAATAAATGAAAAAAGTGTAGTGGTAAACAGTACACACCTAATTTCTGGTGTGTAATTGATAAGCAAAGAAGAATTTATAATTGATGTACAGAATTGTAAAAATCAAACACACAGTAAAGCTTATGAATCCAACCTTAGGAGATGAGCATAATAAAGAATTATACAGTGTTCTTGGGCACACCAGCAATTATAGGAGATTACATTTGCCAATTTGAAACAAAAGCTGAAACACTATTTTTTTGTAAATATTATCATGTAACTTTAAGATCTGCAGCACATGAGGAAGTAAAAAAGATAATACACAGTAAAATTGTTGCTCATACTGTAAGTGTTCACAATAATTGGCTGTTGGTCATAAAGAAAGCTACAAATCAAGTGTGACTGGTCTTAGATGCATGTACTCTCAACAGACATATTAAAACTGAAAGAGATAGATCTAAGTGTACTGACAAATTGGTAGCTATATTTGAACAAGCCAGATATTTCAGTTCCATGAAGTTGACAGCTAGACATTGGTAAGTTAGGTTATACAAAAATTTGAAGCACTATACACATTTCTTGTTTGACAGAAAGTCATATCAGTTCAGAGTACTGCCTTTTGTGTTAAATATTTCAGTTTCAATATTTATTCATGTATTAAATGAAACTTCGAGGAAACAACTGTTGCAGGAAGTGATTATCTACATAAACGATATTTTAATATTGTCCAAGACATGGAAAGAACATGGCAGTCTGTTAACAAAAAATCTGCAAAGTTTTACGAGAAAGGTATTACCATTAAACTGTCAACATCTCATATCAACAGGAATGAATTAAAATTTTCGGGACATCTTGTAAGGGTACAAGGAATCAAGCCCAACCCTGAACAGAAAAAGATTCTCCAAAAGATGAAATGTGAAACAATTATGCTCTTTCCTCAGACTAGCAGGATTTTATTGAAGATACATGCATGGCCAACTAATGAATGATCCTAGACTATGAACGTTATTAAGGCAAAGAGCTTGATGGATATGGGTGAAGAAGCACCAGAAGCTTTTAAGAAAATTAAAGAAGCATTAGCGAATGCACCTCTACTGAACAGTCCTGTGATCCATTTTCAAGGGGAATGGAGTCCTGAAGTTTGGGGATATAAGACTATCACTATCCTTAATACACATCAATTAAACTACACAGCTACAGAAAAGGAGCTATTAGCTATTGTTTGGAGAATTCAAAAAAATTCCAAACACCAATTTGAGGATCAAGAACAGTTATTTACACTGTCCATCAAGCATCAGTGTTCTTAATGGAGAGTAGATTATTATAAAGGATGATTATAAGTAAAGTTAAACTTCCAAAATGCTGTAGAAATAACACCACTGGTCAGAATGATATCAAATTGAAATGGAATATTATCGGAGAAGGGGGAAAATGTATGACAGAAGAAAAAAAAAGTAGTGTGAAAACTGATCAACAGATGGCATTGTATGCATCAGAATACATGTCATGTGCACGACCCATTGAAATTGGTATAAACACGCCAGGTACATGGCTCTTCCTCCTTCTGTGTCTGCGATGTTCGCCATGACTGTCTCAATGCAGAATAGCACTCTGCTTGTAAAGCTATACTACAAGAATGATGACTATGCACATGTTGCTCTGCAGAAGTTCCAGACACTGAAGGGTTTGAAAAAAGGTGTTGCTCTGATGAATGCTGCAGGTCTGAATAAAATTTTTCAGAAATTCAAAAAGACAGTTTCTTTTGGTGTGCAACCTGGTTGAGGGAGGAAATGAATTGATTCGACATCACTGGAAGCAGTGGCCACAGGAATGCAGGAGGAGGTGAGTGGTGGTGTGCAAATGTGTAGTGTATGGAGAATTGCCCATGAGCATGATGCGTAAAATCCTACGAAACATCTTTATTTTCTATCCATTCAAAATTACCCATGTGCACAGGTTGCTTCCTGTTGACCTGCCAGCAAGAGAGACCTTTGCTTTAGAATATCTTGCTTGTATGGAAGTGGACAATGATTAGCCGTGGAAGATTTTGTGGACAGATGAAGCCCACTTCCATCTGACAGGATATGTCAATACACAGAATAGTCAAATATGGGCAATGGAAAGTCCACACGCAAATCAACCAGTACCACTTCATCCTGAAAATGTCATTGTGTGGTGTGAGTTTATGGCATCTTTTGTCATAGGGCCATATTTTTTCAAAGAGGCAGGTGCTTCTGGTCTTGTTACCTGTACCATCACTGGTAAGCGTTATGAGTGTCTTTTGTGCAACCACGTCATTCCAGTTCTCCAACAGTGTGGATATGAGGATGGGATCATTTTTATGCAAGATGATGCACTTCCACACTTTGAAAATCCAGTTAAGCAGCTGCTGAAGTACCATTTGGGAAATACTAGAATTATCAGCCGCCATTTCCCTACAGCCTGGACATCCTGATCACCTGATCTTAATCCGTGTGACTTCTGGCTGTGGGGCTACCTCAAAGATGTCGCGCTCAGTGTTCCAATTGCAAACTTAGCTGCACTGAAGGCATGCACTGTGCAACACATTCTGAACGTGACCACAGAAACACTTCAATCAGTTGTGGAACATGCTGTTTCTCAATTTCAACTTGTTGCAGAAAATGGTGGACAGCATATTGAACATGTTTTGTGCTAGTCCCATGGAAATTAATAATCCAATTTGATTTTGATTGATGCTTTTTATGTGGTTTTTGGTCTCAGAGCAATTAAAACTGATGTGATTGATGCTTTTTATGCAGTTTTTGGCATCAGGACAATTAAAAATCAATTTTTCCCATCTGATGTGATATGACCGTGCCATGGTGGATGTGCTTATGTTACTAACAGTACCACAGCTGTACACGCATTCACATTGAATGGTACAGTTTGTTTAACATCAAACGTACACCTTAGGCATTGTTGTATGATACATTTGTCATTTGTAGTCGACCACTATTAAATTATGGTGTTCACATTGCCATCTATTGCAACATTTGTAACTATTTTTTTTGTGCCATACATTTTCACCCCTTCTCTGATAATATTCCATTGCAATTTGACATCATTCTGACCAGTGGTGATATTCCTACATCGGTTTGAAAGTTTAACTTTAATTATAATCATCCTGTACAACAGTTTATTGAGGTGGGAACTGTTTTTATAAAAATTACAAATTACTAATTCTCAGAACCAAGATGCCTATGTATTGCCAAGATGTATTGCCAATGTGACTGCTTTGATAATAAAGAATAAAGGTAAACCTTATAATCTATTGGGTTTGTGCATAAGTTTTTTGCATATTGGTATCCCATTTGCTATGGGTTTATTTATTGAGTGTAATTTTTGATTTGTAATTCACTGACACTAATTGAGTTAACATATTTTCATTGCGTTGTGAACACTACAAAATGGAGTGCCAAGTGGAGAAATCAGAACATTTCTGCCACACTCTTCTGTTCAAGTTCAATAGTGGAGTGACAGCAGCAAAGGCAGCCAGAAACATTTGAACCAGGTATGAGGATGTTAACATTGGATGCAGTATGGCAAGAAAATGGTTTTCCCATTTTAAAGAGAATCATTTTAACATTAGTGATTCTCTGCATTGAGGAAGACCTTTGGGGTATGATGAATATCATTTAAAAGCATTAATTCACAACAATCCACATCAGTGTACTGGAGAATTGGTAAATGTGATGAACAGTAATTATACTATCATGAAGTAATATTTGCATGCAATGGGGAAGGTTCCAAAATTTGGTATATGGGTACTAAATGCTCAAAGTAAAAATAACAAAAAATCAGTGGGTACCCATATGTGCATCTCTGCTTGCTCGTCATTTAATTGGCCCATGAACAACACCAACCATTCCTGTCCTGTATAACTGCTGATGATGAGAAATGATATCTTTATTCTACCATAAGGTAAAGAAAGGAATGGCTGGGCCCAAACAAAGCAGCAATTCCCCATACAAAGACCTGCATGCATCCACAAAAAATAATTTTCTGTGTCTGGTGAAACATTGTTGGTGTGGTGTACTATGTATTGCTTCCCTGGAGTGTAACCATCACTGCTGACATTTACTGTCAACAACTGAGATACCTTGCAGACACAATCCAAGAACAGCAATCAGGAAGATTTTGTGAAATGATGCTACTCCATGACAATGCCCACCTGCATTCTGCTACACTGACAGAAATCACTATACAGGAGTTGTGTCATTCCACATCCACCTTATTCACCAGACATTGCACACTCAGATTTTCATCTTTTCTGCTCTCTGTTGAAGAACTTTAATGAACTTCTTTTCAGGATGAAAGTGCACATCACACATGGCTCAATGAGTTCTTCACCCCAAAACCATATGATTTCTACAGTTGCACAATGAAAAGTTACCCCAGCATTGGCAGACTGTTGTAAATGGTGAAGGAGAATAGATTATTGATGACTAAAGTCTCTGTTAAGTGTGTCTGTTGTGTTTATTAAACTTATGGAATAATGATATGAACTTATGCACCAACCCAATAGTAGCAATGAATAGATCCCTGGTGGACAATCATGATCAACAAGTATTTGTTGTAAGGTGAAGACTACCTGGAGAAGCATGCATGACTGTTATTAGTAACTACTGACAGAATGACCTGCATGAGAATAACATGAGAGGAAGCTTATTGTCAGACGATTTAACAGAATATATTTAAGTTGTGACATTGCAAGAAGCATAGGTAAAAAAGTACAAAAAGAAGGAGTCAGAAAACATAACTGGGTAGAATCAACATGCTGTGGAGAAACTTTGTCACTGGGATGTGTAAAGACAAGTGTCAGATGCTGTGCATATTGTTAAAGATTGGAGAATAGAAGGATAGGCGAATCCAGGGAAGGGATGCTCTAATCCTTTGTCAGGTGAATCCATAGATGGAATGATCTGAAGTGACCCTTTCTTTCATAGAGGAATTATAAATAAGGGCACTAACATTGAAAAGAAAAAAATATATTTACACACTATCTGCCCATAGAAGAAGGTGTAAGTGCAGCTCTTACAGGGATGGGAAGCTGTGCAGCAACTGCTAGCCACACTGTTGAAGTGTTTTCCAAAATAGTTAAAGGATAATTGACTTAGCACTGATGATTCTTTGCATTTATGTTTCTGCACATGTTTGACTTACTGCAGATCTGAGATTTGAAATTATAGAGTGTGGTGCACATTTCAGTGTCAGCATATGGGAAAGATGAACCTAACCATTTTCTCTCTAAATAAATTTGAGAAGCTTATGCTGTTCATCAGTGAATTAAAACCACTGTGAATTACCTTTGAGTAAGATTACTGTAATAATGATACAGCCTGATCAAGAAACGCAAATATCTCTCAGATTCAGATCTACGAAAAGGAAACAGTGTACATATACAATAATTGGGTAATAGTACAAAGGGAATAAAGTACAGAAAGGTGAGGAGAACAGCCTTGTGCATGGAGTTTCAATAAAGCTACAATTTGCAGCATTGTCTTCAGACCTGATCATGGCCCTTTTGCTCTGAGTCAAGTAGAAGGATTGAACCAGAGACATTGAAAGTTCTGTGACAAGCTACGGTGCAACTTCCTGGGCTTCCACCACAGGGTTGAGACTTGCACCACAGGGTTGAGAACTGTAGGATCCACCTAAATGGGTAAGGTGTGCACTACACATCAGAGGCTGCTGCTCAGGTAGTTGACTGTGTGTGGGGTGCACACAAGGGATTTTTAGATTAGGTGACACTCCATCTAATCCAGATAATGATAGCTGTAGGAAACCTGCAAGTATCAGTGCAAGGTCTTGCTACAGCTGAGAATATTAAAATTCTAATGATATATTGCCTAAGCATTTGCAACAAAGTGCCAGTGTTTGAAGTGCTCATGAAAAGCAGTGAAGCTTATATAATGATAAATATAGAAAGCTGGTTGAAACCTGAAATTTATAGTAGTGAGATTTTTGGGGAAAATTTAAGTGTATATTGAAAGGATAGGAATATGAGTAAAAGGAGGTGGTGTATTTGTTGCAGTAGTCAAGAAACTCAACTACCAAGATAGAAATTGAAGATGCATGTGAGATTGTTTGAATAAGACTCAGTATCAGGGATGGGCATAAAATGGTAATTATATCCTTATATCACCCACCAAACTCATCTCCTGCTGTAACCGAAAACTTAAGACAAAAGCTTAGTTCACTGATATGTAAGTTCCCCAAACATACTGTAATCATTGGTGGAGGCTTTACCATCCAACAATCAAATGGGAAAATTACAGTTCTGTTAGTGGTGGATGTGATAAGACATCATGTGAAACATTACAAAATTCTTTCTCTGAAAACTTTCTAGAAAAGATAATTTAGAATTACATTCATGACGGAAGTATTGGATCTAGTGGCAAAAAATAGACCTGACCTCTTTGAGGATATCCACATCAAAACTGGTATCAGTGATCATGACATGGTTGTGGAATCAATGATTACCAAAGTACAAAGAACAACTAAAACAAGAAGAAAGATACATATGTTCAGTAAATTAGATAAGAAATCCATAGTGTCATATCTCACTGAGGAGCTTGAAATTGTGAATGACACAGGAACTGAAACTTAGGATAACAAAGCAGAAGCTAAAATACTTAACTACATTTTCAAATGTTCCTTTAGAAAGGAAAACCCACGAGAATTGCCCCAATGTATTCCTCTCAACACTGAAAAGATGAGTGAAATAAGTGGTGTTGAGAAACAGTTGAAATTATTAAAATTGAACAAAGCTCCAGGCCACAATGGAATCCCTGTCATATTCTATACTGAATTTGCAGCTGAGTTAGGCCCTCTTCTAAGTATACTCTATTGTAGGTCCATCAAACTAAAAACCATGCTGAGCTCTTCGAAAAAGCCACAGGTCACACCAGTCTACAAGAAGGGTAATAGAAGTGATCCACAAAACTGCTCTCCAATATCCTTGACATCGATTTGTTGCAGAATCTCAGAACATGTCTTGCACTCAAACATAATTAGGTACCTTGAACAGAATGACATCCTCCATGCCAACCAGCATGGATTTTGAAAACATTGATCATATGAAACACAACTCACACTCTTCTCACATGACATACTGAAAGCTTTGAATAAAGGCATTCAGGTAGACATGGTATTTTTTGATTTCCAAAAAGTATTTGACTCAGTACCACACCTCTGCTTATTGTCAAAAGTATGGTCATATAGAGTATTGGGTGAAATTTGTGACTGGATTGGGGACCTTTTGGTAGGGAGGACACAGCATGTTATCTTGGATGGAGAGTCATCATCGGATGTAGAAGTAACTTTGGGTGTGCCCCAGGGAAGTGTGTTCAGTCCCTTGTTGTTCATGTTACATATTAATGACCTAGCAGACAATATTACTAGTAAAATCAGGATTTTTGTAGATGATGCAGTTATCTATAATGAAGTACTATCTAAAAGAAGCTGCATAAATATGCAGTCTGATCTTGATAAGATTTCAAAGTGGTGCAGGGATTGGCAACTTGTGTTAAATGTTCAGAAATGTAAAATTTTGCACTTCATAAAACGAAAAATTATAGTATCCTACAACTATAATATCAGTAAACCAGCTTATACAATTACCTGGGTATAACATTTTGTACAGATATGAACAGCCAGTGTCGGTTGGTCACAGCCAGTGAGTTGGATAAGCAGCAGCCAGTAGCAAGTGGTACTCTGAGCTCACTTATTTGTTTCATAATTTAATTCTTAATTTCTTTGTATGTTTTTGGGTACTTGCATAGCTTAATTCATAAATTTTGGGTGTATTATAGTATTTGAGACTTGTAGCATTGCGTTTTAGTACCCGTATAGTGTAAATTCGCTTAGTCATAAGTCATCTGTTTTGAATGGCTTGTGAGATAAAATAGAGGGAAAAAAATGTTTGGGATGGATAGGGACTGCGAATGTTGTGTACGGATGCAGGGGAATTGGCCACCATCAGTAAACAGCTGGAAGCTGTGTTAGCCATGGTCGACAGGCTCCAGGCTGTTGCCCTGGGCTGTGGTGACATTGGGACACCCGAGATGATCGCTTTGGCACCTCTGGAACCTGTAGCATTGCCTTGGGTCTCTGATGGCACTGCGCCCTCAGATTTGGATGTCCCTGCCAGTCAACACTTGCCTGACAGTGACTGGCAAACCGTGGCGGGGTCGCAAATCCCTGGGCAGAAGGTGAAAGTTGTTGCTGGCCCCAAGGCTGTACCCTAACACCTTCGTAACAGGTTTGAGGTGCTGCCCACTGCTGAAAGTACTTCTGAGCCAGCAAGGGTGGCCTCGTCTGTTGCAGCAGTGGCCAATCTTCCTGAGAGGTCCGGACAAGAGCATAGGGTGGGATTACATGTCATTGGGAGCTCCAATGTTAGGCGTGTGATGGAGCCCCTTAGGGATATGTCAGCTAATGATGGGAAGAAAGCCAATGTGCACTCTGTGTGCATACTGGGGGGGAGTCATCCAAGATGTGGAAAGGGTCCTTCCAGATGCCATGAAGGGTACAGGGTGCAGCCAACTGCAGATGGTGGCTCATGTCGGCACTACTGATGTGTGTCACTATGGATCGGAAGAGATTATCTCTGGTTTCCGGGAACTATCTGAGTTGGTGAAGATTGCCAGTCTTGCTAGCAAGATGAGGGCAGAGCTCACCGTCTGCAGCATTGTTGAAAGGACTGAATGCGGACCTTTGCTACAGAGCTGAGTGGAGGGTCTGAATCAGAGGCCTAGATGGTTCTGCGACTGTGTAGGCTGCAGATTCCTTGACTTGCGCCAAAGGGTGGTGGGGTTTCGGGTTCCACTAAATAGGTCAGGTGTCCACTACACACAGGAGGTGACTACAAGGGTAGCAGGGGCTGTGCGGCATGGATTGGGCAGTTTATTTAGGTTAGACAGTCTTGGGAAGGATCAAAAAAGGGCTCCAGTCTCAAAGGGTACAGGACAAAGAAACGACGAAAATAGACCTAGCAACAGACAGTATTGTAACTGTAAATTGTCATAGCTGTGTTGGAAAAGTGCCAGAGCTTCAAGCACTGATAGAAAGCAGTGATGCTGAAATCGTTATAGGAACAGAAATCTGGCTAAAGCTGGAGATAAATTCTGCCGGAATTTTTATGAAGGTGCAAACCGTGTTCAGAAAAGATAGATTAAATAAAGTAGGTGGTGGTGTGTTTGTATCTGTTGGTAATAGTTTATCTTGTAGTGAAATTTAAATAGACATTTCCTGTGAATTACTATGGGTAGAGGTTATACTCAACAGCCATACTAAAATAATAATTAGCTCCCTCTACCGACCCCCTGACTCAGATGATATAATAGCTGAATGCTTCAAAGAACTTGGAATCTCATTACAAATAAGTACCCCACTCATACAGTTATAATTGGTGAAGACTTCAATCTACCCTCGATTTGTTGGTGAAAATACGTGTTCAAAGCCAGTGGTAGACAGAAAAAAATCTTCCAAAATTGCACTAAATGCTTTCTGTGAGAATTACTTTGAACAATTAGTTCATGAGCCCACACAAATTGTAAATGGTTGCGAAAACACACTTGACCCCTTAGCCACAAATAATCCTGATCTAATAGAGAGCGTCATGATGGATACGGGGATTAGTGAACACAAGGTCATTGTAACGTGGCTCAAAACCGTATCAACCAAAACCACTAAAAATAATTGCAAAATATATCTATTTAAAAAAGTAGATAAAAATTTGCTGGATGCCCTCCTAAGAGAGAGTCTCCAGTCCTTCCAAGCTAATTATGTAAGTGTAGACCAGATATGGCTCAAATTCAAAGATACAGTATCGACAGCAATAGATAGATTCATACCACATAAGTTAATAAGAGACAGGAATGATCCACCATGGTACACAAAACACGTCAGAACACTGTTGCAGAAGCAATGAAAAAAGCATGCCAAATTCAGAAGAATGCAAAATCCCCAAGACTGGCTAAGTTTCACAGAAGCTAGAAATTTAGTGCGGACGTCAATGAGAGATACTTTTAATAGTTTCCACAATGAAATATTGTCTTAAAATATAGAAGAAAACCCAAAGAGATTCTGGTCATATGTAAAGTACATCAGTGGCAAAAAACATTCAATACCGTCACTGTGCAATAGTGATGGGAATGTTACCGAAGATGGTGTCACTAAAGCGGAGTTACTGAATACAGTTTTCCATAATTCCTTTATGAAAGAAGACGATGTAAATAATCCAGAATTCGAAACCAGAACTGCTGTTAGCATGGGTGACATAAAAGTAGATATCTTAGGTGTTGTGAAACAACTCAAATCGCTTAAGAAACACAAGTCTTCCGGTCCAGATGGTATATCAATTAGGTTCCTTTCAGAGTAATCAGACACAATAGCACCTTTCTTAGCAATCGAATACAACTGCTCAATTGATGAAAGGTCTGTTCCTAAATACTGGGTAGTAGCACAGGTCACATTATATTCAAGAAAGGAAACAGGAGTAACCCACTGAATTACAGATCCATATCACTGACCTCAATTTGCTGTAGGATTTTGGAGCGTATACAGGACTTGCACATTATGAATCACCTTGAAGAAAATGACTTACTGATACATAACCAACACGGATTCAGAAAATACCGTTCTTGTTCAACACAGCTAGCTCTTTATTCCCATGAAGTAATGAGTGCTGTCAACAAGGGCTCTCAGATCGATTCCATATTCCTAGATTTCCAGAAGGCTTTTGATACCATTCCTCACAAGCGACTATAAATCAAATTGTGTGCATATGGAGTATTGTCTCAGTTGTGTGGCTTCATGATTTCCTCTTCAAGAGGTCACAGTTCATAGTGATAGATGGTAAATCATCGAGTAGAACAGAAGTGATATCTGGTGTTGCGCAAGGTAGTGTCATAGGCCCTCTGCTGTTCCTGATTTACATAAATGATCTAGGTGATAATCTGAGCAGCTCCCTTAGACTGTTTGCAGATTACACTGTAATTTACCATCTAGTAAAATCACGGATGATCAATTCCAATTACAAAATGATCTAGAGAGAATTTCTGTATGGTGTGAAAAGTGGCAATTGGCATTAAACAAAGAAAAGTGTGAGATCATCCACATGGGTACCAAAAGAAATCCGATAAATTTTGGGTATAATATAAATCGCACAAAGCTAAGGGCTGTCAATTTGACTAAATACCTAGGAATTACAATTACGAGCAACTTAAATTGGAAAGACCAAATAGATAATATCGTGGGGATGGTGAAACAAAGACTGCACTTTGTTGTCAGAACACTTAGAAGATGTGACAAATCCACAAAACAGACAACCTAAATTACAATTGTCCATCCTCTGCTGGAATATTGCTGTGCGGTATGGGATCCTTACCAGGTAGGATTGACAGAGGACATAAAAAAAAAAAAAAAATCCAAAGAAGGGCTGCTCGTTTCATGTTATCGGATAATAGGGGTGAGAGTGTCACTAATATGATATGCAAGTTGGGGTGGCAGCCACTGAAATAAAGGCAGTTTTCTTTGTGGCGAGATCTATTTACAAAATTTCAATCACCAACTTTCTCTTCCGAATGAGTAAATATTATGTTGACACCCACCTATGTAGGGAGAAATGATCATCATAATAAAATAAGAGAAATCAGAGCTTGAATGGAAAGATTTAGGTGTTCCTTTTTCCCACGCACCATTCGAGAGAGGAATGGTACAGAAGTAGTATGAAAATGGTTCAATGAACCCTCTGCCAGGCACTTAAGTATGAATTGCAGAGTAACCATGTAGATGTAGATGTAGATGTAGAAATGGAATGATCACATTGGTTCAGTTGTGGGTAAAGCAGTTGGTAGACTTTGATTTATTGGTAGAGTACTGGAAAACGGCACTCAATCTACAAAGGAGATTGCTTACAAATCACGCATGTGACTGCTTCTAGAACATTGCTCAAGTATGTGTGGGACCTGTACTAGATAGGACTAACAGAGGATACTGAACATACACAGAGATGGGCAGCACAACTGGTCATACAGCAAAGGGCAGCACAAATGGTCACAGGTTTGTTTAATCCTTGGGAGAGTGTCACAGAGATACTGAAGGAACTGAGCTAGAAGACTCTTGAGGATAGAATTAAACTATCCTGAGAAAATATATTGATAAAGTACCAGAATCAGCTTTAAATGATTACTCTAGAAATATACAACAACCCCTATGTATCGCTCACACAGGGATCATGAGGACAATTTTAGAATAATTAGTGCACACACAGACGCATTCAAACAATCATTCTTCCCATACTCCATATGTGAATAAACAGGAAGAAACCATAGTAACTGCTACAATGGGATACACCCACTGCCATCTGCCACATGGTGGTTTGCAGAGTATAGATGCAGATGTAGATTTATGTATAAGAAGTGTTTTGGTATTAAGGGACCTTTAGCGAAGATAACAATAAAAATAATTGAATAAAAGTTAACAATATTTTGAAAAGGATAGGTTGCTACACACCATAAAGATGACATGGTGAATTACACACAGGCACAACAAAAAGACTGTTACACATTTAGCTTTCACATATAGCCTTCTTCAGAGAAGAGAGCACACATACATTAAAACACACATTCATTAAAACACATATACATTCATACAAGGTAGCACATCTCATGCACACATGGTTGCTATCTCCGGTCACTCTGTTCTGGTCTATGAAAGCTTTTTCTTGTTATCATTGCTATATTCTCTCTGTTAGTTTGTAGCCCTGAATTAATTGTGCTGCATTTTCTTTTGTCGACTGATAGTATTTAACTTCACAGTTATTGAAGAATTTAACTATATTATGCCTAATTACTGAAACCTACTCCGAGGTTTTTGTAATCACTTCTACAACAATGATTTCTTATTCATTATGTTTCTCTTTGAAGTGACAAATAGTTTACATTGAAATATTGTTTCGTATGTGTTAACAGTATTTATTAAAAACAAGGCAAACAAAATGTATATATATCTTTACGTAATGAATACACTTGTGGCACAGAACTGTGTGACTGCTGTACACACATATTTATTTATTGCTGAGAGTCCTCTCAACACTGTCAATACCATCAATATAAATATACCACATTCCAAAAATATTGTTTTCTAGTGATCAGTGACACTAGGATATAATATGATGCAGTGTTAGTGATTCATTTGTTGCATTCATTGGTCATCAGGCAGGATCAGGAGGCCCATCTGTGTGCCCTGTGAGTTTAGAAGTGAACAGTGTTTGCAGCATTAATTCCAGGGTACATGCATGCTCTACTGACAAGTAGGTATTCCTGCTGAACAACCTCTGACTTTTGAATGGAGTTGCATTGTGGGTCTGCAGGAGGCTGGATGGGCATACCAAAAGATTGCTGCATACATTGGACACAATGTATCTATAGTGTGTTGCTGCTTTCAGTAGTGGTCTGTGGAACATTCTTACGCCCATAAACCCAGTTCTGGACATCCTCATAGTAGACTGTTGGGAACCACATGCTTGCTGCAGCACAAATCTGGCCAAGTTATCACTGACACCATGTCACCGCCAGCTACTCTGATGTCATGAAAGAGTCAAATGGAGAATGGAATGTCACTCTGTTTTCTCAGTGATATAGGTTGGTGAATGTTGGATGTATACACAAATGAGGTAGGCCTGGTGAATGGCCTATTCTGCAATGCTGTCCCCCATGACACACAGGTCCCACCACAGGCTTCATGGTGAGGGTGAGGGGTGGTGGGGTGGGGTAGGGGTGGGTGGGTGGGTGGGGGGAGGGGTTGGGGTGGGGAGGGGGGCTATCAGTTACAACTTTTGGTCAAATTTGGATAAAGGGACCAGTTCCCACTATGTACCACAGGTTGTTATCCCCATTTCACTTCCATTTCTTAAACAGGAATGTGGTGTGCTTTTTCAGAAAGAAAATGCTTGTACACATATGGCTGCTATGATGCAACAAGCTTTTTGGTGTGTGAAGAAATTGCTCTGATGAGCAAGATCACCAGATCTCTTGCTAACTGAACATCTATAGTAACTAATGAAATGAGAATTACTTGTTATGCAGAGCCTGCAAGAATCCTTGCCAAATTGTCACAACATTGTTTCCAAAGACAGGTGCATGGTGTATTGATGAGATTGTTTGGAAACCCTGTACTGTAACAAGTGTGTTTCATTTGGTCTGAATTTGTTACCAGATATCCCTACATGAGCAACTGTCTGCCACATCACTTGTCAATGAAATGGCATTATCCTTGAGGCTGTTTCATTTATTTTTTTTCAAACAGTGTAGTCAATGAATAATGATTATTCTTTTGACAGAGCAGATGTGTTCTTAAGCTTTATATTGAAAATAAAAATACGTATGGAATAATGTTATGAGGAACAGATTTTACTCACTTCCCATTCACAGTTGCAAGAAAGTGTTGGCTAGTGAAAGTATTATTAATGTTTCTAGGAATGTTTTATTTGCAGCAAAGTTTTGATGAAACAGATATTGATACATTATTTTCATGACATTGATGTTAACTGAGAGGTAACTCACCAGAAGTAGTGTGTCTCTGTGTTTTAGTAAATTAAACCCCTAAGAGGATGGGATGAGTACTCAAAATTTTTATGAAAGTAAAAACTAAAGAAGTTAAATAGGGGTTAAAAGGTTTTTCAAAAATATATTGTTGCCATGGCAATTTTGAAGCTGGAACGATGAAAACTGGTGCTTGGTTTCTTGATCAGAAATAATGAAACATGTGTCTCAGCATTTTTGGAAATTTAACCCCTAAGGGGGCTAAATAGTATATGAAAACTTCTTTATGAAAATAAATCACTGCTACATCTTGAAATCTGGTATTTGAATTCTCAGTTAGAAATGGAGAAATATGAGTTACGGGATGAAAATTTCTATGGAAATAAAAGCACAAGAAAACAAAATGGCAGGACTAACAAAAATCTCTTACTCTAACTTCCAGATTCACTTATTCAGAAAAGAACATGTTTCAATGGCTTTAATTAGCATGACAAGTTTTGAAGTTGTAGCAATTTGTGAACTTAATTAAAGAAAGCTATTTAACAGTCACTATGATAAATTGGCTTTGTCAGAATTGCATAGAAAAAGAAAGGGATCTTTAATACATCAATTTTTCAGTAGGTCTAATATATGTTTATATAATTATTTTTGTTGTAATTACTATGAAAACTAATCACTGCTGATGACAAAACAAATACCATGTTTAAATGCAGTTCCATGTGGCCTACAGGAATATCCATTTGAGTTGAGAGAATTCAGTACCAAGTGTAAAACTGGTGCTAATGACTATAGAACCACTTATCTTATTTGGATCTCTCTCTTTTTTTTAACTTGCTATATGAAATGAAATTAACCCATTAGAACACTTTAATTATACCAAGATTACCAGCCATTTATAGGGTCATAAACTCTTCTCATTAAATACTACAACCGTATCTGCAGCTTAATTTGTGAAGACTTGATAAATTGTTTGCACAGTTTGTAGATTTACCCATGAGCAATGGGAATCATAACATACAAGTCTGATTAAAGAAAGAAAATAAATAAATAAAATATAATAAAATCTGTGCAGTCCACACAGTCTTCATTAGTGAAGAAGCATGTGCTAAGCTAGTATGATATTTACATAAGAAATACACTGAAATTTTGTGACTCTCTTTGAGTACTTCATTGAATTCACTATTGTCCACAAGTATTGTGTAGATCCAACTTGTGTATGTGACGATAGATATGGAAGTGTTTCTGAAAACAAATGTATAGTGTAGGAAGTGGTAAAATGATGATCATTTTTTATTTCTGTGTTACTAATGAACATAGTAATCAGTTATGTTATTTCAATACTTTAGCTTGTGTATAAAGATGCTTTGAAATTTGTGTAGTAATTATAAATTTATTCCAGCACTATAACAAGCACGCATAAGTGCTGCACAGTTTCTGTCTTGCATTATATTTACAACTGTCCTGTTATTGTATAAGCTTATTATATGTTGCAGATATGTGCATATCTGTTTAAAAAAATGTAATTTATTTGCTCACAAAGATGATACGAAAAATATGCCCCACATAGTTGATATAGTTCTATTTTTAATTTGCACATTAAATAATCAAGTAATTATTTAGAGCAGTAATAAAGAAAAAGAATTTGAGTCACCGCTTACTTGAGATGCTTGGTCCATTCTGGAAGATATTTTCAGTGACCGATATTACTTAACAAAGAATTATCCAACATTTTTGGGAATATTTTATCTGACATATTCATCCAACATTTACTGTTCTTCACACTTACTTGTATCTTTTATACACTGAATGTGATTTGCACTAAATATACGGTACAATTCACAGGAGAAAAGATGTGGAGTTTATGCAAGATTCTTGTATAGCAAGTGAATATGGAAGAATAGTTCCAACAGGAAAGAAGAAGAAAGATGAAATTTCTGATATTATAATGAATTTTATTGATGAATCCTCTATATTATAAACATTCATAAAGTTTTGGTTTGAAAACAGTGCAAACATTTAATCGTTGCAGGGGCAGCTGTAACAAATAAAGACCCAAAAAGAGACCTTCTGATGTAGAGTTTATGCAACATTCATGGAAGAGAGGTGAAAGTGGAAGGCTAGTTCCATCAAAAAAGAAGAAGAAAGAAATGATTGGATAATGAATTGTGTTACTGTATCACATATAACACAGACATTCATAGAGTTAGGGTTTGAAAACAGTACAAACACTTACTCTTTGCAGGGGTAGCTGTAACAAACGAAGACTCTTGCTGATTCAGTTTGATCAAGTCTACAAAGTTTGACTCACATATAAATTTTGTTGATATTATCTTAGTCATATTGTGTTAAAATTCCATATTGGCAGAATATCATGTATAAATTTTATTCATGAAATTCTGGGTATATTGCCTTGTAATATTCAATAAAATTCTTCAGGGTATCAGACCGCATCGTCATAATTTAAAATGCGCCAACGTTTCGGCCAGCGACGATGACGATGCTGTCTGATACCCTGAAGAATTTTATTGAAGATGACAACGGCCGCGGAAGCCTACACTTACATGCCTTGTAATATTTTATTTGCACAATTGAATTATGGTAATTTCTCTGTAATTTTGTTTGTTTGTATTCTTTTTTGTATAAACGGTGATTGTTCAGTCATGAAGCAGAATTTGTTTGGCACAGTATTGGTTCATTCTCAATGTAATTCTGTGCATTATAGAATTTTAGTATGAATGAATGAGGAACATGAAAAATAATGTGTTTCAAGAAGCTATTTAAAAATGTAAACATCTGTGATTCACATTGGAATATAGGACCAAACAATGATGTGGGCTAATTTGATCAACAGACACTGTTCACCCCCAATTCAACATCAACAATATAAGTATTTGTATGTCGACAAATCCTGTCTCAGTGGCATGCAACAAGGAAAGAGATGACAGGTTCATCAGAAACAATGTGCCACTGTGAGTGAAATCAGAATGAAACTTGTGGTAGAATGTGGTGCGATGAAAGAAAGGACCCAAAAGTTTCAAATATTAACATTATTTTTGTCCTTCCCACATTTATTGGCTGAGCACCATAAAATTCAGAAAGGAATCATTACCCAAAACCTTCTTCAGCATTTTTGAAATGGAAGACATCGTGTTTTGATAACTGTGAGATGTGTCAGAAGCTGTTTCCTTTACTATGAGCTTGGAACAAATAGTCAGAATATGGAATGGCACCATTTTGATTCACTACCAAAAAAGAAATAAAATACAGTGTGATCCACTGGATAAGTTGGGGACAGCACATTCTGGGAAGCTGTGGGTTGCAGTCAGGTTGATTTTCTTGAACCAGCTGTCCACTAAATAGGGACACTTTTGAAGCTCTGTTCTACATTGCATGATAAACATCTTGTGAAATGATCATCCTATAGCATGATGACATGTGACCACAATTCTCCTTTCTTTGCGGGGAAAATTAGAACATTTGGGTTGAGTATCTATCAGAAGTTGTTATTTAGTGCAATAAGATCAGTCCAATAATTAATATTGTGCTAACTGCACACCACACACCTTTTTTTCACATCTCACAGAGGCTCTTTATGTACCTGATCAAGATTTTTGAAGCTCAAGTGTTGATTATTCAGAATTTTCATGTACTTAACAAACAATAACATTTGCTTATCCAAGACAGTTAATGAATTAGTAGTATGTGGTTTTTGAAGATGAGTTATGCTCCTTTTGTTTGTCTTCATCAGCATATGGTTGCAGTGGTAAAACATCCGAAGTTCAGTAGGATTACCATACTGTACTGGTGAGCCTGTATATAAACAATTTTTTGAAGTCAATAATTAAAACAAAGTTGATAACATTTTTGCCAAGTCATGATAGGCACAACAAAAAGATTCACACAATTATAACTTTCGGCCATTAAGGCCTTTGTCAGCAGTAGACACACATACACACATTCACACACACACACACACACACACACACACACACACACACACACACATGCAAACGCAAGTTGCACACATGTCTGCAGTCTCGGAGAGCTGAAACCACACTGATTTTTGTTGTGCCTATCGTGACTCAGCATCTCAGCTTTATGGTGAGTAGCAACTTTCCTTCTCTGGTATTGTTACATTCCATCCTGGATTTTCGATTGTTTGACAACATTTTTGTCATTTTACACATCTCAGATACTCTTTAAAAATGTGTGGCATATTTTTGATAAGTAATTTCGCTCTTTTGAATCCTTTTGAGCACAGCAGAGATGAGGCTACAACATCTACATCTACATCTACATCCACACTCTGCAAGCCACCCGAAGGTGCGTGGCAGAGAGTACCTTGAGTACCTCTATCAGTTCTCCCTTCTATTCCAGTCTCATATTGTTAGTGGAAAGAAGGATTGTCGGTATGCCTCTGTGTGGGCTCTAATCTCTCTGATTTTATCCTCATGGTCTCTTTGCGAGATATACGTAGGAGGGAGCAATATACTGCTTGACTCTTCGGTGAAGGTATGTTCTCGAAACTTCAACAAAAGCCCGTACCGAGCTACTGAGTGTCTCTCCTGCAGAGTCTTCCACTGGAGTTTATCTATCATCTCTGTAACGCTTTCGCGATAACTAAATGATCCTGTAACAAAGCATGCTGCTCTCCGCTGGATCTTCTCTGTCTCTTCTATCAACCCTATCTGGTACGGAACCCACACTGCTGAGCAGTATTCAAGCAGCGGGTGAACAAGCGTACTGTAACCTACTTCCTTTGTTTTCAGATTGCATTTCCTTAGGATTCTTCCAATGAATCTCAGTCTGGCATCTGCTTTACCTACGATCAACTTTATATGATCATTCCATTTTAAATCACTCCTAATGCGTACTCCCAGATAATTTATGGCATTAACTGCTTCCAGTTGCTGACCTGCTATGTTGTAGCTAAATGATAAGGGATCTTTCTTTCTATGTATTCGCAGCACATTACACTTGTGTACATTAAGATTCAATTGCCATTCCCTGCACCATGCGTCAATTCGCTGCAGATCTTCCTGCATTTCAGTACAATTTTCCATTGTTACAACCTCTTGATATACCACAGCATCATCCGCAAAAAGCCTCAGTGAACTTCCGATGTCATCCACAAGGTCATTTATGTATATTGTGGACAGCAACGGTCCTAAAACACTCCCCTGCGGCACACCTGAAATCACTCTTACTTCAGAAGACTTCTCTCCATTGAGAATGACATGCTGTGTTCTGTTATCTAGGAACTCTTCAATCCAATCACACAATTGGTCTGATAGTCCATATGCTCTTACTTTGTTTATTAAACGACTGTGGGGAACTGTATTGAACGCCTTGCGGAAGTCAAGAAGCACAGCATCTACCTGGGAACCCATGTCTATGGCCCACTGAGTCTCGTGGACGAATAGCGCGAGCTGGGTTTCACACGACCATCTTTTTCGAAACCCATGCTGATTCCTACAGAGTAGATTTCTAGTCTCCAGAAAAGTCATTATACTCGAACATAATACGTGTTCTAAAATTCTACAACTGATAGATGTTAGAGATATAGGTCTATAGTTCTGCACATCTGTTCGAAATACCTTCTTGAAAATGGGGATGACCTGTGCCCTTTTCCAATCCTTTGGAACGCTACGCTCTTCTAGAGACCTACAGTACACCGCTGCAAGAAGGGGGGCACGTTCCTTCAGGTACTCTGTGTAAAATCAAACTGGTATCCCATCAGGTCCAGAGGCCTTTCCTCTTTTGAGCGATTTTAATTGTTTCTCTATCCCTCTGTCATCTATTTCGATATCTACCATTTTGTCATCTGTGTGACAATCTAGAGAAGGAAGTACAGTGCAGTCTTCCTCTGTGAAACAGCTTTGGAAAAAGACATTTAGTATTTCGGCCTTTAGCCTGTCATCCTCTGTTTCAGTACCATTTTGGTCACAGAGTGTCTGGACATTTTGCTTTGATCCACCTACCACTTTGCCATAAGACCAAAATTTCTTAAGATTTTCTGCCAAGTCAGTACATAGAACTTTACTTTCAAATTCACTGAACGCCTCTTTGTTTTTTAATTGTAATGTCGGCTGAAATACTAGGCTGTGGATGGTGGAGAGGGAGGTGGAACGTGATTTTTTATATATATATATATATATATATATATATATATATATGTGTGTGTGTGTGTGTGTGTGTGTGTGTGTGGTGTGTGTGTGTGTGTGAGAAAAATATATCTAAAAACAAAGATGATATGACTTACCAAACGAAAGCGCTGGCACGTCGATAGACACACAAACATACACACAAAATTCAAGCTTTCGCAACCAACGGTTGCTTCATCAGGAAAGAGGGAAGGAGAGGGAAACACAAAAGGATGTGGGTTTTAAGGGAGAGGGTAAGGAGTCATTCCAATCCCGGGAGCAGAAAGACTTATCTTAGGGGGGAAAAAGGACAGGTATACACTCGCACACCCACACATACCCATCTGCACATACACAGACACAAGCAGACATTTGTAAAGGCAAAGAGTTTGGGCAGAGATGTCAGTCGAGGTGGAAGTACAGAGGCAAAGATGTTGTTGAAAGACAGGTGAGGTATGAGCAGTGGCAACTTGAAATTAGCGGAGGTTGAGGCCTGGCGGATAACGAGAGGAGAGGATATACTGAAGGGCAAGTTCCCATCTCTGGAGTTCTGACAAGTTGGTGTTAGTGGGAAGTATCCAGATAACCCGGACGGTGTAACACTGTGCCAAGATGTGTTGACCGTGCACCAAGGCATGTTTAGCCACAGGGTGATACTCATTACCAACAAACACTGTCTGCCTGTGTCCATTCATGCAAATGGACAGTTTGTTGCTAGTCATTCCCACATAGAAAGCTTCACAGTGTAGGCAGGTCAGTTGGTAAATCACATGGGTGCTTTCACACGTGGCTCTGCCTTTGATCGTGTACACCTTCCGGGTTACAGGACTGGAGTAGGTGGTGGTGGGAGGGTGCATGGGACAGGTTTTACACCGGGGGCAGTTATAAGGGTTGAGCCAGAGGGTAGGGAAGGTGGTTTGGGGATTTCATAGGGATGAACTAAGAGGTTATGGATGTTAGGTGGACGGCAGAAAGACACTCTTGGTGGAGGGGGAGGATTTCATGAAGGATGGATCTCATTTCAGGGCAGGATTTGTGGAAGTCGTATCCCTGCTGGAGAGCCACATTCAGAGCCTGATCCAGTCCCGGAAAGTATCCTGTCACAAGTGGGGCACTTTTGGGGTTCTTCAGTGGGAGGTTCTGGGTTTGAGGAGATGAGGAAGTGGCTCTGGTTATTTGCTTCTGTACCAGGTCGGGAGGGTAGTTGCGGGATGCGAAAGCTGTTTTCAGGTTGTTGGTGTAATGGTTCAGGGATTCCGGACTGGAGCAGATTCGTTTGCCACGAAGACCTAAGCTGTCATAATGGAGGTACTGTTGCTTGTTGGTGGGTTTGATGTGGACGGACGTGTGAAGCTGGCCATTGGACAGGTGGAGGTCAACATCAAGGAAAGTGGCATGGGATTTGGAGTAGAACCAGGTGAATCTGATGGAACCAAAGGAGTTGAGGTTGGAGAGGAAATTCTGGAGTTCTTCTTCACTGTGAGTCCAGAACATGAAGATGTCATCAATAAATCTGTACCAAACTTTGGGTTGGCAGGCCTGGGTAACCAAGAAGGCTTCCTCTAAGTGACCCATGAATAGGTTGGCGTATGAGGGGGCCATCCTGGTACCCATAGCTGTTCCCTTTAATTGTTGGTATGTCTGGCCTCCAAAAGGGAAGAAGTTGTGGGTCAGGATGAAGCTGGCTAAGGTAATGAGGAAAGAGGTTTTAGGTAGGGTGGCGGGTGATCGGCGTGAAAGGAAGTGCTCCATCGCAGTGAGGCCCTGGACGTGCGGTATATTTGTGTATAAGGAAGTGGCATCAATGGTTAGAAGGATGGTTTCCGGGGGTAACAGACTGGGTAAGGATTCCAGGCGTTCGAGAAAGTGGTTGGTGTCTATGATGAAGGATGTGAGACTGCATGTAACGGGTTGAAGGTGTTGATCTGCATAGGCAGAGATACGTTCTGTGGGGGCTTGGTAACCAGCTACAATGTGGCAGCCAGGATGATTGGGTTTGTGAATTTTAGGAAGAAGGTAGAAGGTAGGGGTGCGTGGTGTTGATGGGGTCAGGTGCTTGATGGAGTCAGGTGAAAGGTTTTGTAGGGGGCCTAAGGTTCTGAGGATTCCTTGAAGCTCCGCCTGGACATCAGGAATGGGATTACCTTGGCAAACTTTGTATGTAGTGTTGTCTGAAAGCTGACGCAGTCCCTCAGCCACATACTCCCAACGATCAAGTACCACGGTCATGGAACCTTTGTCCACTGGTGTAAAACCTGTCCCATGCACCGTCCCACCACCACCTACTCCAGTCCTGTAACCCGGAAGGTGTACATGATCAAAGGCAGAGCCACGTGTGAAGGCACCCACGTGATTTACCAACTGACCTGCCTACACTGTGAAGCTTTCTATATGGGAATGACCAGCAACAAACTGTCCATTTGCATGAATGGACACAGGCAGACAGTGTTTGTTGGTAATGAGTATCACCCTGTGGCTAAACATGCCTTGGCGCACGGCCAGCACATCTTGGCACAGTGTTACACCGTCCGGGTTATCTGGATACTTCCCACTAACACCAACCTGGCAGAACTCCGGAGATGGGAACTTGCCCTTCAGTATATCCTCTCTTCTCATTATCCGCCAGGCCTCCAACTCCGCTAATTTCAATTTGCCGCTGCTAATACCTCACCTGTCTTTCAACATCATCTTTGCCTCTGTACTTCCGCCCTGACTGACATCTCTGCCGAAACTCTTTGCCTTTACAAATGTCTGCTTGTTTCTGTGTATATGCGGATGGATATGTGTGTGTGTGCGAGTGTATACCTGTCCTTTTTTCCCCCTAAGGTAAGTCTTTCCGCTTCCGGGATTGGAATGACTCCTTACCCTCTCCCTTAAAACCCATATCCTTTTGTCTTTCCCTCTCCTTCCCTCTTTCCTGACGAGGCAACCGTTGGTTGAGAAAGCTAGAATTTTGTGTGTGTGTTTGTGTTTGTCTGTGTGTCTATCGACCTGCCAGCGCTTTTGTTTGGTAAGTCTCATCATCTTTCTTTTTACACACACACACACACACACACACACACACACACACACACACACACACTGTGTGTATGTGTGCGTGTGTAAGTGTGTGTGTTGTGTTTTCAATTTTCCACCATTTCGCAGAATTACTTCGAAGTATTTGGAATGAGATAAGAAATTCTGGGTATTCACAGTGATGATATCATTGAAAGGTCAGTAATTTGTGTCATGTGATGTAAGCAAAGTGAGCCAAAAAGGAGGCCAAGGTTATTGACGTAAGTCATAAATGTAAACAAAGTGACCCAGGGTTGCCATAGCCATGCTAATCTCATTTTGTGCCAAGGCTCCTCACAACTGCCCACTTTTAGTTGAGGCTATTTCTGTCATTCTGGCGACTTGTGACACCATGCTTATTTCATCAAACAACCCTTATATCAGTATTATGATGATGAGATGTGTTATGAATCAAAATTAAGTCCATCTAATGATGCTTATGGCCAATTATATGGATAATTCAGTGCATCTAAATGACTTTTTGAGACCCTCACAAACTGCCGAATCAGTTACTGTGCAAATCATATTATTTCTGTCACTGATGTCTTTAATGACTTAAAATATTTAGTATTTTTAGTGATTGTCATCATTAGGGTTTCGTGATTGTAATGTTATGACCATACAGGCCATATGGATAGTCATTCAGAGTTTTTCTGTTGAGATGTATACATGAAGATGTGGCAATAGGCAATACAACTCGAGTCCACACAGCTGTACATGCTATTCTTTTTGGAAAAAAAGTTGTGTTCAATCTGTGATATACTGACTGAACTGAGTTGAAGGGGCGCTTAAAGAGCTAAAACCATGTTAAACAATAACTGATAGGAAAATTTTAAAAAGAAAAACGAGGCACATTATTAAGTAATATATCAAACATTTCTATTTGATCAGAGGATTATGAAACTGGAAATAGATTTTGACTAGGCAAAATATTGCAGGAGTGATTGATCTTTTAATTGATTAGCGGTATTAAACAAATTACAAAAAACTATCTCTCAGAATTAATATATTTTCAGCTTGTCTTCAAAGGAAAAAATGGTTTTTTAAAAAATGCGTCAAAATTAATATGAGCATTTCTCTCATATCAGTTTAGGTAGGTTTAGTTTGTTAAAGCTGTCCCCCCACATTCAAAACTGTTATTAATAGGTGGTTCTGACTTCCAATATGTGTTAGTAAATCTGAGCATTATTTCTAAAAGAGAGACCAAATATGAAAGCTTGAGCCACATGAAGGAAGCTGATAAAGAAAACACAAGTAAACAGACTTATATGGAAGCAGACAGATAATTTCAAACAATTCTATGTACTTGCCAAATGTGCCTGTTTTGTTACGTTAATACCAACCTCTGTTACATAATATTTTTGGGGATATTTTAAAAAGGAATTTTTATCTGAAGCAATTAACTAAGAATAAATTGAGTAGTCACAACTGAGCACAGATTTATGAAAAAAGTGGAGAGTTCAACAGAATTATATCACAAGGTTTAAAATCCTGTTGATGCCGAATCATTAAGTCAGACCACAACCTTGAATGGAACATGGATATGGAAAGAATTTGGCAATATCTGCTTCAAAAGGAGAACTCTGGTATTTGCCTTAATCAGTCCAGGGAAATCATGAAAAATTAAATATGGGACTTGGCATATCAGTTAACTGTATTGTTTCTCTTTCATGTAATGTCACTACTCACACCTACCTTACCTATTTATGCCTTCTTGCTATTGTATCATTAATTTTTCACATACTGGTATTAAGTGAAATGAGCACATAAAGCAAAAGGTAAGAACAGTAGATGTTAGACTGAGACTTGTAGGAAGAATCTTAAGGAAATGTTACTTATCCCTGAAGAAAGTGGCTTGCACTCCACTAGTTTGACCAATTTTTGAGTACTTTTCATCAGACTGGGACCCTTACCAGGTAGGACTGATAGAAGAGATATACAAAATCCAACAAAGAGTGGCACATTTTGTCATGGGTTCATTTACAAGGAGAGGAATCCTACACGTCATCGCCGAATTCATCCAAATTTGCGGTACATGTAGGGCATAGTACGACAAGAAAATACCCCAAGTGGAAACTCCAGAGGGCAAAGCACTTAAGGTATAAAAGGAATTTTGATATGGATCTATCATCATGTGCACCATGTCAATTGTCCCTGTGAGAGAGTGATTAGGAAGCAGTAAGAGATTGGATTCATATTGAAAGGGTCGCAGGTTTGACTGAGCCTGGTGACAAACATTTTTGTGCTCTTTGGCAGTGCATACACTAATGACATCACAATTAACTGAAATGTCATATAGACCATTTTATTAATTTATACAATCACTAAAAGTATAGGCATAGGATGAAATGTGGGTTAATTGCGATGTCAGCAGTGTATGCACTGCCAAGGAGCACAAAAATTTTTGCTGCTGGGTGGAGTCAAACCTGTGACCCTTTCATCACCAATCTGTTCACTGACTACTGAGCCAAACACTGTTTCCTAGTCACATCGTCACAGGGACAATTGATAAGGTAAGTATCAAAATTCCCTTTATTTCCTAAATGCTTGGCCATCTGAAGTTCCCACTTGGGGCACTTTCATGTCTCACTATGGCCTACATGTATCATGAATTTGGATGAACTCAGTGATGATGAGTAGGTGTCCTCTCCTTGTTAGCTGGCATGAGAGTGCTAAAGAGATGCTCAACAAACTCCTGTGGCAGATGTTACAAGAGAGACATTATGCAGCATGGAGAGTTTTACTATAGATGTTTCATGAGAACCTTTCTAGGAAGAGTCAGACGATATATTACTTGCCCCCACACATATCTTAAGAAATGACCATGATAAGAAAATTTCAGAAATTAGAGGTAAGACAGAGGCTCACTGACAATCATTCTTCCCAAGTGCCATTTGCAGGTGAAATAGGGAAGGGGGATCAGTTAGTGGTACTAGAAGTATCCACCACCACAAACTGTTAGGTGTCTTGCAGAGTATGATGTAGATGTAAACGTGGATTTACACTACACTGCCTGACAAAAAAAAGTGAGGCACCCGGAATGAGAGGAAGAAAGTTCATAGACTGAGAATGATGTTATTGCAGTGATTACAAAATAGAGTCAAATTTACAAAGAATTTGGCAGTAGGGCCCAACATATCAACATTACACAGCACCTCCTCTGACCTCAATGAGTGTACTGATTGGGTTGGAAAGGGTATCATTAGCCACTGAGACCTTACATGAGGCAAACTGGTCCCACGCATATTCTGTCAAGGACAGATCTGGGAATCTTACTGATCACAGGAAATATCTCAACATAGGCATGCCATTTATGGACAAGCATTGTCCTGTTGTAAAATGACAGCATGGTACAGTTGCACAACAGGTAACATGAAAATACAGGATGTCTGTGACGTACCTTCATGCCATCAGAGCATGACCTGAAGTCATACCTGATGGCTCTCAACATCATGACACAAGGAATAACATCACCACACCTCTCTAAAACATTGGAAGAATAAGGGTTCTTCCTAGGTCACAGCCATACTCACTGACAATGGTCATCAGGATAATCCAGAAATGTGGGTTGTTGCTGAACCCAATGTAGCACCGTTCATCAGCACTCCATGGTTCCTGGTCATCACACAACTCTATATGCAATGATTTGTATTGTGGTATTAATAGTTACCTGTGTATGGGACAGTAATTTCCTAGTTGGGCTGCTTCTAGTCTCCAACAAATGATGTGGACAGACAGAATGTTGTGGAGAGGTCAGGTAAGATGTGACGTGGTGATGATGAGCTTGGTGTACAGTATGTCAGCCTTCCCTTGTAGTACTCAAACATGGTTGACTGGAATCTTGATGATAAATATGCATGCCTTAACATTCACATGCAGTCCAACATCAGGTCATTGTCACATCCAAATGTCCCATAAATCTGGATATCGTATGAACTAACCAGTTAGCCGGTTGTAGATGCACAATGAAGTTCTTTTCAATCTATTTCAGGTGCTGAGAATGCCGTCTCATTTGAGTAAATGACATAGGCTTGTCTTTTACAATGACCACTCAATATCTGACACTGTTCATGCCCCATATACTCTTCAATCCTCATGTAATATATAAGCTGCATACAACTTTTATATTTTTTTCTGGCTCAAGCTGTTAACTAAGCTTGCTGTGCTTGACTGTAGGATGTACTTTACACCATGTGCTTTCTGTGGATCACTTGTTTTCATTTCTATTAGCTCTTAGTGGGTTTCAGCATTTTGTTGAAGAAAGCTGTTTAATACAGTCTTAGCATGAATTTGAGAAATAAAGATGATTTCCAATTGATTTAGTAATTCTGAAGTAAAATTTGTTTAGAATATACTGTAACATGGTAATATACAGCATAGTCCCACTAATCCCAACCCCAGTAATCTGAACATTTGGTTATCCGACCATGAAAGATGTTAGGAATAACAATGAAAGAGGAGCTATAAAACTTACTAAAATGCAGCGGACATTTTATTCCTACTTTTTAGATGACAAAACTCATTGTTTTTTGGTGTAATGAAGACACTCTGTTATATGACACATAGTTGTGCCATTGTCTCAATCAGCATGTGTAGCAGTGGGCTGTTGCACCAAATAATGTAGCCCAAGGTCAAGGGTTTGTGCTGCATCACTGTGTAGCACCAGCTCTCCTTTATCGCTTTCAGGCTCATTGTCACTTCCATCACAGCAGTCCACTTCTTCCTGGTGCTGAGTCGTCACAGCAGCAACAAAATCGGCGTCAGTAAGGTTCTCCACACATGCCCCGTCCACTACCATCCACTCATCTATATCTCCTTCACTAGCTTCTCCACATCCAGGAATTGTCTGTGTCATTTGTAGTAGAGTTTCCTCTTTATTTTCAACTAGGTTGTCATAAAATTGAAGAGATGTCCACAGTTTTCTCCACGATTTTCTCAGAGTATTTTCTGAAATATTCTGCCATGCCTCAGTGGCCCAATAAACAACATCCGTCACATTGTTTTTTTTATTTTGTCCACTAAAGGAATGCTATCATCTTGTATCAGCATTCTTAAAAATTGTTTTCTAAAATCAGTTTTAATGTTTGCAGTACAGCCTTGTCCATCAGCTCTACAAGTGGTGTAACATTCAGCAGCAAAAGGATTGCATGGGGAGACAACTGATTTTCCATAGAAAACTGTCAAGCAGAGGGAACAAACTGGCCATGAAACCATTCTCTGAACAGCTTACCATCCATCCATGCTTTCTTCTGGTTGCGATAATATATGGGCAGGGACTTCACGTTGCAGTTTTTAAAAGCTCTGGGTCTAGCAGCATTGCTGTACACTAATAAAGTCACACGATCTTTGCACATTTTAAAACCAGGAGCATGGTCTTCTGCTTTTGATCAGTAATCCGAACAAGATCTGGTCACAATTAGCTCAGA
This sequence comes from Schistocerca cancellata, assembly GCF_023864275.1. NCBI lineage: Eukaryota > Metazoa > Arthropoda > Insecta > Orthoptera > Acrididae > Schistocerca > Schistocerca cancellata. Next base: position 430,226,502 of record NC_064630.1, read on the forward strand.
TTAACGGGACTGTACTGTACTTTCTGCTATCAAAAAGGTGACTGTTAATATGATCACAACATTATGGTGATACTTTTTTTTGATGTAGCAAGGTCTACATTTGGCAATGATCTATACTTTCACATTCACAAGGGAGAATACAAGAGTAAGAAAAGAGTGAAGAAGAAGAGGAGGAATGTGATGACAAGGTGATGCATTTCTGATTAGGAAAACCTCCAGAAAGCCAAATCCTATGTCATCACCAACAACATGGGTGTTCCACATAATGCATCTACTTGAGATGATGAATAAAATCCAGAAAAGTTGTTTCCCATGTGGGCTGCCAGGATGCAAGGATTTCATATTTATACAGCGCATTAAATTCAAAATACACTCCTGGAAATTGAAATAAGAACACCGTGAATTCATTGTCCCAGGAAGGGGAAACTTTATTGACACATTCCTGGGGTCAGATACATCACATGATCACACTGACAGAACCACAGACACATAGGCACAGGCAACAGAGCATGCACAATGTCGGCACTAGTACAGTGTATATCCACCTTTCGCAGCAATGCAGGCTGCTATTCTCCCATGGAGACGATCGTAGAGATGCTGGATGTAGTCCTGTGGAACGGCTTGCCATGCCATTTCCACTTGGCGCCTCAGTTGGACCAGCGTTCGTGCTGGACGTGCAGACCGCGTGAGACGACACTTCATCCAGTCCCAAACATGCTCAATGGGGGACAGATCCGGAGATCTTGCTGGCCAGGGTAGTTGACTTACACCTTCTAGAGCACGTTGGGTGGCACGGGATACATGCGGACGTGCTTTGTCCTGTTGGAACAGCAAGTTCCCTTGCCGGTCTAGGAATGGTAGAACGATGGGTTCGATGACGGTTTGGATGTACCGTGCACTATTCAGTGTCACCTCGACGATCACCAGTGGTGTACGGCCAGTGTAGGAGATCACTCCCCACACCATGATGCCGGGTGTTGGCCCTGTGTGCCTCGGTCATATGCAGTCCTGATTGTTGCGCTCACCTGCACGGCGCCAAACATGCATACGACCATCATTGGCACCAAGGCAGAAGCGACTCTCATCGCTGAAGACGACATGTCTCCATTCGTCCCTCCATTCACGCCTGTTGCGACACCACTGGAGGCGGGCTGCACGATGTTGGGGCGTGAGCGGAAGATGGCCTAACGGTGTGCGGGACCATAGCCCAGCTTCATGGAGACGGTTGCGAATGGTCCTCGCCGATACCCCAGGAGCAACAGTGTCCCTAATTTGCTGGGAAGTGGCGGTGCGGTCCCCTACGGCACTGCGTAGGATCCTACGGTCTTGGCGTGCATCCGTGCGTCGCTGCGGTCTGGTCCCAGGTCGACGGGCACGTGCACCTTCCGCCGACCACTGGCGACAACATCGATGTACTGTGGAGACCTCATGCCCCACGTGTTGAGCAATTCGGCGGTACGTCCACCCGGCCTCCCGCATGCCCACTATACGCCCTCGCTCAAAGTCCGTCAACTGCACATACGGTTCACGTCCACGCTGTCGCGGCATGCTACCAGTGTTAAAGACTGCGATGGAGCTCCGTATGCCACGGCAAACTGGCTGACACTGACGGCGGCGGTGCACAAATGCTGCGCAGCTAGCGCCATTCGACGGCCAACACCACGGTTCCTGGTGTGTCCGCTGTGCCGTGCGTGTGATCATTGCTTGTACAGCCCTCTCGCAGTGTCCGGAGCAAGTATGGTGGGTCTGACACACCGGTGTCAATGTGTTCTTTTTTCCATTTCCAGGAGTGTATATCTTTGTTTCACAGAAAAAAGGAACTGTTCTTTGCTGTTCAATAAAAAATTGCAGAATGGACCACAAACTTAGGGTCTCCTAAAAGTAAGTGCAACGCCAAGATTATTTTGCAATGAGAATTGTACATTGTCAGTAGAGAGTACATGTTCCCAGTTTTCTGCGGACACAGTTCTGCTGTGGTGCAAATTGCAGAAACATCAGAGTGTGGGAGAGAAATGGTGCAGCAAATGGAAACGTAAACCGAGGTTGAAGTATGCAGGACAGTACGATTCATGTGAGCACATCTTCTAAATAGCACACAGATTCATCATGAAATCCTGGCAGTACATGGAACAACTGCAATGTCAATCCAGCCATAGAGAAACTGTGCAACAATTTGACCAACAATGCACAAAAGTTGGTAAAGCTGATCAGGAAAGAAGAGCACCGATACTGACATTGACCACAGACAAACAGTGAAGTCATTTACAAATGATTCTCAAATGGTTCTGTGACTACTGAATGGATTTCTATCATCAAGGAATTGAATGACTGGTATAAAGTTCTGGCCATCATTTAAAGAGACTTGATGATTATGTTCAAAAAATACTGCCATGTATCTGTGTCACTTTGAAGTGTAGTGCAGCAATTAATAGAAGTTACTTGGTCTGCCATAATAATATGTAACTAACTTTTTGAAATCCCCTCATATGAAAAATTTTCTCATCGTGTTTTCAGATAAGATAATCAAGTAAGGTTTACTGGTAGCCTACTTAAATAAATATATTACCTTCATTTGTCAGTTTCTAAATATGATATGTTATAGGACTCCCTGAAAACATTTCATTTCTAGGATAAAAACCATATTTGAGTATTGATGTAGCATGTATGCTGCATGTCCCAATATTATAGGGAATGACAATAGTTTTTTTTAAATTTAGTATTTTAGTCTTCTTTAACCCAACAACACATTGACTACCATATAAACTTCTCATTCACAGTATCTATGTTCAAGACTGAGGATGTTATCCAAAGTGTCCCAAAAGAATACTGACAAGCTTTAGGGGCAGTTTCCTTACACCAAAATAATAAAAAAATATCTAGTAAACCCAGGATATAAAATGCATAAGGTAACTGCTCTGAGCACTTCTTCAGTAGAAAAGATCTGTTTCCATAGCTCTTAGAGTACGCATTGTAGATGACATGTTTACTGTATACTTTTTTCTTGGTTTTGTCCATACTACCTCCTCCAAAAATATGGAAATCAAAGTCCTTGCAGTAGAAAAGATCTGTTTCATAGCATCAAAGATGAACAAGTGCTCATAGCTCATGAGGTATGCATTTTAGAACCCATGTTTACTAGACTTTTTTTCTAACATTTTACATTCCATTCTGGATTTTACATTGTTTAATAGCAATTTTTTTTCTTTTTTTGGTGTAAGGAATGTGTCCCTGAAGCTTGCTGGTGTTTTCATGGGACATCTTGAATACTCTAAAAGGCATGGTAACAACACTAAACATGAAAAACAGTACTGTATTCCGGTGGCTTTTTACGGGTCACAGAGAGCTGCGGCTCCAATCATTTACATTGAAGCTGATGGTGTGTATGTGTATGAAGTGAAGGTGACATTTGACAATGTCTTCTAGGTTCTTCACTTTATTTTTTGGGCAGTGCAATTCTTTTTTTCTATTCTGAATACTGAACTCAGTTTGCAGTGTCTATCATATAAATTTTCCATGTCTTTATTTCTTTTTACTACTATTGCTCTAACATTTTGTTGATTACTTGTGTACTGCTCTATGTGTAGTTTACCTGTGGTATCTTTTTCCAGTCTCAGTTGGTTGTTCCTTTATTGTGACATAAAAAGATCCATGTTGTTACATTCCATCCTGGTTTTTCCATTGTTTTTGTTATTTCAATATGTTTAGATTAATTTTACAGTTACCTTAATCACCAAATGCTGATTGTACTATTGCAACAGCACACAATGCTGGTTGTGCTATTACAACAGCACAAATGCTAATACTGCAATAATAAACAATACAATTATTCCAAACATAAAAAGGCTCTTTTACTACTACCACCACCTTGATTTTCTACAGCAGTTGCTGTTACTGCATGTTATGTTACTAATACTAACACTAACAGCCTGTGGCATCGATCCACGGATCGATAGGCCAGAACATCATATGTGTATTATGTCTTTGAGTTGATCTTTGTTTGTATACTTCCGGGACCTGAGTTCTGGCCTAGTCTTCGACCTGTACGTTTGTCATGTAATAAAAGTATTGATGATTAGAAGAGAGAACCATGGTCATTACCTTACCACCTCAATATCTCCTTCAGTGGTGACCCCGAAGTTCAAATAATCCATCAAACCAAGTACAAAGTGACTACCACGCCAGCTTCTACGTGGACCTTTGCCTGCTACACAATGGCCTTCTACAACATGCCACTGCCAGGTACTATGAACACAGCTGGCACGTCTGCTTCCTCTCTACCGCCCTCACGACCCAGAGTTAATTTTGACTTGGCTACTCCTGCGTCCACTAGCGGCTGCCTGCATTCTTCGACCGCCAGTTCGTCGAATCTACCAAAACTTCTGGCATTCAAACCTGCCCACCCGGAATTCTGGTTCAACCTGGTAGAGCAAACTTTCAGTGTCTGTGCACTTGATGACAACGCCCGTTTCACATGCCTCATGAACCTCCTCCACGACCGTGTCGACTTAATTTATGACCTGTTTAAGTCACCTCCCCCGAACGAGAAGTACGCTACAGCTAAACAAGCAATACTGGAACTTGTCTCCAAGCCAAGAAGAGAAAACGTTTGACAGCTCATCTATGAAGAACACCTCAGCGACAGATCTCCGTCCCAGCTGTGGCGATGGCTTCGACTTCTTGTCGGCGATTGTGACATGCTAGATGCCATGCTCACCGAGATTTGGATGGAAAAGCTGCCTGCGTCTGTTCAAACGGCCATCTCCACCTACAAAGATAGACCAAATAGCGAATGCTTGCGCGCCGCCAACCGAGCTTACTCCACTCTACTACGTGAATGCCGTGCCCAGCAGTCTGGCAGCTACGCCAGTTTCCAACCACAACCAGGGCCCCAACGTGGATGCGCCACTAAACCTAAGTCTGTCAAGCTCGCCACACTACCGGCACCTTCACGTCTGCACAACGACAGCACATCTGACTCTGCAGAAGATTCTGGGCCGCCGCCGTCTAACCACTCGCAGGAGCAGATGTCCGTCCATAAATACTTTTTCTTCCATGCAAAACTTGGGGAACAAGCACGCATTTGTAAAGCGCCGTGCTCCTACCCAAACTTCAACTGCAGGTAGGCAGTGGCGCCACCTCCTGCAATGTAAACAACAGGCGCCGTCCCACACTCCATTCCATGTCCAACACTAATGCTTTGAATGGACGAGTCTATGTCCGCGACTTGAACTCTAGCACAAACTTTCTCATTGAGACGGGCACAGATGTTTCCCCACTTCCATCTCGCCTTGCTACCAAAAAGTTCCGACTACGCAAAACTGTCCTACATGCTGTAAACTCAACTAGTTTGTCGTGCTTAGGTTCTACTTCATATGCAGTGTCCCCCTCGCCTGAGTGCAACCTCAAGTGGTCCTTCCTGGTGGCTGACATCAACGATCCCATTTTGGGCATCGACTTTCTACGACACCACAAACTGTGGCCTGACCTCGTCAAGAGTACAGTGTTCTACCACCCTACACAGGGACACATCCCATGTGCTTCGTCGAGTGTCAATAGTACTGCTAAACAGGTCCACCTGGCTAGGAAGTGTATTAACCCCTCCCCTGAGCTCTTGTCATGGACCAATAAGTGGCTCATGTAGCGTGTCGAGTCTACACGCCTGTGCTTGGAACAACTTGAGCTACGCCGTTGCCTCAACGACTTAAGTAACGAGTTATCTTCGGGACGGCAGCAGCTTGCAGCAGACGATGCCTCAGCAACACACAAGGTTAGTCGGTGCCACTGCAGTGTTCTCGCGCCTGAGTGCATTTGCGACCGTGTGCCACATAAACTGTACAGTGTCCGCGCTCCCACCAGCTCTAACTGTGTTAATTCGAGCGGACATTTATCCTCCTCCTCGCTTGGGCAGCTACTTCCCAGGTGCAGGTTATGTTTTTGATTTATTGCCATCAGCTGTTCATTCAGGCCAGCTACCACTACCAAGCTCGACAGCGGCACCTTCGGTTACTAATAAACAATGTACCAACCTTGTTTCACGTAGCTCACTTGTTTGTCATTCCCAGCCACCCAACAGTTGGCACTTATGCAGACTTTCGCCGTCTGCACCACAGCCCAGCCTAGCGGCCGCTGCGCACACTATACCACAGACAGTCGCCTCGTGTACCACGTCGCGTGTTTCCATGGTTACAGACGGCACTGCCCACAAACTTTGCTTGCAAGATGGACCGCCTATCTCTTGCTGACCACGCCGTCTCAAGCCAGAACTCATGAAATGGTGCACGAACAAGTGGATGATCTTTTAACAGCTGGTGTCATTGAACCATCTGCCGGATGCTGGGCCTCGTCTATCCACTTTGTCACAAAAAGCGATGGCACCTGGTGTATGGTTGGCGACTATACTAAGTTGAACTCTCGTATTATCATAGACAAGTACCCCGTTCCTAACGTCGCAGATTTTAACCATGCTCTTGCAGGTGCCAAATATTTCTCGGTAGTGGACTGTAGGAGGGCCTATCATCAAATTCCGATGGCACCAGAGGATATTGAAAAGACAGCTGTTACAACACCTTTCGGCCTTTTCCAGTACCGGTTCATGCCCTTTGGCCTCCGCAATGCTGCACAAACTTGGCAGAGATTCATAAACATTTTTATTTTCAGTCCTACCTTGCAAGGAACATTTGCAGATTGTTAAAGACATTCTTACCACTGCTGGTGTTGAACTGAATAATAAGAAGCTCCAGTTGCACCAGACTGTGGTAAGATTCTTAGGCTACATCGTGTCAGCTAACGGCCTCACTCCTCCTGAGGATAAAATCAAACCTATTTGGATTTGCCACACCCCCACTCGTTTAAGGAGCTGTGCAGGCTCATCAGAACAGTTAACAATTATAGGAAGCACTTGCCTGCTGCAGTCGAGGTTCACGCTCCCCTAACAGATGCTCTTGCTGGCAAAAATATGACCGGTATCTGCCCAGTCCCCTGGACCCCTGCCATGGAACAAGCTTTTGACAAACTGAAGCACCTACTAGCAAATGCAGTGACTGTTGCCCACCCGCATCTGGACGCTACAATTTTTATTACCGCGGATGCCAGTGATACCGCAATAGGTGCTGTCCTCAGCCAAACCATCGGAGATACTACCTCTCCTTTGCAGTTCTTTTCTAAGAAGCTCAATAGCACTCAAAAAAAGTACTCAGCCTTTGATAGGGAGCTCTTGGCAGTTTACGAGGCTGTGAAACACTTTTGTGCCGAGGTTGAGGGTAGGGACTTCTACATTTTAACCAACCATAAACCTTTATTTGCTGCTGTAAAGAACCCCCCAACTGACCCTCCACCTAGACGCTTTCGTCATTTGGACTTTATATTGCAATTTACCTCTGACATACGATACATCAAGGGTGCAGATAATGTGGTTGCAAATTTTTTGTCTCGTGTCGGTGCTCTCGCAATCCTGATAGACTTCTCTAACTTGCCTCAGCTGCAGTCTGCTGACACGGACACTATGGACCTTATTTCCAATCACAGCTCGTCACTCAAACCTGGGCGATCCACCTTTCCTGGTGTCATAGGTGAGGTTTGGTGTGACGAATCAACTGGTACGCTGCGTCCCTTCATACCCAAACCTCTACAGAGACAAGTGTTCGACAAATTATACAACCTAGCTCATCCAGGTGTGAGAGCCTCTACCAGACTTATTTCAGAGCACTTTGTCTGGCGCGACATGCATCACGACTGCCAAGCCTGGGCCCATGCCTGCATTCCGTGCCAACTAAATAAAGATTCGTGGCACACTTAGCCCCCACTAGGCAGCTTCACCGCTCCTCCCAGTCGCTTACAGCATGTTCATATCGACTTGGTGGGCCCCCTCACCCCCTCCAAGGGTTACAGACACATGCTGTTTATTATAGACAGAACCTATCGTTGGGTGGAAGCTGCCCTGCTACCCAATATTACATTCGAATCAGTGGCATGATCCTTCATAGACACTTGGATTTCACACTTTGGCTGCCCTGTTTACTTGACGATCGACCAAGGCTGTCAGTTTGAGTCTGCCTTGTTTTCTGAACTATGTAGGCTGTGCGGCATCAAGAAAGTTCATTCAACAGCATACCACCCCCAAAGCAATGGCCTCATGGAATGTTGGCATAGGACGCTTAAGATGGCCCTACGTTGCCATGGCCCCCTTTGGACGGAAGCCCTGCCATTCGTCTTACTTGGTTTGCAGACCACTTTCAAGGAAGACCTTAAAGGCTCATTGGCCAAGTTCATCTATGGCCAGTCCCTTACACTGCCAGGTGAACTTGTTGCTCCTACTCCACTCATCAAACCGTCCGAACTGCCATCCTCGGTAGAATGGGTGAGGTCACGCTGAAACAAGCTTCAACCCCCGCCCCCTTCCAGCCACAGTCCGCCGCACACATATGTTCCCAAGGCATTCCTTCGTGACAACACTGTAAAAGCTCCATTACAGCCCCCTTACACAGGCCCGTACAGAATTGTCAAACAAACCAGTAACACAATGGACATTGTAATTAAGGGCTCAGTAACTACTGTCTCCCTCAACAGGGTTAAACCTGCTCATGTTGAGTTTTCCCCTACCTCACCCACCATTGAAGAGACCACGCCCTCTGGCCACCCTCGTCCTTCTTCCTCTGCTCATGATTCAAGTAAACTCACATCTACACCGGCCCCATCAACAAGCCCACACTCTTCCCGGAGTTTTCCACCTCCCGGCTCCCATAGCAGAGGCCCCTGCTGCCAGGGCTCTAATATAACGGTTCCATCTTCGTGCAACAGCACACCATGCCGTTCTTCTAACCAGTGGAGCCCGCAGGTTTCTGCCACATCCACTCAGACCTCACTGTCTGACACTGACCCCTCTACTCGTAACACACCACCCTCACTGTGCTACGGTTTCCCCACCCCACCGGCTCAGCATACCTCTCCATTAGCAGGCGCCACTTATGAGCTCTCTACTCATGTTCATCCAAATGACATTTGTGGTTTATCTGTCATCATTACTGGTGATACTTCATTAGTGCTGCTTGCGTGTGACAATTTGTGTGACTTGTTACGTGGTGTGTCACAACGTGTAGTGAAGCATTTCAAAATCTCTCGAAGTGCTATGTGTTGCAACCTACGTGCTTACACTAGAGCAAGTGGAAAGGTGATCATTAGGTTCCCTGCCAACGACACCTTTCCACACCAGCGCTCCCACACCGACTGATGACTATGACCGCTGATGTCGCTTCAGACTTCAGCATCAGCATTCCAGGATTTGCTCCACGCTCTCCTCCCACACGGCCCATGCTGTTAGACGCAGAGGAACTCACTGTAACCCACTTAAACTCTCGCCAACCCCCCCCACCTTCGGGTATGTACTCCATACTGCAGGGGGAGGGGGGGGGGGGGCTATGTGACGTCGATCCATGGATCGATAGGCCAGAACATCATATGTGTATTATGTCTTCGAGTTGATCTTTGTTTGTATACTTCCGGGACCTGAGTTCTGGCCTAGTCTTCGACCTGTACGTTTGTCATGTAATAAAAGTATTGATGATTAGAAGAGAGAACCATGGTCATTACCTTACCACCTCAATAACTCCTTCAGTGATGACCCCGAAGTTCAAATAATCCATCAAACCAAGTACAAAGTGACTACCACGCCAGCTTCTACGTGGACCTTTGCCTGCTACACAATGGCCTTCTACAACATGCCACTGCCAGGTACTATGAACACAGCTGGCACGTCTGCTTCCTCTCTACCGCCCTCACGACCCAGAGTTAATTTTGACTTGGCTACTCCTGCGTCCACTAGCGGCTGCCTGCATTCTTCGACCGCCAGTTCGTCGAATCTACCAAAACTTCTGGCATTCAAACCTGCCCACCCGGAATTCTGGTTCAACCTGGTAGAGCAAACTTTCAGTGTCTGTGCACTTGATGACAACGCCCGTTTCACATGCCTCATGAACCTCCTCCACGACCGTGTCGACTTAATTTATGACCTGTTTAAGTCACCTCCCCCGAACGAGAAGTACGCTACAGCTAAACAAGCAATACTGGAACTTGTCTCCAAGCCAAGAAGAGAAAACGTTTGACAGCTCATCTATGAAGAACACCTCAGCGACAGATCTCCGTCCCAGCTGTGGCGATGGCTTCGACTTCTTGTCGGCGATTGTGACATGCTAGATGCCATGCTCACCGAGATTTGGATGGAAAAGCTGCCTGCGTCTGTTCAAACGGCCATCTCCACCTACAAAGATAGACCAAATAGCGAATGCTTGCGCGCCGCCAACCGAGCTTACTCCACTCTACTACGTGAATGCCGTGCCCAGCAGTCTGGCAGCTACGCCAGTTTCCAACCACAACCAGGGCCCCAACGTGGATGCGCCACTAAACCTAAGTCTGTCAAGCTCGCCACACTACCGGCACCTTCACGTCTGCACAACGACAGCACATCTGACTCTGCAGAAGATTCTGGGCCGCCGCCGTCTAACCACTCGCAGGAGCAGATGTCCGTCCATAAATACTTTTTCTTCCATGCAAAACTTGGGGAACAAGCACGCATTTGTAAAGCGCCGTGCTCCTACCCAAACTTCAACTGCAGGTAGGCAGTGGCGCCACCTCCTGCAATGTAAACAACAGGCGCCGTCCCACACTCCATTCCATGTCCAACACTAATGCTTTGAATGGACGAGTCTATGTCCGCGACTTGAACTCTAGCACAAACTTTCTCATTGAGACGGGCACAGATGTTTCCCCACTTCCATCTCGCCTTGCTACCAAAAAGTTCCGACTACGCAAAACTGTCCTACATGCTGTAAACTCAACTAGTTTGTCGTGCTTAGGTTCTACTTCATATGCAGTGTCCCCCTCGCCTGAGTGCAACCTCAAGTGGTCCTTCCTGGTGGCTGACATCAACGATCCCATTTTGGGCATCGACTTTCTACGACACCACAAACTGTGGCCTGACCTCGTCAAGAGTACAGTGTTCTACCACCCTACACAGGGACACATCCCATGTGCTTCGTCGAGTGTCAATAGTACTGCTAAACAGGTCCACCTGGCTAGGAAGTGTATTAACCCCTCCCCTGAGCTCTTGTCATGGACCAATAAGTGGCTCATGTAGCGTGTCGAGTCTACACGCCTGTGCTTGGAACAACTTGAGCTACGCCGTTGCCTCAACGACTTAAGTAACGAGTTATCTTCGGGACGGCAGCAGCTTGCAGCAGACGATGCCTCAGCAACACACAAGGTTAGTCGGTGCCACTGCAGTGTTCTCGCGCCTGAGTGCATTTGCGACCGTGTGCCACATAAACTGTACAGTGTCCGCGCTCCCACCAGCTCTAACTGTGTTAATTCGAGCGGACATTTATCCTCCTCCTCGCTTGGGCAGCTACTTCCCAGGTGCAGGTTATGTTTTTGATTTATTGCCATCAGCTGTTCATTCAGGCCAGCTACCACTACCAAGCTCGACAGCGGCACCTTCGGTTACTAATAAACAATGTACCAACCTTGTTTCACGTAGCTCACTTGTTTGTCATTCCCAGCCACCCAACAGTTGGCACTTATGCAGACTTTCGCCGTCTGCACCACAGCCCAGCCTAGCGGCCGCTGCGCACACTATACCACAGACAGTCGCCTCGTGTACCACGTCGCGTGTTTCCATGGTTACAGACGGCACTGCCCACAAACTTTGCTTGCAAGATGGACCGCCTATCTCTTGCTGACCACGCCGTCTCAAGCCAGAACTCATGAAATGGTGCACGAACAAGTGGATGATCTTTTAACAGCTGGTGTCATTGAACCATCTGCCGGATGCTGGGCCTCGTCTATCCACTTTGTCACAAAAAGCGATGGCACCTGGTGTATGGTTGGCGACTATACTAAGTTGAACTCTCGTATTATCATAGACAAGTACCCCGTTCCTAACGTCGCAGATTTTAACCATGCTCTTGCAGGTGCCAAATATTTCTCGGTAGTGGACTGTAGGAGGGCCTATCATCAAATTCCGATGGCACCAGAGGATATTGAAAAGACAGCTGTTACAACACCTTTCGGCCTTTTCCAGTACCGGTTCATGCCCTTTGGCCTCCGCAATGCTGCACAAACTTGGCAGAGATTCATAAACATTTTTATTTTCAGTCCTACCTTGCAAGGAACATTTGCAGATTGTTAAAGACATTCTTACCACTGCTGGTGTTGAACTGAATAATAAGAAGCTCCAGTTGCACCAGACTGTGGTAAGATTCTTAGGCTACATCGTGTCAGCTAAGGGCCTCACTCCTCCTGAGGATAAAATCAAACCTGTTTTGGATTTGCCACACCCCCACTCGTTTAAGGAGCTGTGCAGGTTCATCAGAACAGTTAACTATAATAGGAAGCACTCGCCTGCTGCAGCCGAGGTTCACGCTCCCCTAACAGATGCCCTTGCTGGCAAAAATATGACCGGTATCTGCCCGGTCCCCTGGACCCCTGCCATGGAACAAGCTTTTGACAAACTGAAGCACCTACTATCAAACACAGTGACTGTTGCCCACCCGCATCTGGATGCTACAATTTTTATTACCACGGATGCCAGTGATACCGCAGTAGGTGCTGTCCTCAGCCAAACCATCGGAGATACTACCTCTCCTTTGCAGTTCTTTTCTAAGAAGCTCAATGGCACTCAAAAAAAGTACTCAGCCTTTGATAGGAAGCTCTTGGCAGTTTACGAGGCTGTGAAACACTTTTGTGCCGAGGTTGAGGGTAGGGACTTCTACATTTTAACCAACCATAAACCTTTAGTTGTTGCTGTAAAGAACCCCCCGACTGACCCTCCACCTAGACGCTTCCGTCATTTGGACTTTATATTGCAATTTACCTCTGACGTACGATACATCAAGGGTGCAGATAATGTGGTTGCAGATTTTTTGTCTTGTGTTGGTGCTCTCGCAATCCTGATAGACTTCTCTAACTTGCCTCAGCTGCAGTCTGCCGACACAGACACTATGGACCTTATTTCGAATCACAGCTCGTCACTCAAACCTGTGCGATCCACCTTTCCTGGTGTCATAGGCGAGGTTTGGTGTGACGAATCAACTGGTACGCTGCGTCCCTTCATACCCAAACCTCTACAGAGACAAGTGTTCGACAAATTATACAACCTAGCTCATCCAAGTGTGAGAGCCTCTACCAGACTTATTTCAGAGCACTTTGTCTGGCGCGACATGCATCATGACTGCCAAGCCTGGGCCCATGCCTGCATTCCGTGCCAACTAAATAAAGATTCGTGGCACACGTAGCCCCCACTAGGCATCTTCACCACTCCTCCCAGTCGCTTACAGCATGTTCACATCGACTTGATGGGCCCCCTCACCCCCTCCAAGGGTTACAGATACATGCTATCTATTATAGACAGAACCTATTGTTGGGTGGAAGCTGCCCCGCTACCCAAAATTACATCCGAATCAGTGGCATGATCCTTCATAGACACTTGGATTTCACACTTTGGCTGCCCTGTTTACTTGACGATTGACCAAGGCTGTCAGTTTGAGTCTGCCTTGTTTTCTGAACTATGTAGGCTGTGCGGCATCAAGAAAGTTCATTCAACAGCATACCACCCCCAAAGCAATGGCCTCGTGGAACGTTGGCATAGGACGCTTAAGATGGCCCTACGTTGCCATGGCCCCCTTTGGACGGAAGCCCTGCCATTCGTCTTACTTGGTTTGCAGACCACTTTCAAGGAAGACCTTAAAGGCTCATTGGCCAAGTTCATCTATGGCCAGTCCCTTACACTGCCAGGTGAACTTGTTGCTCCTACTCCACTCACCAAACTGTCCGAACTGCCATCCTTGGTAGAACGGGTGAGGTCACACTGTAACAAGCTTCAACCCCCGCCCCCTTCCAGCCACACTCCGCCGCACACATATGTTCCCAAGGCATTCCTTCGTGATGACACTGTAACAGCTCCATTACAGCCCGCTTACACAGCCCCATACAGAGTTGTCAAACGAACCAGTAACACAATGGACATCGTAATTAAGGGCTCAGTAACTACTGTCTCCCTCAACAGGGTTAAACCTGCTCATGTTGAGTTTTCCCCTACCTCACCCACCGTTGAAGAGACCATGCCCGCTGGCCACCCTTGGCCTTCTTCCTCTGCTCCTGATTCAACTAAACTCACGTCTACACCGGCCCCATCAACAAGCCCACACTCTTCCCGGGGTTTTCCACCTCCCAGCTCCCATAGCAGAGGCCCCTGCTGCCAGGGCTCTAATATAACGGTTCCATCTTCATGCAACAGCACACCGTGCCGTTCTTCTAACCAGTGGAGCCCGCAGGTTTCTGCCACATCCACTCAGACCTCACTGTCTGACACTCACCCCTCTACTCGTGACACACCACCCTCACTGTACTACGGTTTCCCCACCCCATGGCTCAGCATACCTCTCCGTTAGCAGGCGCCACTTACGAGCTCTCTACTCATGTTCATCCTAATGACATTTGTGGTTTATCTGTCATCATTACTGGTGATACTTCATTAGTGCTGCTTGCATGTGACGATTTGTGTGACTTGTTACATGGTGTGTCACAACGTGTAGTGAAGCATTTCAAAATCTCTCGAAGTGCTATGTGTTGCAACCTACGTGCTTACGCTAGACCAAGTGGAAAGGTGATCATTAGGTTCCCTGCCGACGACACCTTTCCACACCAGCGCTCCCACACCGACCGATGACTACGACCACTGATGTCGCTTCAGACTTCAGCATCAGCATTCCAGGATTTGCTCCACGCTCTCCTCC